>NC_071530.1:1548279-1854279 GCF_026979565.1 Vidua chalybeata
AGGCCACGCTTCCCTGTGTTTGTCCAAGCCCAGGAATAATAATGATGATTACAATAAAAATAAATCCTGGTTGATTTATAAATAGGAGCTGGAGAACCCTTTGGAATTGGCTCTGTATCCGCTTCCAGAGGATGGATGCAGTTTATTCTTACTGGAAGCTAAAAATTTAGGAATATTACAGGAGCTGCAGCAAAGGAGAGGAAAATGGGAGGAAAGAGGGTCCTGGGTGGGGGGAAATATTCAGGGACTTTTCCAACTGCTCCTGCCATAGCTGGGAATGCCTGAAAAGAGGGGAATGGGGATTTGCCAGGGAAAGAGAAGGAAGGAGAGGAGCAGTGGGAGAATGAGAACCCTGAGGAGGCTTCAAGGTGATGGAATCAGGAGGAAGGGAAGATAAAATTCCGTAATTCCCAAATGTCTTGGTACAAGTCTATGCATTCCTCCCATACTCCCCAATACCAGGATTTCTTCTCTTTTTATGGGAGGGGATCCAACATGCAATCAGGGAGAAAGGAGGAATTTTTTTATCCAGAGCAAAGGGAAATGCACTTGGTGAAGAAATTTTTGGGACGTGTTGGGAGCAGGATGATGTCTCCCAGCATGGAAGAGGGCTCAGGGCAATGGGAAAGAGGAGAAGGAGGATCCCGAAGGCTCGAGGAGGGAATGGGGTAACAACCTGCAGGGCCAGAGGGTCCTGAATTCCTCTGAACTTCCACAGGTGGCCCTGGTGGGAAAGGGAAGTGGTGGGGTGGCTGTGGAGCCAGGAGAATCTTGGATCCAGCAGCTTCTCCCAGGCAGGATGGACAAAGGCTGGAAGAGAGGTCACAGGAAAGGTCAGACCTGGAGGTCGGCAACCACGCCATCAAATGCCAGGCCATGGGATTTAATTCCCATGAAGGATCCCCTTTCCTTCCCTTTCCCAATAAATTAGACAGCAAATCAAACACTCCAGGCCATGGGATTTATTTCCCACACATGATCCTCTCTTCTTCCCTTTCCCACTAATCACAGAGCAAATCAAACACTCCAGGCCATGGATATTGTTCCTACACAAGATTTCCCAATTAATCATGGAGCAAATCAAACACTCCAGGCCATGGATATTGTTCCCACAAGATTTCCCAATTAATCATGGAGCAAATCAAACACTCCAGGCCATGGATTTCATTCCCACACAAGATCCAGTCTCTTTCCCTTTCCCAATTAATCATGGAGCAAATAAAACACTCCAGGTTATGGATTTATTTCCCACACAAGATCCCTTCTCTTTCCCTTTCCCAGTTAATCATGGAGCAAATCAAACACTCCAGGCCATGGATGTTGTTCCTACACAAGATTTCCCAATTAATCATGGAGCAAATCAAACACTCCAGGCCATGGATTTTGTTCCCATCTACAATCCCTTCTCTTTCCCTTCCCCAATTAATTATGGACTAAATCAAACACTCCAGGCCATGGAATTATTTTCTACATAAGATCTCCTCTCCTTCCCTTCCCACTAAATTCCAGAGCAAATCAAACACTCCAGGCCATGGATTTCGTTCCCACACAAGATCCCTCCTCTTTCCCTTCCCAGTTAATTATGGAGTAAATCAAACACTCCAGGCCATGGAATTAGTTTCTACACAGGGTTCCCTCTTTTTCCCTTTTCCACCTAATTATGGAGCAAATCAAACACTCCAGGTTATGGATTTATTTCCCACACAAGATCCCTTCTCTTTCCCTTTCCCAATTAATCATGGAGCAAATCAAACACTCCAAGCCATGGATTTCGTTCCCATCCTCAATCCCCTCTCCTTCCCTTTCCCACTAAATTCCAGAGCAAATCAAACACTCCAGGTGCTGTTTCTGGCCCCGAGGCCCAGACCCACGTCGTGACTCACATCCACTCACAGGAACTCTTTCCCTCCCTGCCCTCCCAAGAAGAAAATTGTCCAATTCCCAACTTTCCTTTGGGACTTGTTCCTGGCTCCTCCTGCCTCAAGATCCGGGATCTTCCCAAGCTCCCAGGATCCTGGTTTATCTGTAATGGATCTGTGAGCATTTCTGGATTGGAAGGAGCCGGCTGAATCCTGAGACAATCTCCCAGTTATTCCAGCCCAGAGGTGTTCCAATGTTTCAAAAACAAGGAATGAACGAATGGAATTGTCTTTATTCCATGGCTGGAATCCAGAGAGGGCAAAGGGATTAAGAGACTCACTCGAGCCAAATAAATGGATACTGATGGAGCAATCCTTGGACTCTTGGATAAATCTTTATTTCGGAAGTGTGTAAGAACTTCTGGCAGATTCCCTTCCAGCTTCAATAAATATCCAGGCTGAAATCCCAGACTTCCTCTTTTTTTTTTTTTTTTTTTTTTTTTTTCCCCTGAAAAAATGCCTCTCTGCTGCCTACACCCTCATATGAGTGAAGGTAAATATTCCCATATTTATATCTGGTGGAGAAAATTCCATGTAGCAAATTCAGGATTAGCAATTTCGGACACTGCCCTAAAGCTTTACTGTGTGCAGTCCAAACGCAGGACGTTTAAATACTGAATAAATCTTAAATAATGATGAATGAATTATAAATTCATATTCAATATCATGGTTTTATGAGGAAGACCAGCCCATTCCCTAGGGATCAGATAACACTGGAGAACCTGATAAGCAGCTGGGACAAAATGCTTGATGATGGAAAAAACATTTCCAAAGCCAGCAGGGAGTAAAGGAATAAAGAAATCCCAGTGACCCAAAGGATCTGCAGGAAGCCAATTCTTGGAATGCCTACGACAGGACAGAACTACAAAGCTGGAATTTTTGGGGGAATTATGAGAAATGAGAGCAGCTCAAGAGAAGCACTGAAAGACGGTTTCTTTTGGGAGAACATCCATTGATTTTTATCTCTCTCCAGCTTGAATTTCCCTGGATTTGCCGTGGGCTGGCTGACAGCTTTGTCTGAAGCTGTGTCAGACCAACCCTGGAGCTGTTCCTGGGCACGGAACCACAGGAAATATCCCGGAAGAGCGTGGCCTCCCTGACACCCCCTGCTGCTGTCATTTATCTGCTGATTAAAATCTTCATGTCCTTTACACCCCTCTCTCCCAAAAGCTCCATGGCTTGGAGCCCTCCCCTCACCGGTGTTCCTGAATTTTCTGGCTTTTCCTCCACATTTTAGGAGGCTCCAAACCTTGAGGGTGGGGAGCAGTTTTCCCACAGAGGCTGTGGCTTCCCCTGGATCCCTGCAAGTGTCCAAGGCCAGGTTGGATGGGGCTTGGAGCAGCCTGGGATAGTGGAATTTCACCCTGCCCATGGAATGGGATGATCCTGAAGGTCCTCTCCAATCCATTAACTGAGAAGGAATTTCATAGCCCAAAACTCTTCCTCATTTTCCTGATTTTTCCCCACACTGGAAGTGGTTCCATTTCTCTCAAGTGCTCCCAAAATTAGGGATTGATGCCCTGAGCTCTCATCCCCAGAACTAGACATAAACACGGATCACATTCCACGTGTTTCTCATGGAAAGTTTTCTCTTTGCTCGAGACCAGCAGGGGAAAAAGATTTACAAAATCCTAGGAAAATCGGTAAATTTCCCATCTTTTTGCCTTCTCTAGAAAGGCAGAGAGATTTGGGACAAGGCCTGGAGTGCCAGGACAAAAGGGAATGGCTTTAAACTGAAAGGGAGTAGGGTATATATGGGATTTTGGGAAAGAATTCCTGGCTGGGATGGTGGGGAAGGAATTCCCAGAGCAGCTGTGGCTGCCCCTGCATCCCTGGAAGTGTCCAAGGCCAGGTTGGACAGGGCTTGGATCCACCTGGGATAGTGGAAGGTGTCCCTGCCCACGACAGGCTGGGACTGGAAGGGCTTTGAGGTCCCTTCCAATCCAAAGCATTCCAGGATTTTCTGGAGATAAGGAAGGGCTCTAAACGGGGCCCTCTGGCTCCCGAACTGACGTTCCATTCCTTGCCTGCACTTTGACCACGTCCAGCATTCCAGGATTGCTGGAAGGTCCCCACTCCTGAAGGAGCCGTTCCTTTTCAGAGGAGACAGGTGAAGCAAATCTTGGAAATTGTGACAGCGGAGAAAAATTATTTCCCAAAAACCACAAAGTGGGACGGGAAAATATAAAACTCAGAGAACTCAGGGAAGTGCAAGGATCATCCAACTCTTACATATCAGTTCCTCCATGGCCCAAGTTCCATTGGGGAATGGCCTTGGGATCTTCCAGTCCTTCCTTTAGACCCGTGGACATCAGCTCAATTCCAAAGTAAAGCTGCTCCTGTATTTTCTCCTTTGACCACACAATTCCAGTGCTCAGGAGAAGCTGAGCAGAGCAGGAAGGGAAGAGCAGCAGTTCAGGCTCCAGGAATATCCCAGAAAATCAAGCACGTGGATCCTGATATTGTCCAAAAAAATAAAATAATTTAAAAGGCCACTACACCCTGAGTTCTCGGCGTCCTTGCTCCAAGTCTGGGTGTGTGTCGTTCCCACCTCCCTGTTTGTCTGGAAACAACAAACTCTGGAATTGGAAAGGGATGACACGATGAGGTAGAAAACCTCGATCCATGGGGAAAAGTCAGGGATAACTTTTAGCTGCTGGGGTGACGTGGGAGAATTTTATTAAGGATACAAAAATCTTGGAGCAACCAGGAAATGCATGAGACACCAACAACGGTCGTGCAATTCCAAAAAAGGCCTGGAAAGCTCCTTGATGTTCCCAGCATGGATTAGTCACCCTGCTGGGAAGGCCTTGGCAGCTCCTCTTGGTGGGCAGTCCAACAGGTGGGGCTGAAATTCCAGGGACTTCAATTCATCCGCTGCTCTGCCAACACCGGGAATATCCTTCCTGGGAAATGGGGGTGTAAGTCACACAAATATCAAAAAAAACATCCCAAAATTCTGTGTCCAGGGTGGGGAAAAACACCTCCGACCCTCCTGCAGCCTGGCAAATATTCCTTCATTTCTGTGCTTATTGAGGATTTTGACTTCCCAACTTTTGTATTATTTTGTCAAAGAGTGGATGATAATTCCCATTCTTTTGGTTGAATTCCAAATTTTGTGTTCTCCTCTTACTGCCATTCGCCAGAATCCTTTTTTTTTTTTTTTTTTTACCCTTAAAATTGCTTTTAAAAATTCCATAGGACATTCCAGCAGGGAGCGACGAGGAGACAAATTCTAAAAGTAGAAGGCAAACACACTGAGCCAAACTTCATTTTTTTGGGAGCGGGTGTCCAAGTGTGACTTGTCCCCATGTTTGTGTAAAGGAGACATCAAACTCCTGCAAACCAGGAAATCCTAGGGAAAAAAATGTCCTAGGACAAAAAGAGTGTCCCAAAAATTGTTGGGATGGGAAATCCTTCAGGAAAACATCACTCACAACCTGCCTGTCCCCCGTTAACGATGTCACGGCCCCTCAATTTGCGTTTTCTGGGTGCTTTGTGGCAAAGAGAGGTTCCAGGAGCCAAACCTCCCTAAAATAGGAACAAGCAGCAGCATCACATTCCCAATCCGTGTTTTGGAGGAGCCTCAGGTCCCTCCTGTTCCAAACAGGGAAATTCCAGACCCTGTTGGCACAGAGTTGGAAAAGACCTCAGAGCCCAACCTTTGGCTTCTCGATACAATCCATGGAGATTCTGGAAGGAGTCAAAGCTGGAAAATCTCCTCTTGTGGTGGGACAGTGGGAGCACCTTAAATATCTGTGTCCTATCCAACCAGGAATTTTGGTTTAGGTCAGATGATACTGACATTTTTCCTTCCCTGTTTGTGGCCGCGTCCATGCAAAATTCTCTGTAATCCTTCATTTATCCACCCAAAATCCGGGATGAACATCACCAGTCCCACAGGTTTTAGCTTTTCCTGGGTTCCTAAAAAACGCCCCTTTCCCGACCCCCCAATTCTGTCCATTCGTGTGTTCACATCCTTCATTTTCCCTCTCCATCCTTCCCCTCCCGACCTGCAGTAATTAATGACAACTGGATTGGAGGTGCTGCCTCAGATTCCCGGGAAATTTTGCTGCCAAAGCTCCCCAAACAAGGGAGAGAAGAGTTATTTATAACTCCCCAAAAATAAGGGAAAAGAACTTGACCTTTTGGAACCATCCGGCCCCTGCAAACAGGAATTCCTTCGTTTTCCTGCTGCTCCAAGCCCAGCCTTTCCAAATTCCAACAGGGCCCCATTGTTAATCCCAATCCTGGAAGCCATCAACACGCCGGGATAATTTTTCAGCACATTCCAGCACCTCCTCATCCATAATTTTCCTCTTCAGGAGCTTTTAAGTGCAGCAATTTAAGATCCAACCTCCTCCTCCTTCCCTGCTGAGGCTCTTTGGGGGGAACTTTTCCCACTTCGACGTTCCCAGAGCCACTGGGAAACCTGAACTCCTGGAAAGAGATTTGGCACTTCATGAAAATTTCACTCCATCCTATGGAATTCCATCCAAGAAAACCAGAACAATCCTATGGACGTTTCTTCCTGCTGCTGCTGCTGCCAATTAAATCAAAATATTTTGAGTTTTTTTCAGCTTTCCTGCTTCTGAATAGTGTCTGGGTTTTGTTTTTTCTCCTTTTTCCCCCCAATATTTTCTTTGTAATTCCAGAGCTTTTAAAATCCATTCATGGACTTGAGGAGTTATTTTTATTCTGGGGCTTCTTCAGGGCCAAACCCTGAGAAAACAACGCTGGGCTTTGAGAGGGAAAAAAAAAATTGCCAGGGAAACATTCAGGTTCATTTATTATTAGTTTAAAAATTGTTATTATCTATAGATATTACAGCAATAAATATTATTAGCAACCATAATTTATGACATGAATGAGAGTCTTTTATTGAAATTAGGCACTTTCTTGGTAATAAAATATGCAGGTTTTAGTTATTTTAGTATTTCTGACTAAAATTAGGGATGTATTTCCTGTCCTTTCCAAACAGCTGGAGCAGGAGGAGGAAAATTTCACCCAAATTCTTTAAAAATAACTCCTTTTTTCCTCCTTCTTTCTGTCACTTCCCTTTCCCCGTTCAGCTTTGTTTTTATTCCTCCCAAATAACTGCTGATGCCATTAATTAATTAATTGTCATCATCCTTAAGGCAAATTAATTCTATGTGAATGAGATCTTTGTTCCCATGTGTATTCTAAGAAATTCTAATTCCCGCGTCATTCTAAAACATTACATTCCCTTCTTTTCCTCTTTTTTATTCATTAATTAATTACTTTTAAAATTATCATAATTATTATAATTATATTTCTTATATTATTATAATTTATGTTTATAATTTAGTATATTATTATTATTATTATTTTAATCGTGTTTTTTAAATTGTTATTTTTGGCTTGAGATCTCCAGCCTGGGAAAAGGCAAAAAACTTTGGAACAATTAAAAATTAATTAAATTTCAAATAAAATTCAATTCAAAGGACACCCAGAATGGGAATGAGCGTGCTGACATTTGAATTCCTCCTGGTTTTCCTTTTTTTGTGATTTTTTGGGATACAGAAAAACCCAGAGAGGGATGGATGGATTTCAAGCAGGACTAAAAAAGCCCCAAAATTTTCAAGGAAGAGGCTGAAATCCCGACAGAGACTTTCCATGCTGAGAGATCAAAGGCTCCTGGATAAACACCGGGATCCTTGGATTTTTCCATCTGAGTCAATGGCTCTGTCCGATCCTTCAGAGATTCTGGAGCAAGAGAAGGAAAATGTCACCCAAATCCTTTTAAAAAGGCTCCTTTTTTTCCCCCTTTTCTCTCCCACTTCCCTTTCCCCCTTCAGCTTTGATTTTACTCCTCCCAGATAATTGCTGATGCCATTAATTAATTAATTATCTCACCTGAGTCAACGCCTCCATCCGATCCTTCGGAGATTCTCCCATGCTTTGAGACAAATTCTGCTTCAAACTGAGCTCCCTCTTCTGGATAAATCCAAGGAATCCTACGGATCTGGCTGCACCTCTTCCCAGCCTGGGGAACTCATCCCAGCTGGAATTTGCCCAAGGAGCTCCTTGCTGGTGGACAAGTTGTTGGCAGCGATCCCGGGAATGGCTCCACCTGGCAGCTTTCCTTGGATGGCGGAAGCAGCGGGATAATCGGAGCACGGGAGGGAGGAGGGCAGCTCCCGTTGGATTGCAATTCCCTTGGAGGAAAGTCAATCCCAATCCCTAGATTTCATTCCCATGGAATTCCTGCGCAAATAAATCAATAGGGAAATAATAAATTAAGGTAAATCAATAGATAAATACCTGCCTTCGACCATGTTTACACACCTTTCCAAGACAAATACTTGTCCAAAAAAAAAAAAAAATTGGAAGAGAGGCAGTGAGACTCCAATTAACAGGAAAATAATAGATTTTTGTTTAAATTATCCTTTCTTTCTGCCCAGGAAAAACAGCAGGATGAGGGCTGATTCCAATACAGCCCTCAAAGGATGACATTAGATTAAAAAATTTGGGGGACTAAGCAACCATAATTAAGATAATTGGTTAAAATTTCCATCCTAGCTCCCGTAACTACTTATTAAAATTAAATTAATTTAAATCAATTAAATTAAATTGAAATTAATTAAATTTTGCAACATTGGACCTGCCTGTATTTGATATTTTTGTATCCAGTTCAAACTGATCTCTCAGCTCTACTCTTCTTTACAGAGAATTACGGGAGTATTTGGATAATCGGGATCATGTCACGGATTAAACGGCATTTGGGGTTAATCACATCCAAATAATCTTCCTGGAACATTCCCAAAAAACTACAAACCAACAGGAAAAGCCGGGCATGGATTGATCATCCCTGGCAAATTCAAGCTCTCCAGATGTTCTTTAATGGTTCAGCAAAACAACGTCAACCAGACCAGGGAGAGAAGTCTGGGAATGAGAATATTCCCGCTGAGAATCCGAATTTTGTGGATGTTTTCCTGCTTCTCATTCCTTTCCTTCTAGAGCCAGGAAAGTGGCGGGTGGGAATCTTCAGGGAGAGGAGGTGATGGGGGTCTGGAGCTGCGAAACCCCTCAGGTAAAGGAGGGCACCTGGAAAGGGTCAGGATAAGGTTCCACGTCCAGATATCCTAAAATCTATCACTTAATTCCGAAATTTATCCATGGAAAGGGTGGTCAGGCCTTGGGACTGCCCAGGGAGGTTTGGAGTTCCCAGCCCTGGAGGTGTCCCGGGAATTCCTGGACGTGGCACTCAGTGCTCTGGCGATCCCAGAGGTCTGGGATTCCATCCTGGAATCTTGAAGCTTGGGAAAGACCTCCAAAGTCCAACCTTCAAATCCCACCATGCCCAGGGAAATCTTTCCTGCCTAAGCAAGCCCAGCCCTGGTGCAAAGGGAAATTCATTGGATAAGGAGCAACTTCTTGGCCATGAAGGGGAAGGAGTTGGGTTTTCCAAGTATTCCGTTATTTTTTCACTGGGATTCTCGTGGCTTCCACTCAGGACTGTGATCTCCTCCTGCCAGGTGCAACACAGACGTACAGATTTCATTGTCCAGAGAAATGGTGAATGCCTGGAAGTGCCCAAGGCCAGGTTGGATGGGGTTTGGAGAAACCTGGGATAATGGGAGGTGTCCCAGCCCATGGCAGGGGTGGCACTGGATGGGCTCTGAGGTCCCATCCATCCCAAACCATTCCAGGATTCCATGATAATCCAGCGTCTAATGCATGCAATACAGAGAGCCACAGATTCTATAAACTTCTGGATGTAATTCCTGCACTGAGAGTTTTCCTGGGAGCTCAGTGCTCCAAAGGATCAATGGATTGGAATGCTCAGGATTTTTCTACTTTAATTATTTGATGACCTTGGAAGTATTTCCAAACTCAATAATTCCTTCATTCCATGACTAGAACCACACCCCAAAGCTATTCCTTCGTTCCTAAACCTGCAGGGAAGGGCACTGTGGGAATCCGTTATGTATATATTGGGATAATCCCACTGAACTCTGGCAACGATGAAATCCCTGGATAGAGGCACCGAAATCTGGGAAAATCCGAGCACTGGTGGCCAACTGGCAGCTCCTGAGCTTCACCAGTAGCACGAGGAGCTCCAATCCAGCGTTGGCTGGAGCCCAGCTGGCACAGGGAGCACAAATCCCTGGATCAAGCCGGAATAAGGTGGGAAATGTTTCGCCATGGGGGCGCCCTGAAGTCACATCCTCTTGTCCCACCACACCAGGTCCTGGTGGACAATCCATGTTCCACCTGGGAGCAACTCCCATCCCATCCCATCTCATCCCATCCCTTCCTTTCCCATGGTTATGTGGCACAGGTTGAGTCATTCTTGGCAAATCCAAATAATCTTTGGCAAATCCGGCTTTTAGGCTCAGCCTGTAGGCTTGGCTTTGTCCCCAGACCAACCAGGAGCAAGGGAAGGTCATGAAGGACAACCTCCAGGCCTTCCACCCTGATCCATCCGGAGCACTTCTGGAAAGCCCTGGAGAAAATCCAACACTTCCATTTTTGACTGGAAGCTGCCAAGCCAAACAAAGCTCTTGTAGCCACATGGATGAAATCCACATGTTTTTATGGAGTGCTCCCTTCGGATGGATCCACACACGGTGGAAAGCAGAGGAATTGTGCTGATTTTGAAGGAAAACCATCCGTGAAGGAGCTGCCAGATCTCCGTATTGCAAAACGTTTTTTGCACAAAAAAATTCCTTTTTTTCCCTTTCCTTTTTTTTTTTTTTTTTTTTTTTTTCTCTTCCTAAATGAGAAGAGGGGGAAAAAAATCCTTATAAATAACTCTACTGTACTACTCTGAAAACTCAGGGAATATTTTACAAGCTGGACTCAGAGCCAGAATTTGGGACCTGCAAATGGGAGCCCTTTCTGTGGTGGTTTAAAAATGTGGGGAAATAATAAAATGAGGAATGTCTCAGCTTAAAAAAAAAAAAAAAAAAAATTAAAAAGGGAATCCAAACCTTCTGGTCTGTATTCCTGTTTTTTAATGGATTAAGTACAGGGGAAGCATTCTTTAATTTGGGGGTGCTTGGAAGGGCCAGGAAAGGCTCTAAAGCTGCTGGAAGGATTTGAGCATTAATCAAAAGCGGCTGAAAATAATCAAATAATCAAATAAAATTTAAAATTAAATTTAAAATGAGGGGTGGGGGGAAATGGAACGTCCAAAAAATGTTATTACATTTTACTCCAATATTTTTCTGCTCGGGATTCAGGATGACCTGGGATGAAGGATGGCCTTGAGTCTCTTGTGGACATGGACCAGTTCTTCAGAGATCGGAAAAATCATGGAATTCCAGAGTGATTTGGATTTGAATGGACCTTAAATCCCATCCCATTCCATAGGCTTGGACACCTCCCACTCCCCCAGGATGCTCCAACCTGGCCTTGGACACTTCCAGGGATCCAGGGCAGCCACAGCTTTGCTGGGAATTCCATCCCAGCCCCTCCTCACCTTCCCAGCCAGGAATTCCTAATTCCCAATATCCCATCCATCCCTGCCCTCTGGCAGTGGGAGCCATTCCCTGTGTCCTGTCCCTCCATCCCTTGGAAATTTTCTCTCTCCATCTTTCCTGCAGCTCCTCCAGGTCCTGGAAGGTCACACTGAGCTCACCCCAAAGCTTCTCCTCTCCAGGCTGGACATTCCCAGCTCTCCCAGCCTTTCCTCCCAGCAGAGCTGCTCCATCCCTGGGATCATCCTGGTGCCTCCTCTGGGCTCTCTCCAGCAGCTCCAGCTCCTTCCCGTGCTGGATCCAGGCCTGGGGCAGCTCTGCAGGTGGGGCCCCACCTGAGCATGGGCAGGATGGATTGACACCATCATGGAGCTTCATTGTCTGCTTCCAAAAATTCCAAGAATTCCAAAAATCCACCCCCTGCTGTTATTCCACACCGCCCAACTCCACCAGTCTGGAATGACTTTGTTAAACCTGAGCAAAACAAATCCTGGAAGGGTTTGGGTGGGAAGGGACGTTAAAGTTCATCCCATTCCATGGCCTCCCACTATCCCAGGTTCCTCCAAGCTCTTTCCAACCAAATCCCATCACCAGAGCAGTTTGAGGCAGATTTGTCCTTGCCTTGCGTTATCAACAGCATTAACAAAATTAACAAAATCAACAAAATCCAACAAAATCCTGAAGCGATGCCGGTGGTTTTTGATGGATCTGCTGATCCTTGCAGTGCTTTGCATTTTCTTTGAGGCAGATTTGTCTTTCCCTTGCATTAGCCACAAAATTAACGAAATTAACAAAATCAACAAAATCCCAAAGTAATGCCGGTGTTTTTTGATGGATCCTCTGATCCTTGCAGTGCTTTGCATTCCAATGGCCAGGAATTGCAGCCCTGGGAGCGATTATCAGGGATTGGCATGCCTGGAATCACTTTCCTACTGAGGAACAATCAAGAAAAGAAGATATTTACATTTGTGTGAATGATTTGAGCCCCTAAAGCTCTGAGGGGAAGGAGCTGTTCCAGAGCATCTCTGGCAGCTCCGAGGTTGCTAATGAGGGAATCTTTATGGAGCTTCCTGCTGGGAGAGAGGGAAAATCTGGGATTTATTTCTTTGTGCAGTTTGTGCTTGGCAGCCAGAGGTGAAAATAAGACAGCAAAGCAAACAAAAATCAGGCACTGTCAGCAAACTGGAGGCTGTGGAGCAGAGAGGGATGGAAATTTAATGGGAAAAAGAGGGAAACTGAGGGGGAAAAGAAATTCTGGGAGAAGGCGGGGGGCACAATTCTTTCCAACTATTATCAGCAAATCCAGGTTTCCTTTTCCAGGCTGGACATTTGAGCCTGAGGGCCCAAAAGCAGGAAGAAGTTACAATATGCAAAATATCCTTGGGAAAAGTCGAGGAATTAGGGAGGTTGGAATTACGTGATCCTAAAGGTCCCTTCCAAGGCAACCCATTCCAGGATTCTATGGATAGAAGGAATTTAAATGCAGCTGGAGCATTTCCATGGGCTGAGGGAAAGCAAAGGATTTGGGAGGTTTCCATGTTGGCATTTTTAAAGGGAATTCTCAATTTTTAAAAGGACTCCTCTATTTGTAAAGGGAATTTCCCATTTTCAGAGGAAATTTTCTATTTTTAAGTTAATTCTCCATTTTTAAACAGGATTCTCCAATTTTAGAAGGGCATTATCCATTTTTTGAGGGAATTCTCCACTTAGAAAGAGAATTTTCAATTTTGAAAGGGAATTCTCCATTTTGAAAGGGAATTCTCCATTTTGAAAGAGAATTTTCAATTTTGAAAGGGAATTCTCAATTTTTAGAGGAATTCTCCATATTAAAAGGGAATTCTCCATTTTTTAGAAGGGAATTGTCCATTTTTAAAGGGAATTCTCCATTTTTAGAGGGAGTTTTCGTGCTTTCAGCTGGGATTTAGGTTGTTGAAGGCAGAAACCAGATTTACCTTTAGAATTCCCTATTTGAGACTGGAAACTTCTTGCTGCATTGGGATTTTTTGGGAATACAGGTTCGATGATGGCAGAGGAGCCACCCTCTGGATTCCCTCCCAAGAGGTTGGGAAGTCCAAGCCATCCCATGGAAAGATCCAATGGCCAATAAATGAGGGATTCAACACCTTCCTACTGCTGTAATTCCTAAAATCTCTTCCTTAATTTTGAGACTGGAGGATGGATGAGATCAAGCTGTGAGTTTTGTCCAGATTAAACTCATTTTTGGGTCTTCTGAGGGAAAAGCAGCCACTAAAGAGGCTCAAAAATCCCGGGATTTTCCAAGGTCTGAGTCCTCAGGGATGGGGATGTGAAACTTCCGCATGGTGAAGAACTGGGGAAGGGACAGAGAATTTTTTACTTTGGGATTTTTTAGCAAACCTTCATTTTAAATTGGGAAAATCCAGCATTAATCCCTCTGACTAAAGGGAAAAACTGAAGGGCTTCTACCACACCCAGGATTTGGGATAGGATGCACCAGGATGATTCCCTGCTGGACACAGGAATGATTTTCAACACCTGGAGTTTCCTGAACCACATTGAAGTGGATTTTTAGCTGAATTTCAGGCATCTTCAGGGAAGGAAACAGGGCCCTCTCAGCATCGCCACAGAGATTTTATCAACTCCCAGATATTTGGGCCAAAAAGGAGTTTTTAGACCATTCCCTCAGATGATTAAATTCCCCAAGGTTTCAAATTCCCTGATTCCCTCATGAGGAGCCACAGCCTGGATTTGCAACCCACCAAAATCCAGAGCTCTCCACTCCCACCCGTCCTGGTGCTCTCATGGGAGCAAAATTGGGAAGTCAGGAATAAAGATTTTTTGCTGGTTTTTTTTTGGAACTCAGCATTTTGTGGTTGTAAAATGAAGCGTTTTCTCCCAAACCACTTTTGAGGAGAAAAAGGTGTATTTGGAGAGCCAGACTTCTCCAGTGGTTTGCTGGTTTCATTTTGGGTGGTTTTGTTCAAAGCCAGGGGTGATTTTGGATTTCAGTTCCCAAAATCCATTGGCTATGAACTGAAAATAGAAACCCTTGGCCACTCAGAGCCAGAGATATTTTTTTAAAGCTATTTTATTTTTTTGCCCACATTTTAAAACCCTTTTATTTTTTTTTTAATGAAAGCCAGAAACTCATTTCAGGGGGGACAGCAGGGAGAACTTCTGGATCCATTCCAGTTTTTCTATCCTTAATTATTTAATAAAGATGAGATTAATTTTGTCTCTTCCAAAGCTTCTAACACTCCTAAAAAAATGGTGTTTAATTAGTGCAGAAGGTTTTAATGAGGGTGGAGCACTCGTTCATCTGGAGATGGAGATAGGGGGAGGACTGGGGATGCTTTCACACTGACAAAGAGGAAAAACAAACTTCCATCATTTTTCATTCTTTATTTTAAGCATCCCCATCTGCCTTGTAAATCCCCCCCTTGGCTGCTGGGGAATGGAGCCTTCTTCCCTAAAATCCTGCTTTTTTGAGGAGAAATCCAGCTAAAAATGTCATTTGATTCCAAATCCAGATGTTTATTGAGTCTAAATCCACTCCCAACCCTCCAAAGGAATTGTCTGGTGGTTTCGGACCTTCTGCTCTAACGAAATTTGGGAATCATCCCTGCTGAGAGCCTGGATTAACTTTAGGATTAGGATAACAGGGATGGCCTGGATGCAGAGTGACATCAGCAGTGAGTCTGCTCTCACTGGTGTAAAGAAAGACACCAGGAACACGTTCCCTGGAAATGGCTTCCAGCAGGAATCTGATTCATCCCGAAATTCACAGATGTCTTTTCCACTGGCCTGGGATCACAAAACGAAGCTTTTTATTCCCAACTTCCTGGCTCTGACTCCAGCTCCGTGCTTAAAGTCTCTCCCCTTGAAGTCCAGCTGGCAAAGGATGCAATGAAATGAAGGATGAGGGACAACTCCCAGTGGATCATCCCATCCCTTCTGGCTTTGGGAAGCAGCAGGGACACCTTCCACCATCCCAGGCAGCTCCAAGCTCTCTCCAGCCTGGCCTTGGACACTTCCAGGGATCCAGGGGCAGCCACAGCTGCTCTGGGAAATCCAGTCCAGTCCCTCACTGCTCCCTGTCTCACTTTGAACAGACAGGTGTCTGCTAAGGAAGGCAGGAGCTTCTCTTGAAATGGGAAATGCAAACCCCCTCCCTCTGAATTATTATAATTTTGAAATGAAGGGGCTCTCAGGCAAAGATATGGGAATAGGAATAACAGTTCTTTACTAGGAAAATTAAAAGTCAGGATACAACCTGGCAGCCTGTGGGTCAGGGAGGTGGCAGCAGTGCCATTCCATGGGGGCTCAGCCCTCCTGCAGTGCCAGCTGTGCTTCTGCTGGAGCAGGATCCTGGACAAGGCTGGAGTTTTCCTCTGGAGCTCCAGGGCTGCTGGAGATGGGCCTGGGCTCCCTCTGGGAATGCAGTGGGGAAGAAAGCTGCTCCTCTGGGAATGCAGTGGGGAAGAAAGCTGCTCCTCTGGGAATGCAGTGGGGCAGAAAGCTGCTCCTCTGGGAATGCAGTGGGGAAGAAAGCTGCTCCTCTGGGAATGCAGTGGGCAAAGGCTGCTGTGGTGTCCCAGAGTCTCAGATTGTATCCAGGTAGGAATGCTTGGCTCCTCCCTGGGCGCAGCATCTCCCCATGGGATGATGGAATTTTCTCAGCCATGCAGGGACACTCACTGGCCATGAACAGAAGATAATTAATAATTAATGGCCCATGAACAGAAGAGATCTCCTGGAGGGAGGATTGGCTGTGGGAGAGATAAAGAAAACTGCCCAATGAACAGCAGAGAACTGCCCCAGCTCTGACAGAACACACACCCCCTGCCACATCCTGCATTTCCAACCTAAGACACCCTCCCAGGGAATTATTCCTTCCCAATATCCCAGCTAGCCCTGCTCTCCTTCCGGCTGAAGCCATTGCCCCTCGTCCTGTTTCTCCAACAGTTTTTACCAACAGTTCCTCTCTGGAATTTTTGCGAGCCTCCCTTTAGGATTACTCCAGGGATTTTGGAGTTTTCACTGAGTGTAGGAAATAATTTAGCTCAACTTGATAAAATCAGAGTGTGCCCAATTAAATTTAATCCCTGACACTGCGTGGAGGCAGATGAAGGAAAGGAAAAAGTGTGGATACACAGCAGGAAATGGGTTTCCCTTAAAAACAAAGAAATCTGGATATTTTAACAAGATTAAAAACTGTTTCTGGTGTCCCTTTCCCTCACAAACCGTGGTTTCTTTTATCTCTTTGCTCACCTCTCTTTTCCATTCTCTCCATGCACAAAAATTCACTTGGATTTTATTTAATCAGCTTTAAAAAGCAGGATTGAATCACTTGGGAGAGTTGAAAAAGGGGGTTATGGATTAGTTTGTCTGAGGCAGGTGCAGAGCCACTGCTCAGTGATGGGACGGAATTCCTGGATTTCCAAACAGAAATTCCTGGATTTCCCTGGCCTGGCTCCTTAGGCTCCTTGAACTGGGTTTATTTTTCAGATCTGGGAAGAATCTCCTGAAATCTCTGGGAGCTGAGCAGGGTCAGCCTCTTCCCCCAGGGAAAAGGAAGAGGGAATTTGTGCCAGGAGAGGTTTAAATTGGATGTAAGGAAAATTCCCTTCACTAAAAAGGTTGTCCAGGGCTGGAGCCAATTCCTGAGTGATTCCTGAGGGATTAATGCTTGGACTTGATGATCCTAAAGCTCTTTTCCAATCTCAACAATTCCATGATTCCGTGTTGATTTAAGCCTCAATCTTCCATTCTTTGCAACAAGAAGCGAGGTTGAGCCGCTGTTCTGAGTTAATTTTGATGAACTTTACATGAGCTTAAGCAGATTAAACTCAGATCCACATGGACTCCATCCCTTTTTATAATGGAATAAGTGGATTAAAATGATTCCAGCAGATAGAAAATCTCTGATCTGTACCACGAACTTGTTCTTGCCACAGAAATTAAAATCAGCCTCTCTCCAAGCAGCTGCCCAGGCCAAAAATGCTGCAAATAAAGAGCTGAGGGTAATGAATCATCCCTAATATTCCATGGCATTGCAGGGAAGCAGTTCAGTGGCGTATCCACACGGAGCAGTGGGAGACAACATCCTTATTCGTGATCTGGCAGAGAGCTGAACACAGGCATGAATGAAATTCATGGATTTTACTCAAGTGGGAAGTGCCAAAAAAATCCCAGTCGATGGAGGATTTGTGGAATGGGGCCAGCAGAGTTAAAGGAGCAGGGATAGGCAGGAGCAAGCCAAAGGGAAAATTGGGAATTGCCTGTGCCAAAGGAGATGGAAGGGAGATCAAAGGAAAGAAAGCAGCAAAGTGTGAAAAAAATGGGGGTGGCCCTGAAGTGTAATTCCCAGAGCAGCTGTGGCTGCCCCTGGATCCCTGGAAGTGCCCAAGGCCAGGCTGGAGCACCCTGGGATAGTGGGAGGTGTCCCTGCCCATGGCTGTGGTGGGAATGGGATCATCCTTCAGATCCCTCCCAACCCAAATTCTGGAATTCCAGGATTGTGTAGCACTTATTTTACACAGGTAGCACAAAACAAATTCCAACGGAGTCAAAGACTGCCGGGACATGGAGTATTCCCAAGAAACTCTGAGGAAAACCACTTGGATTTTCCTCAAAATGGATCTTCAGCTCCTGCTGGATTAATCCCGTTGTCGGATTTATTTAAACGCTTCCCTTTCCTGGAGGTGCAGACATGGAATATCAGGGCAAGGAAAAGCAGAGGGGTGCCAAGGAAACAGCTCTGGCTCCGGGTGAGGAGAGTGGGAAGAGTGAAAGGATCATCCCAGACTGTTGGTTTTCCCAGCTTTTACAGAGATGGGGCAACTGAGAGGCGCTTTAAAAGATTTGATTCCATTATCAGTCTTGATGAAGGGTGAGACATAAGAGATGAAAAACTCAATGCCATTCCATCAGAACCTAACTCGTTTCCTGGTTCCAATACCTTATAAATATTTTATAGTTATAAATTATATTATATTTTTATATATTATATTTTATATTTATATTAAAGCCTATTAGCTTTTGCCACACAAAATGCTGCTTATTACTTCTAACACCGATCACCTGTATTTTTACCTGCTACAATGCATCTTTCACAGTTCTAATTCTCTAAAAAATCTGGTCTTTCTGCAAGGCCATCTTTTGAAACTTGTTGAAATTTATTTTTAGTTCAATCTCTGCCTCAACAACGTCATCTCTATTCCATGGCCTTCCTAAGTCAGCGCGCCTTATCTCAGAGTCTGCATACAGATATACAAGACTATATGAACTTCCTATCAAGTTTTGAGAATTCTTTGCAAATCCGTTTCTCACATCTGACTGTAAAGTTTAACTTCCCAACTTTCTGGGACGAGTTTGGAGCTGGGAAATGCAAGGAAAGGTCCATTCTCCAGCCCTCTGGAGGCTTTAAATCTCCTGGGGGACATTTTGCTCTTCCCAGTTTCCAGAGAAGCTGTAGCTGCTCCTGGATCCTTGGAAGTGTCCAAAGTTGGACAACCTGGACAGTGGATTGGGACAGAGTTTAAGGTCCCTTCCAAACCATTCCATGATATTCAAGCAGAGTGACCCCAAATCCCTGCCCTTGGTGCCAGCTCCCCACAATCAGAAATCGGGAATCTGCGGCTTCATAAGACACAGCTTCGTTTCAGGACCTGGAATAATGTCCACAAGGAAAGAGAGGTGTTACAGCTGACTCGCATGGCATCAGGAAAGAGATCCAGCGCCCCTAAATCCCGCTGAATGCACAAAAATTCCCTTTTCCTGGCTGGCAGGACCCTTTCCCTCAGGAGGAGTGGCCATTTTGTCCCACTGTGTATCCCACCTCCAGATCCGCTCCCTCCAGACGGCAGCAGAGCAGATAAATCACCTCTTATCAACTTTGCAATCACCGCTTATCAACGGCACAATCACCTCTAATCAATTAACCTCTTAACAACTTTGCAATCACCTCGTATCAACCACACAATCACCTCTGATCAATTAAGCTCTTATCAACGACACAATCACCTCTTATCAATTAACCTCTTATCAACGACACAATCACCTCTTATCAATTAACCTCTTATCAACTGCACAATCACCACTTATCAACTGCACAATCACCTCTGATCAATTAAGCTCTTATCAACGACACAATCACCTCTTATCAAATAACCTCTTATCAACCCCACAATCAGCTCTTATCAATTAACCTCTTATCAACTTCACTATCACCTCTTATCAACCGCACAATCACCTCTGATCAATTAACCTCGTATGAACAACACGATCACCTCTTATCAATTAACCTCTTATCAACAGCAAAATGAGCTCTTATCAATTAACCTCTTATCAACCACACAATCACCCCTTACCAAGTAACCTCTTATCAACTGCACAATCACCTCATATGAATTCACAATCAGTCACCTCTTATCAACCTCACAATCCCCTCTTATCAGCTGACCTTTCATCAATTCACAATGAATCACCTCTTATCAATTTGGAATCACCTCTTGTCAACCCCACTATCAGTCACCTCTTTTCGACCTCACAACCACCTCTTATCAATTCACAACCACCTCTTATCAACCTCACAATCACGTCTTATCAAGTAACCTCTTATCAATTCACAATCACCTCTTATCAATTCGCAGTCACCCCTTATCAACATCACAATTACCTCTTATCAATTAAACTGTTATCTACTCACAATCACCTCTTATGAAACTCACAATCACCTCTTATCAATTCCCAATCACTTCTTATCATCTTCACAATCAAAATCTCCTGGGAATTTCATTCTAAAAAAAAAAAAAAAACCCGCATCCACCCAAAATCTTATCAAAACTTTGTTTTGGCAGAATTTTTCCAGCATTGCTGCTTTTCAAGACAAAAATTCATTTTCTGTGAATTTTTTTTTTTTTTTTTTTTTTTGGTTTGTAGGAAAATTCTCCTTTCCCAGTTCATTTTTGAGCCCGCGGATTTTAGCGTTGATCTAAGAGTTTGTCTGAGGAAATAAATAAGATATAATGATTAATAATTATAATACTTATTGTAATTAATTAAGTATTCCCTAATAAGGAAAATATTCATTAATGACTGCATTATTGCTGGGGTGAAGGAAGCAGAACAAGTTTTTTTGGACAACTGAATCTCACTTTTTTTCCCAGATTTCTTTCCTGGAGAAAAGCCAGGTGAAAATGCTGAGCTGAGCTTAATGCAGCCACTCCATCTCCTTGGGAATTGACCTCAAATCCCACGGCTCCTGCTCCAAATTTTCTCATCTTGGAAAATTACAGGCTGCAGCTTGGCTCTTTTCTCCCCCACCTGGATGTTCCTCCCTTCCCAAACCCCAGCTCTGAAGGCCCCTGATCCCCTCCCAGGAACAATCCCACAGAATATCCCACAAAACTCTATTTTCAATCCTAATTAATGGCTCTGGCTGCTTTTGTTTGCTTTTCTGGTTAACCATCTTTACTACTCCACCTCCTCCTCGTTTTTCCAGGAAGAACGTTCCGTGTGCACCCCACAATTAAATTCCAGACAGCGCTGGGGGAGATCTGGGCTATTCTGAAAGACAAACAACAACAAAAAAAAATAGAACAACCCAAGGTGCTCAAATTATATTTGACCACCCAAAAATGAGGCGAGGATCCTTCCAGGCAGAGGGAAAAAAATTACAAAAATAAAAAACTCAACTCAGCCACGGGAGGAGCCTCTTTTTTTGGAAATGCAAACCCAAACCAGAGTTCAGCCCAAATGATGAAGGCAAGAAAAAAAGCAAAATTTTGTGGTTTGCTGCCTTGAATCAGCTCCCACCCGATCCCCAGGGGATTTGTTTCTATTTGAGCTCCACGCGGGATTTGGGATCGTTATCCCAGAGTGGCAATTTGCAAATTAGGACCTGCACTTGGAGGGAATTAAAACTGGATTTAGCTGAGGCATAATCATGCCACTGTCTTCTCTCAAGGTCTTCTTTATTCCCTGCTGGAGTCGCCCCCAAATCTGCGGCAAAACCCAAGTGGAGTTTTGGGAACGCCAGGTGGGGGTGGGACAGTGAAGATGAAATGATCTTCCACCTAAATATCCTCCCGGTCAGAGCTGCTGAGCCCAGAATTACCCAAAATCCCAAATATTCTCCCCATTACAGCAGCTGATCCCAGAATTACCCAAAATCCCAAATATTCTCCCCATTACAGCAGCTGATCCCAGAATTACCCAAAATTCCAAATATTCTCCCCATTACAGCTGCTGATCCCAGAATTACCAAAATCCCAAATATCCCCCTGGTCAGAGCTGCCAATCCCAGAATTACCCCAAATCCCAAATATCCTCCCCATTACAGCTGCTGATCCCAGAATTACCCCAAATCCCAAATATCCTCCCCATTACAGCTGCTGATCCCAGAATTACCAAAATCCCAAATATCCTTCCCATTACAGCTGCTGAGCCCAGAATTACCCCAAATCCCAAATATTCTCCCCATTACAGCTGCTGATCCCAGAATTACCAAGATCCCAAATATCCCCCTGGTCAGAGCTGCTGATCCCAGAATTACCTGAAATCCCAAATATCCTCCCTGTGCAAACTGCTGATCCCAGAATTACCTGAAATCCCAAATATCCTCCAAGCTAGAGCTGCTGATCCCAGAATTACCCCAAATCCCAAATATCCTCCCAGTCAGAGCTGCTGATCCCAGAATGACCCTAAATCCCAAATATCCCCAACGTGGTTGCGCCCATCGTGCCACTTCATTGTCTCTCACAAGGGACACAACATTCCCAGATGGAACAGCACCTACTAAAGCCCAGCCTAAATATTTAGGCCAGCTGAGATGGAGCTTGGAGTCCAGTGGAAGGTGCCCATGGCAGGGGTTTGGAATTGGATCTTTCCCAAAGTTCTTTCTGACCCAAACCATTCCCAGATTTTATGGCAAACACCCAAACAATTCCTTGGAGGACAGAGACACAAAAGGCACCTCCAGGCCTTGGTTTTCAGCGGGAGGATTTAATCCCATAATGTCTTCCTGCTCTGGGATGAGTGGGAAGAATTCATTCCATTCCCTAATCCCAAAAGTATTTTGTGGAGGTGCTGCCTTGTGCCTTTAGGACCTTGCACCTGATCCTGAATTAATTACAGGGATTAATCCAACTGCACTTCCAGCCTGGCACATCCCCGTGGACACGGTGACACCACAGCCTGGAATTCCTGCAGCTCAGCCACTGGGAAAACAGAGAGGAAAACCATTCCCAAGGGATCGTTCATCCCATGTTTTGTGGGGGCTGGAAAAGCAATTCCAGGAGGTGATCCCACAGCAAGGAGAGCCGGGAATGGGCAGTGCTGGTGAAATTCCTGCCTGGCCCTGCCCGGCTCTGGAGCGATTTCCCTCCCTCACAGAATCCCACTCCACCCCCACCCACTGACAGCTTTAATTCCGGCCTCATCCCAGAAAATCGGATCCCTGCACATTCACATTGCCCAGCCGGACACAATGGAATTACAAAATCCTGGAATGCTTTGGGTTGGAAGGACCTGAAAGATCATCTCATCCCATGGGCAGGGACACCTCCCACTGTCCCAGGCTGCTCCGAGTGTCCAACCTGGCCTTGGGCACTTCCAGGGATCCAGGGGCAGACACAGCTGCTCTGGGAATTCCATCCCAGCTCCTCACCACCCTCCCAGCCAGGAATTCCCTCCCAAATTGAGTTTAAATGGATCTTGAGCTTGGAATAAAAGCTGGGAATGAGGCTTAGGGAATATCAGGGATTTTAGGAATTCTGAGCTCTTTTTGGAGCTGCAGGCCAAGGCTTTGGTATCCCTCAGGGAATGTTGGAATATTTTCCCTCCACGCTGATACTGAGCTCGTCTGCTTTGCCTCAAAGCCCCAACTGGAACAATTCCATGGAATTGTGGAATTTTTAGGGATCTTCAAACCCATGCCAGGGACACTTCCCACTATCCCAGGATGCTCCAAGTGTCCAACCTGGCCTTGGGCACTTCCATGGATCCAGGGCAGCCACAGCTTCTCTGGGAATTCCATCCCAGCCCTTCCCCACCCTCACAGGATTTTTCTTGATCTCCAAGCTAAACCCTGGTGATTTCCCGAGTTCCTGGTGGCAAATCCTGAAAGGAAGAGGGAAAAGCTCCAAGAGCAGCAGTGCCGGGGGAGCCTCTCTTATGGGGATTTTGGAAAGAGTTTTGGATGAGTTAGAGACGGGGCCTCTGAGCTGGTTTGGATGATGTGGTTTTATTTTCTTATCTTCTACATGGACAGGGAGGGTGAGCTCGGCTCACATCTTCACAGCACGGCTCAGGAGGTCACAGGACCCTCAGTTAAAGACCTTTTGAGGAGTTATTGACCAATAAAACACTGCTAACAAGGATATTTATGGTTTTGACCCAATCTTTAAATATTTCATCTTATGGAGCCACGCTGCAGTGTGAGCTTTCTTAGCCAATCCTGTTATGGCGCGCAAACCCACAGTGCTGCACTCTAAACTCCTTGTTTACCTCTGTAACTGCTTTTATTATTTTATTACTAATTATAATAATCAAATATGGGTTATTATTTATTTATCTTAAACTCTAAAACTCTAAACTTTCCTCTTCTCAGCTTAACGTGTCTCTGCTTTAAACTACAAATCCACATTGTCCCTTCCAGCACCTCAGTTTGGGAGCCTTTGCCAAGGTGTCAGATCAAATCCTGGGTTTAATTCTAAACTTTGGATTACAGGCTCAAAGTTCTGAGATTTCCCTGCACTTCGGATTCCAACACCTCTTTTCCTTGGCTTTCCTGAGGTGCCAGACTGGGACAGGGAAGGGCAGGAAGGTGGAAGAAAAAAAACCAGGAGTGGAAACAGGAATGGTGGGAGCAGGGATGAACGGTTGCCATAAAAACCACTCCTCTTTCTTGCCATGCTTCCCTGCTTTTGGATAATTCCAACCTGGATAAGGCTCCCTGATCCTTTGATTCCGGTGGAAGGTGTCCCTGGCCATGGCAGGGGGTTGGAATGAGATGATCCAACCCAAACCATTCCAGGATTTTGGGATTTCAATCCAAACACCTGATTCCTGATGCTGACACTGAAGTGGGTGCAAGGAAAGAGCTTCCGGAGGAGTTTGGCTTCCTTATTCCAATTGAAAATGGGAGCATGATCCAGAAGTTTCCATAAATAAGAGGAGTGTTTTACTTTGCCCAAACGAAAAAAAACCAAAACAAATTGGGATTTGGATAAATCCTCCAATAAAATTCACATGCAGCTGGCAGAAAGGAAAGCTTTGAAAAATCCCCCTCAGCTTCAGAGATTTGGGATTCTCGTGTCATTCCTGGTTTTTCCTGAGCCCTCCTTACCCTCTCCAGACCCTTCTGGGATCCACGGGATCCATCTGCATGGAAACGTCTGGTGACCCTTTGGAAAACCCAGTGCATTCCACGGATGTTCAGGAAATACTGGAATACCTGAACTTTGCATCTTCCATTCCTGGAAGCCAGGTGTCTTCAGAGCCCTTCTCCTGCTTTTTTTTTTTTTTTATGGAATCGTGGATTGGTTTCAATCCTCTAAAATTGTCGAGTCCACGCTTTAAACCCCAAGTGCCACGTGGATAATAAATCCCTCCAGGGATGGGAACTCCAAACCTCTCTGGTCAGTTCCAATCCTCGGCAACCTTTTCCATGAGGAAATTCCTGCTGATGTCCAACCTGAACATCTCCATTCCCTCTCCTCCTATCCCTGTTCCCGGGGATCGGATCCCAAATTTTCCCCCTGGCTGTCCCCTCCCGTCAGAGCTAGAAGGTGCCCCAGGAGCCTCCTTTTCTCCAGGATCCTTGATGGGATTAAGGGAAGAGTTCCTGAACTGAGGCAGAGATTCCTCTCTTCCCACAGCAAACACTAAAACCAGGCTGATGGGAAATATTCCCAAAATGTTCATTTCTCCACATTGATTATACTGATAACGTGGATTTCTCTGGAGACATCCACGATCCCAACACCAAAATCTGGCTGAGGTGACACTTCCACAAGACCTCGTGGAATTTGTTTTCCTGCTCACCTACACTCTCCCCTCATTCCTTTTCCTTGGAAAAACCTCAAATCCGGAGCACCTCTGACTTTGCCCTTTGGAAATTCCCAGAGGTGAGAGCAGGACCTTGCTGGGGGTGTGTTTTTCATGGATTTGCTTCCCTGGGTTCAGTCCAAGAGGGAAGGATCCTTGATGGGATTAAGGGAAGAATTCCTGAGGGAGAGATTCCTCTCTTCCCACAGCAAACACCGATATTGAGCTGATGGGAAATATTCCCAAAATGTTCATTTCTCCACACAGATTGTATGGAGAGGGATAACTTGGAGTTCTCTGGAGACATCCACGATCCCAACACCAAAATCCGGCTCAGGTGACAATTCCACAAAATCCTGTGGAGTTTGTTTTCCTGCCCATCCACATTCACCCTTCATTCCCTTTCCTTGAGATTACCTTGGAAAAGCCACAAACCTGTCTTTGTCCTTTGGAAATTCCCAGAGGTGACAGCAGGACCTTGCTGGGGGCGTGTTTTTCATGGATTTGCTTCCCTGGCTTCAGTCCAGGAGGCGTCAGGCGGTTCCTGGTGTTCCCGAGGGGGATTTTCCAGGAGCTGCTGAACAGGGGACGGGAATGTCCCACAAATGTCCCACAAGAGCCCGGGACTCAGGTCACTGCTCCCGCTGCCGGAGGGCTGAGCCGGCACCATTCCCCCTTTCCAGGTTTTTTCATGGGTTCATTCCTGGGCACTGGGGCAGGACCGAGGGAGCAGCACAATCCCTTTCCAGGCGGGCTGGGAATGTGTCTAACAAACGCTGGAGCACTCAATTTTTCCTTCTATTTTCCATGGAAGGCTAACCCAGGGAGAAAATTGGGAGAAACCAGCACCAGGAGCAACTTTAGCTGGAAGATTTCCCAAATCCAGGCTCAATTTCCCATCCCAAACAAGCCCAGATTCCTTAAAACTGGGTCTAATATCCCAGACAAGATCCCCTCTAGTGGGAATTTCTGGAATATGTGAAGATCCTGGAATTTATTCCTGGTCCTGACTGGGTGATTTTTCCTCCTCCAGGACCAGCACCACCTGAATCCAAGGAAATGAGCGATCCTGCCATTATTCCTTGGATTTCTGAGAATTAAATGCAACTTTTGGCCTCTGGAATTCCATTTCCACCCAAATCCAGGACAATAAATCTATTTTTCCACTAAAATTTCCTTCCCATGACTGTGGCTTTTCCAAGGCAATTTCTCCATCTGCTGGTGGAAAAGCAACTCCCAAGGTGCTGGAATAACTCCGGGCTGGAATTTTCCACCTTTTTTTTTCACTTCCTGACCTCCAGATCCTACTGGAACAGGGGAAAACATCGGATTTAGGCTGGGAATTTCTTCCCTCTGTTTCCACTTCAGGAATTGGGATGAGTTTTATGGTCAGAATGATCCCTGGAAACTCTAGGAATGGATTCCCTGATCCTGGGAATGAATTCTGATCCCAGGAATGAATTCCCTGCATTTCACTCCCAATCTAATAATTCCAAACCAAATTATTCCCAAAGAATAAATTCTTTTTTTTTTTTTTTTTTTTTAACAGAAAATCCCTTTTTTAAAATCAATAAGACATTCCCACAAATCTTTTGGAACTGATCCAAAGGATTTGGAATATTTCCTTGGAAAAAATTGATTGAGGTGGATTTTAAAGGATTCCCCAATCCCAATGAATATTTTATTTCGGATTTTGGTTGTTTTTAACAAGATTGGGATGGAAGTTGGATGAGGGAGAAGGAATTCCATGGAAAAGAAAAGGAGCAGATTTTCCTCCTGGAAATCTTTGGATTGGGAATAAATCCGCTCCTCTTCCCTCTCCAAACGGAGCCACATCCCAAATTTCCAGCACGATTCCAACTGCAGGAGAGGAATCTGAGTTTTCCTGCCCCAATCCCAGCTGGATCCCATCCTGGAGTTTTTAAGGCATGAATATCCCTTTCCAAAATTCCCATGGATCTGGCAGATCCCAGGGAGCAAAGCCTGAATCCAATGGAAAAATATTTTTTTTTTGTAGTGATTTCTGACTAAACAGAGACTTGAAAAATTTGGATTGGGATGGAAATTCCAAAGAAATCCAATCTTTGTATCTGTATTCCCCCTTTTCTATCGGTGCCATTCCAAGGATGGAGATTTAGGGCTCCGCTGTGTCCAGTGGCAGAATTCCCAATGTTGGAATTCCAGTTTTCCCTGGATCATTCTCTTCCCAAACATTCCCGTGCTTCTGGACATCATTCCCAACGTCTCTCCTTAAGTTTTCCACCTTTTCAGGTGCTCTGGAATTTTGGGACTTTGTGGGGCTGAGCGACCTCACTCAGACAGAAAATTCCCTTCATTTTTCCAGGCTTGTTTCCCACCAGGATGAGTTGAGTGGGACAGAAGGGAAAGGAAAATCGGGAAAAGGAAAAGTGGGAAAAATGGGAAATATCTTGGCACTGATAAATCCGGGTTGGAAAAACAGCTGGAAAACAGCTGGAAAAAAAATCTATTAAATATCAAATAAATCCCATTCCTGGGGATAAAGGATTGGAGGGAATTCTCCCTACAGAGCAGATAGTTCCAGGATATCCTGGATTTTAATTATCCCAGGATTTTCCATGTTATCCCCAAAAAAATCTGGAGTTAAATCCCCCCAGCTGGAAATTTTAAGGCAGAAATTGCTGGAATATTCCCAAAACAGCTGGAAAACGCCACTCCCGATAAATCCACTCCACAGGAATTCCTGGGAAGGGAGGCAATAGCAGCCACATGGAAGCGGAGCAGAATTCCTGGTCTCGGAACTGGCCTTCCTCAGCAAAAAAATTGGGAAAATGTTGATAAATGTCCTGGGAAAGATGGAATTCCTGGTGTTTCCAGCAGCAATCCTGGAAAAGAGGCACTGGAGAAGGAAGGAAATATTCCCATGTGTCCCAAAACCTCTTGGAATCCACAGGAGCCACACCTTGGAGAATTCCATCCTTTGGGATTTTCCTGGAAATTACATAATCCCTAAAATTCCCCACGAGGAGGTGCCGAGTGCCAGGAAATCTTTCTCCAACTTCTCCAGGTCCTCCAGGAGAAGAAATTCAGGATGAATCCCATTCTCCTTTAGTTCATTCCCGTGTTTATCCAAAGTCCTCATTCCCATTCCAGCTTCCGGTTCGCGTCTATCCCATTCCCACTGGATATTTTTCCCAAATTCCCAGTTTTCCTTCGCGGAGCCGAATCCTGGCGGCTCCATCTCCAAATGGGAAGAAATCCATGCATCCAACAGCATCCCACAGGAATATCTGGAAAAGCACATCCTGCTCCAAGTGCTCCTCCCCCAGCAATTTGCCAGAGCATTCCCAAAAGAAAATTCCAGCACCATCCTTCCGGGATGTCACTTCTTCTTTGCCGGAGCTTTGGAATTCCCACCAGCTTTTCCATTGGTTTTGGCGCCTCCGGATTTTCCAGCTTCGCCTTCTTTTCCCCCCTTTTTCCCTTGTTTCTTGTCGTCTGTGTCCTTTCCCTTTTCCCCCTTTTCCTTTTCCCCCTTTTCTCCTTTCCCCCCTTTTTCCTCTTTTCCTCCTTTTTCTCCTTTCTCCCCCTTTTCTCCGTCTTTTTTTTTGGCTCCGTCCTTCCCTTCCTTCTTGGATTCTTCCTTCTGCTCCTTCTCCCCGTCTTTTTTCTTGGAGCCTTTGGATCCATCCTTCTTTCCCTGAGCCTTGTCCACTTTTCCAGACACGGTGGGAACTTCTTCCTCTTTTTTTTCTTCTCCAACCTGAGCTGTTTCCAAGGATAAGGAAAAAAAAAAAAAAACAAAACAGGAAAGGAATTTATGTGGATTCAAAAACCCAGGAATTGTCAAAATTCCAGCTCCCTGCTAGAAATCTGGGATAAAGGGAAAATATTCCTACTGGGGATTTTCCCATCTGGCTGATTGCTCCCGGTGAGGTTTTTTTGGAATTGAGAAGCAGCAAATCCAAGGATTGATGGATCCCCTTGGAAGAGAGAAGCCACAGGCGGCCGGGAATCAAAAATCCCTAAATTCCTTGGAGAACCATCTCATCCCATAAGGATTAACTGGAAGGACAAGGATTCAGTGGAAGGACAAGGATTTATTCATGGAATTGAGTTCAGCTCCAGAGGCAGGGCTGGGAATTCCCAGTTTCAGGCACCCCTGAAATTGTGGGATTTGTGCAAATTCCCGTTGTTCATCTCATAATTCTGCATTTTGCTGGTGTAGGACTCAATTTCTCCAAGGAATTCCTAAATTCCTACAATAGTGGGATCTGCCTCTTTCCCCACGGATTGAAGCAGCATATCCCAAATTAGGGAAATGCCGTTTTTATGGAATTACAGCTCCTGGAGAGACACAGGAAAGAAGGAAAAAAAGTCATCAAAAGGTGTTGAGGAAACAGGAAAAATCCAGGAATGGAGAAGCAGCAAATCCAAGGATTGATGGATCCCCTTGGAAAAGAGAAGCCACAGGCAGCTGGGAATCAAAACTCCCTAAATTCCTTGGAAAACCATCTCATCCTCTTCCTTCAGCACAGGCAGGGAGTGGAGAGGTCTGGATTGGCTGTGGCCAGAGAGAGTGAGGAGATTTTCAGGAGAGCCTATGGAATGAGGAAAGGAGAGTGAGAGCAGCGGAGAAGAAACATTCCAGCAGGAAAAACCGGGAATGTGGAATTCCAATCACTCCAGTTTCACTCCTGGTATTCCCCAACCCAAGAGCAGGCCCTGAAATTAAATTAATTCCCACTGGGAATTTTCAGCATGGAATTCTCCTTCTAACTAAGGAGGGTGAGGGATGGAAATTGATGGGAAAATGGGATACGGCCTCCAGTTGTCCCAGGAAAAGTTTGGGCTGAATATTAGGGAAAAAAATTCCTGCTTGAAAGAATGATTAAGGATGGGGAAGTGTTGGAATCACCATCCCTGGAAGGGTTCCAAAACCCAGGAGATGTGGAATTTCACAGGATGTTTTAGTAGGATTTGGTTCAGAAGAGGATTTGATGGATTTGAGAAGCTTTTCCAAACTTAATTTGGGAATGAAGGAATGATTCCAACTCGAACTGACGGAAAAGTTCCCTCTTATCCAAAGGATTTTATCCCAATATCCTGAGTCCACACTGGGAGGGTTGACCTTGGTGGTGGCACCACGGGAGGGACTTTGCGCTCCCAGAATCCCAAAAAAAAAAAGCAGGAATTACCTCCGGGAATGTCGGTGAGCTCATTGAGGGCACAATCCCAAAAGAAAAGTGGGAATTACCTCTGGGAATGTCACTGAGCTCTTTGAGGGATTTCGCGCTGAGCTCTTTGAGGGACTTCGCGCTGCCACAATCCCCCCCAAAAAAGTGGGAATTACCTCTGGGAATGTCGCTGAGCTCTTTGAGGGACTTTGCGCTGCCAGAATCCCCAAAAAAAAAAAAAAGCGGGAATTACCTCCGGGAATTTCGGTGAGCTCGCCCAGGGGCGGCACCGTGTCCAGTTTGTCCGCGTAGTTTTTGGCCGCCTGGCGCTGGGCGTAGCGAGCCTCGATCTCCTTCCGCGTGCGCGGGATCCGGCACTTGAAGATGCAGCACAGGGTGATAACTGGGAATGGGAAACAGGGAATTCTGGGTGAGGGAATGGGAACGGGAAATGTGGAATTCTGGGTGAGGGAATGGGAATGGGAAACGTGGAATTCTGGGTGATAACTGGGAATGGGAAACAGGGAATTCTGGGTGAGGGAATGGGAATGGGAAATGTGGAATTCTGGGTGAGGGAATGGGAATGGGAAACGTGGAATTCTGGGTGATAACTGGGAATGGGAAATGTGGAATTCTGGGTGATAAATGGTAATGGGAAACGTGGAATTCTGAGTGAGGGAATGGGAATGGGAAACGTGGAATTCTGGGTGATAACTGGGAATGGGAAACGTGGAATTCTGGGTGAGGGAATGGGAATGGGAAACATGGAATTCTGGGTGAGGGAATGGGAATGGGAAACGTGGAATTCTGGGTGATAACTGGGAATGGGAAATGTGGAATTCTGGGTGATAAATGGTAATGGGAAACGTGGAATTCTGAGTGAGGGAATGGGAATGGGAAACGTGGAATTCTGGGCGAGGGGCTGGGAATGGGAAATGTGGAATTCTGGGTGAGGGAATGGGAATGGGAAACGTGGAATTCTGGGTGATAACTGGGAATGGGAAATGTGGAATTCTGGGTGATAAATGGTAATGGGAAACGTGGAATTCTGAGTGAGGGAATGGGAATGGGAAACGTGGAATTCTGGGTGATAACTGGGAATGGGAAACGTGGAATTCTGGGTGAGGGAATGGGAATGGGAAACATGGAATTCTGGGTGAGGGAATGGGAATGGGAAACGTGGAATTCTGGGTGATAACTGGGAATGGGAAATGTGGAATTCTGGGTGATAAATGGTAATGGGAAACGTGGAATTCTGAGTGAGGGAATGAGAATGGGAAACGTGGAATTCTGGGTGATAACTGGGAATGGGAAACGTGGAATTCTGGGTGAGGGAATGGGAATGGAAAAAAGGGAATTCTGGGTGAGGGAATGGGAATGGGAAGTGTGGAATTCTGGGCGAGGGGCTGGGAATGGGAAATGTGGAATTCTGGGTGAGGGAATGGGAATGGGAAACGTGGAATTCTGGGTGATAACTGGGAATGGGAAACATGGAATTCTGGGTGAGGGAATGGGAATGGGAAACGTGGAATTCTGGGTGATAACTGGGAATGGGAAATGTGGAATTCTGGGTGATAAATGGGAATAGGAAATGTGGAATTCTGGGTCAGTTATTTGGAATGGAAAACAGGGAATTCTGGGTGAGGGAATGGGAATGGGAAATGTGGAATTCTGGGTGATAACTGGGAACGGGAAACGTGGAATTCTGCGTGAGGGAATGGGAATGGGAAACGTGGAATTCTGGGTGATAACTGGGAACGGGAAACGTGGAATTCTGGGTGAGTTATTTGGAATGGAAAACAGGGAATTCTGGGTGAGAGAATGGGAATGGGAAATGTGGAATTCTGGGTGAGGGGCTGGGAATGGGAAACGTGGAATTCTGGGTGAGGGAATGGGAATGGGAAATGTGGAATTCTGGGTGAGGGAATGGGAATGGGAAACGTGGAATTCTGGGTGAGGGAATGGGAATGGGAAACGTGGAATTCTGGGTGATAACTGGGAATGGGAAATGTGGAATTCTGGGTGATAAATGGGAATGGGAAACGTGGAATTCTGGGTGATAACTGGGAATGGGAAACGTGGAATTCTGGGTGATAACTGGGAATGGGAAACATGGAATTCTGGGCGAGGGAATGGGAATGGGAAACGTGGAATTCTGGGTGATAACTGGGAATGGGAAACATGGAATTCTGGGTGAGTTATTGGGAGAGAAATGAGGAATTCTGGGTGTGGTACTGGGAGTGGGAGAGGGAAACATGGAATTCTGGGGGAGTTATTTGGAATGGAAAACAGGGAATTCTGGCTGAGTTCCTAGGAATGGACAGGGAGAAACAAAGATTTAACTGAGAATGGGAGCGGGAAATATGGAATTCTGGGTGAGTTCCTGGGAATGGAAAATATGGAATTCTGGGGGAGATCCTGGGAATGGGAGAGGGAAATTAGAGGCTGGGTGAGTTACTGGGAACGGATAAGGAGAAATGAGGATTTAACTGGGAATGGGAGTGGGAAATGTGGAATTCTGCGTGAGGTACTGGGAATGGAAAATATGGAATTGTGTGTGAGTTATTGGGAATGGGAGAGGGGATCAAGGATTTGTGTTGGTTGCTGGGAATGGGAGTGGGAAGGAATTCTGGGGATAACTGGGAATAGCAAAGTAAAACATGGAATTCTGGGTGAGTTCCTGGGAATGGACAGGGAGAAACGAGGATTTAACTGGGAATGGGAGTGGGAAACGCGGAATTCTGGGTGAGCTATTTGGAATGGGAAATGTGTAATTCTGGGGGAGTTATTGAGAATGGAAGACATGGAATTCTGGATGAGTTAATGGGAATGGGACACATGGAATTCTGGAGGAGTTTTTGGGAATGAAAGATGTGGAATTCTGGGGCAGTTACTGGGAATGGGATACGTGGAATTCTGGATGAGTTATTGGGAATGGAAAATGTGGAATTCTGGGTCCATTACTGGGAGAGAGAAATGAAGAATTCTGGGTGAGGTATTGGGAATAGGAAATATGGAATTCTGGGCGAGTTGCTGGGAATGGGAGAGGGAGAAACCAGGATTTAACTGGGAATGGGAGAGGGAATTGAGGAATTCTGGGTGAGTTGCTGGGAATGGCAACAGGAAACAAGGATCTGGGGGAATTCCTGGGAATGGGAGACGGGAACAAGAATTTGCAGTGGTCACTGGGAATGGGAGCGGGAAATGTGGAATTCTAGGGGAGTTATTGGGAATGGGAAATGAGGAATTCTGGAGGAATTATTTGGAATGGAGAGGAAAATGAGGAATTCTGGGGATAACTGGGAATGGCAATGGGATAAAAAGAATTCGGGCTGAGTTCCTGGGAATGGGAAATGAGGATTTTGATTGGATACTGGGAATGGGAGGAGGAAACACGGGAATCTGGGTGAGGTACTGGGAATGGGAGAGGGAAATGAGGAATTCTAGCTGAGTTCCTGGGAATGGCAACGGGAAACGAGGATCTGGGGGAATTCCTGGGAATGGGAGACGGGAATGAGAATTTGCACTGGTCACAGGGAATGGGAGCGGGAAATGTGGAATTCTAGGGGAGTTATTGGGAATGGGAAATATCGAATTCTGGAGGAGTTATTGGGAATGGGAAATGAGGAATTCTGGAGGAGTTATTGGGAATGGAGAGGAAAATGAGGAATTCTGGGGATAACTGGGAATGGCAATGGGATAAAAAGAATTCGGGCTGAGTTCCTGGGAATGGGAAATGAGGATTTTGATTGGATACTGGGAATGGGAGGAGGAAACACGGGAATCTGGGTGAGGTACTGGGAATGGGAGAGGGAAATGAGGAATTCTAGCTGAGTTCCTGGGAATGGCAACGGGAAACGAGGATCTGGGGGAATTCCTGGGAATGGGAGACGGGAACGAGAATTTGCACTGGTCACAGGGAATGGGAGCGGGAAATGTGGAATTCCGGGTGAGGGGCTGGGAATGGAAAACCGGGAATTTGGATTTTCCTCCGTCGTTTATGGGATGGTGCCACCTCGTGGGAGTTGGAATCCGCACTTGGATCTGATTTCTGGCTTGATTGGATTGATTCTGTTTAATTTTATTACTATTAACGATAATATAAACATTAATATTAACTTGTTAAATATTCAATAAATATATCGTTAGAACAATTAAATTAAAATAATTCATATTAATTATAATGTTATAGAAATTATTATTCATAACATTAAAACATATATGTTAAATATTTATGATTTAAAAGATATTTATTACGCATAATTGCTTATAGTCAATATTTAATATTATATTTAGGATAATGATAATTAATTACTGTCTTATGGAAATATATTTAGATTAAATATATATTTATTTCATATTTATTATTTGATTTATAATTATGGCAAACGCTTCTGAAATTTTATATTGTTCAAATTAATTATTATAACCTGAACGATAATTAATTGTATAATTATAAAAATATATCAGCATCTGTGACATCGAAATATATTTAGATCAAATAAATATTATTCTTTAATATTTATTATTTATATTAATCAATTTTAAGTATTTATTATAATTATACAATTATAGCTATAATTATAATTAAATGTATTGTTCTAGAAATATATTTTTATTTATGACATGGAAATATATTCCATTATTATAAATTCACTTGTTTAATTCATTCTTTTTATTTCCTTCTTTAAGAAAATAATAGTAATAATATTGATATTAATATTAATATTAATATTAATAATAATAATAATAATAATAATAATAATAATGTCATTAGATACATATATTATTATTAATAACACAGAAATATATTATTCAATAAATATAGTTTAAATTACTTAATTTCCTTATTTATTATAAAAATAGTGAAAATAAAGTTATTAACGACAACTGTAATTACAATAAACTATATAATTATATAAACTTATTATAATTTATAATACATAAATCTGTTATTCCATAAATATAATTGTAACTAATTGTAATACTTTATAATAAAAAAAATATTTTAATTAATAAGTCATTAATAATACTCACTATAATATCAATGAAAATTATATTTACAATCCAATTATTTTTAAAGCATAATTCCGGTACTTCTATTTTATTTAGATTTTTATATTTAGTTCTTGTTTTAGTTTTGGTTTTACAATTATTTCCATTTCTTAACTTTATATTTTATATTTCATTCTATTTTGAATTTTATAGCTCCATATGGATTTTTAAATTTATTTCTATTTCTTAATTTCCTGGTTTATGACTAATTTTATGTTTTACTTTTCTATTTATTTCTATTGTTTAACATAATATTTTCATATTTCATTTAATATATTTGTTAATTTATATTTAATTATTTTAATTATTATTTTAATTAAATATATTTTATTTTAATTTTTCCATTATTCTATTTATTTTTCTTTTTTAATTTTATCCTTTCATATTTATCGCGATTTTTAATTCCCTATTTTTATATTTATTTTTAATTCCCTATTTTCCCGTTTCGTTCCATTTCCCAATTCCCTGTTTTCCACGGATTTTCTCCATCCCAAATCCCATCCCAGGCGGGGATAGGGGCGGAGCTTGGGCCATTCCCGCTCTGCATTCCCACTGGGAATTCCCGAATTCCTGGACACCTGAAGGGAATCCAGGAAACTCCGGGATCACTCCCAGGGAAGGAATTCCCTCGGAAAGAGATTCCAGGTGGAAATCTCCAGTTTGGATTCCCCCAGAATTCTCAATTCCAGCCCAGAGGAATTCCCAAAATCCAGGACAACTGAAGGGAACTCTCAGGAATTCCCACCCCCAGCTGGGAATTCCAGCCCAGAGGAATTCCCAAATTCCTGGACACCTGAAGGGAATCCAGGAAACTCTGGGATCACTCCCAGGGACAGAATTGGCTTGGAAAGAGATTCCAGGTGGGAATGTCCAGTTTAGAGCTGGGACCTCCCTCTGGAATTCCCACACTCAGCTGGGAATTCCCGCCCAGAGGAAATCCCGAATTCCTGGACACCTGAAGGGAATCTGGGATACTCACCCAACACATTCCATGATTCCCAACCCGCATCATTCCATCATTCCCAACCCAACGCATTCCACAATTCCCAACCCGCATCATTCCATGATTCCCAACCCAACACATTCCATGATTCCCAACCCGCATCATTCCATGATTCCCAACCCAACACATTCCATGATTCCCAACCCGCATCATTCCATGATTCCCAACCCAACACATTCCATAATTCCTAACCCCAAGGCATTCCACGATTCCCAGCCTGCATCATTCCATGATTCCCAACCCAAGGCATTCCATGATTCGATTCCCAAGCTGCATCATTCCATGATCCCAACCCAAAGCATTCCACGATTCCCAGCCTGCATCATTCCATGATTCCCAGACTGAATCATTCCACAATTCCCAACCCACATCATTCCACAATTCCCATCCCAAGGCATTCCACGATTCCCAACCCGCATCATTCCATGATTACCAACCCAACACATTCCATGATTCCCAACCCAAGGCATTCCATGATTCCCAAGCCCCATCATTCCATGAATCCCAACCCGAGGCATTCCACGATTCCCAGCCTGCATCATTCCATGATTCCCAGACTGAATCATTCCACAATTCCCAACCCACATCATTCCACAATTCCCATCCCAAGGCATTCCACTATTCCCAGCCACATCATTCCATGATTCCCAACCCAACGCATTCCATAATTCCTAACCCGCATCATTCCATAATTCCTAACCCCAAGCATTCCACGATTCCCAGCCTGAATCATTCCATGATTCCCAGGCCCACGGCTCCATCCCGGATTGGGGTGGGAATGCGGTGCTGGAGCCGATTCCCATCCCTGGAATGTCTCCGGGTGCTCCCGAGATGAATCCCTGGCGATTCCCACCAGAGAATCCCTCCTTGTGCATTCCTGGGATTCCAGAGAGCGCCCTGGGGGGGTTTTCCAGAGGAAAAATCCTGGGAATTCCGGGACTCACTGATGGAAAGGACGAAGAGGGCGAAGATCCCGACCACCTGCCAGAGGCGCAGCCCCCAGATCACCACGGTCTCCGACGTCACCGGATCCGGCTTTTTTTTGGGAGGTGCCGTGGTGGCCTGGGAAAAAGGGAGGGAAAAAGCAGCAGGAAAAGATGGATTAGGACGGCAAAATTCCCAAAAATGCTCTGGGAGGTGATGAGAGCACGGGAAATGGTGGAAAGGTTGGTGAGACCTCGAGAATTTGGGAATGTTGGAGGGATTTTTAAGGAATCTCCTTTTTCCAGCCATTCCTTGGCTCGCTCTGGAATTCGTTTCTCTGCTTTTCCAATGGATTTTAAGGATTGGGATCTCCATCAATGAGGGCCTGAATGAGAAAATTCCTGGAAAAAACGCCTGGAAAAATTCCTCCCTTCACTTTTCCAATGAATTTTAATGGAAACACGTCCTCGGGATGTTGGAAAGCTGCGGATCCAGGAGGAAGCAGCATGGAATCACAAGGAAATCCTGGGATAAAAAGTTGTGGAATTTTTTAATGGAAATATAAACTCAGCCAAAACCTAAAGGATGGAAATCCTACTAAATATTCCAAGGGATTTTTAGGGAACACCTTGAAGCAGCAGCTGGAAAACAGCTGGAATACACCCGGTGCCCAAAAAAATTCCCGATTTTTTTGGGAATCCCTCTGGAATGAGGTATTTCCTCCAGGAATTTTATCCCGAGCTGGGAATAAAAGATTATTCCCAATTTTTCCTTCCAGGATTGGCTTGGATTCGGGATCCAATTCCCAGAGAAATCCCTCGATATCCCATTGTTTGCTGAGCTCCGGGATCAGGAGCAGGGAAGGATTTTTGGGATCAAGCAGGGATTTAGGGGCTCATCCTGGGATTTCAGGATTTCAAACCCATCCCGGGATTTTCTGATTCTCTTCCCAAATTTTGGGAGAATTTCCAGCCCTGGGAATTTTTCCGAAGGCCTGGGAGCCAGCCAAGATTTTCCTCCATCAAATCCAAGATTTCAAGGGATTTTTGCTTCAAATATTTCCTTGCTGTTTTCCCTTTATTTTTCCTTATCTTTGGGGTTTTTTTGGGAATTTTTTTCAGCTGCCAGAATTCTTTTCCTCTCCAGCTTTTTTTTTCCTCCTCTGTCTGCTCCAGTCTGGCTGAGCCGCAATCGAATTATTCGGGATAACTCCATTATCCAATTATTTCCAGGAATAAACTCCTCGCAGAGCTTTTGCTTTTCCAGGAAAAAAAAAAATGGGAATAAAAAAAGCAGATCCAGAAATTCTCGCTGTTTATCCCGATTTTTGGGGCTTGGATGTTTTATTTTTGTTTTCTGGGAATTGTCTGGGAAAAAGGGGGAAATTTTCCAGCTGGCTGGATCGCCCTTGGGATTCAGGGAAGGATAATTTGGGAATTCTGCATTGTCAGGGGAAGTTCTGCCTCATTTCTTCCCTTGGGAATAGTTGGACAGCTCGGAAAACCTGGAATTCTTCCTGGAGCAGCAGCCTGGCCTTGGAAAGGATTCCTGGATTTATGGAATGCTCAGGTAGGAGGGGATGGGGGAAAAACAGAGATTCGGCTGGGAATGAGAGGCCAGAAATCCTGGAAAAAAAATCAGGAAAAGGGAAAGGACGAGAGGCTGGAAATCCTGGGATAAAAATATGGGAAAGGAGGGATGAGAGGTTTGAAATCCTGGAAAAATGGGAAAGGGAGGGAGAAGAGGCCAGAAATCCTGGGAAAAAAATATGGAAAGTGAGGGATGAGAGGATGGAGATCCTGGAAAAAAATATGGAAAGGGAAATCCTGGAAAAAAATCAGGATAAGGGTAAGGGTGAGAGGTTTGAAATCTTGGGAAAAATGGGAAAGGAGGGATGAGAGGCTGGAAATCCTGGGGGGAAAAATATGGAAAAGGGAAAGGGATGACAGGTTTGAAATCCTGGAAAAAATATGGAAAGGGAGGGAGAAGAGGCCGGAAATCCTGTAAAAAATCAGGAAAATGGATGAGAGGCCGGAAATCCTGGGGGAAAAATGTGGAAAAGGGAAAGGATGAGAAGTTTGAAATCCTGGGAAATTCCTGGAATTTTCTAATCCCAGAAATCGCAGCCAAATTCTGCTCCAGGAATTCCCAGGCGGAGCAGGGAAAAGGATCCAGAGGGGGAAAAAAACCCGAAAGGTTTTGGGAGCTGGGATTTGTGTTCCAGGCTGGAATTTCCCTCTGGAATTGCAGCGAGGGCTTGGGAGCCGCTCTTCCCTCCCAGATCATTCCCGAATTTTCCATAAATTTGGGAATGCAGAGTCATCCTTAGGGAAAAGCTCCTGTGGAGGGGCAGGAATTCCATGAAATCCCACAATTCCATGGAATTCCACAATTCCATGAAATCCAGGATTACAGGGAATGAGGGAAGGCGGGAGAGAGAAAACCCATCCCAAATATTTCCAATATTTTCCAAATATTTCATGGGAATATCCACCAGGAATAGGATTTTTTGGGATCATTTTTGCCCTGCTCCTCAAATTATGGAAAACCGGGAAAAACCAGCGATTCCAACTCAGAATTCCCAATTCAGCCTTTCAAGAAGCACCAAAAATTCCCAAAAAAACCTCCTTGGATCCACCTTAAATTGCCGGCCGGTTGTTTTCCAGGGAAATCTCCCATTCCCGGCCCTCATTCCCACTTTTCCAGAGGGTTTTTCCAGCGGGATTTTTTTTTTTTTTCCCTCACCTCGATCAGCTGCGCCAGGGAAAGTCGGGATCGGAGCAGGACGAGGCAGGAAAATCCCCAAAAATCCCAGCTTGGATCCCACGCCATCTTCTCCTCCTGGGATTTTCCACCTTCTGCCAAGGCCGGAATTTTTTGGGGGATTTCGGGAAAAGTCCCGGCCTGGTTCTCCGCGCGGGAGCGGCGCTGGGAGCCGTTAATTAATTAATTAAATTAATGAGGCGGTGTCGGTGACGGAGCCCCGGGAAGGGGGATCGGGAGCACCGGGAGGAATTCCTGCTGCTCCACACCGAGGAATTCCTGCTGCTCCAGGGCCTTCCCACATTTGCTTTCCAGGCTTTTTTTTCCCGGTTTCTTTTCCAGTTTTTTTTTTTTTTCAAGTTTTTAAATTTTTTTTCACATTCCCCCCCCCCCCCCCCATTTTTTTTCCCCTTTTTTTCTCCCGTTTTTCTTTCCCTTTTTTTTCCCCCGTTTTTTTCCCATTTTTTTTCTCCCGTTCCCCCCCCCCAGTTTTTTCCCCAATTTTTTTCCCCATTTTTTCCATTTTTTTCCAGTTTTTTTTCCCAGTTTTTTCCCCCCAGTTTTTTTTTTTCCCAGTTTTTTTCCAGTTTCTTTTTCCTCATTTTCCCCCCAGTTTCTTTTTCCTCATTTTCCCCCCAGTTTTTTTTCCCATTTTGTTCCCCAGATTTTTTCCCCAAGTTTTTCCCGGTTTTTTTCCCCAGTTTTTTTGCCCCCAGTTTTGTTTCCCAAGTTTTTTTCCAGTTTTTTTTTCCATTTTCCCCCCCAGTTTCTTTTTCCCATTTTGTTCCCCAGATTTTTTCCCCAAGTTTTTCCCGGTTTTTTTTCCCAGTTTTTTTGCCCCCAGTTTTATTTCCCGAGTTTTTTTCCCCAATTTTTCCCATTTTTTCCCCAGGTTTTTTTTTCCATTTTTTCCCCAGTTTTTTTTCCCTAATTTTTTTTCCCAGGTTTTTTTCCAGTTTTTTTTCCCATTTTTTTCCCCCCAGTTTTGTTCCCCAGATTTTCCCCCAGTTTTTTTCCCCAATTTTTTTCCCATTTTTTCCAGTTTTTTTCCCCAGTTTTTTTCCAGCTTTTTTTCCATTTTCCTCCCAGTTTCTTTTTCCCCATTTTTTCCCCCAGTTTTTTTTCCCAGTTTTTTTTCCCAGTTTTTTTTTCCCAGTTTTTTCCCCAATTTTTTCCCGTTTTTTTTCCCAGTTTTTTTGGCCCCAGTTTTGTTTCCCAAGTTTTTTTCCCCAATTTTTCCCATTTTTTCCCCATTTTTTTCCCCTTTCCAAGTTTTTTTCCCTATTTTTTTCCCCATTTTTTCCCAGTTTTTTTTTCCATTTTTTTTCCCTGTTTTTTTCCCCCAGTTTTGTTCCCCAGATTTTCCCCCATTTTTTTCCCCATTTTTTTCCAGTTTTTTTTTTCCAGTTTTTTTTCCCCAGTTTTTTTTCCCTAATTTTTTCCCCAATTTTTTCCCGTTTTTTTTCCCAGTTTTTTTGGCCCCAGTTTTGTTTCCCAAATTTTTTTCACCAATTTTTCCCATTTTTTCCCCATTTTTTTTCCCCTTTCCCAGTTTTTTTCCCTATTTTTTTCCCATTTTTTCTCAGGTTTTTTTCCATTTTTTTCCCTGTTTTTTTTTCCCCAGTTTTTTTCCCCATTTTTTTTCCCATTTTTTTTTTCCAGTTTTTTCCCCCCAGTTTTGTTTCCCAGTTTTTTTCCTCCAGGTTTTTTTCCCCTAATTTTTTATCCCAAATTTTTTCCCAGTTTTTTTTTTTCCAGTTTTTTTCCCCAGATTTTTTCCCCCAATTTTTTCCCCCATTTTTTTCTCCGAGTTTTTCCCCCATTTTTTTCCCCCCTTTTTTTTCCCAGTTCCCCCCCCCCCCCCCCATTTTTCCACCCCCAGTTTCTTTTTTCCCCAGTTTTTTTTTCCCCCAGTTCTTTTTCCCCATTTTTTTCCAGTTTTTTTTTTTTCCATTTTTTCCCCCAGGATTTTTTGCCCCCAGTTTTGTTTCCCAAGTTTTTTTCCCCAATTTTTCCCATTTTTTTCCCCAGTTTTTTTCCCCTAATTTTTTTTCCCCATTTTTTTCCCAGTTTTTTTTTCAGTTTTTTTCCCCAGTTTTGTTCCCCAGATTTTCCCCATTTTTCCCCCCCAATTTTTTCCCCACTTTTTTCCCATTTTTTCTATTTTTTCCCAGTTTTTTTCCCCAATTTTCCCCCCATTTTTTTCCCAGTTTTTTTTCCAGTTTTTTCCCAGTTTTTTTTTCCCCCAGTTTTGTTTCCCAGTTTTTCCCCCAGTTTTTCCCCCCCCATTTTTTTTTTCCAAACCTTGTTGCTTTAGGGATTGAAATTCTGGAATTTTTTTTTCCCCCTTAAAAAAAAACCAACCTGGGATTCAAGCCAAGATGGATGTTTGGAATTCTGGGATTTCAGGGATGTGCTCCTGCATTTTGTGGAATTCCTGATTTTTTTGGGGGATTTAAAGCTCATCCCGTTCTACAGGCAGCAGCAGCTCCCAAGATCCCACGGGATATTCCAGGGATATTCCAGCTTTTCTGGGAATTCCATCCCAAAATCCCACAAAATCTTCCCTGATTTTGGAATTTTTGGGATTTTGCGATTTTGTCCTGGGAGAATCCTGGGATTTCAGGCGGCACAAAAAGGGATCCAGGAGTATCCCAACATTTTTAGGGAATCCGAGAGAATTCCAAGATCAAATCATTCCCATGGGAAAGGAAAATTCCAGCGGCTCCAAGGGTTAATCACGGATCAGCCTGGGAATATTCCAGCAATTCGGAATCTTTGGATCTGGGGGAATTTTCCTGGAGAAAATCCTTGGGAATTCGGGATGTGGGAAGAGCCACGTGGTGGCAGCAGCGTGACAGGGAATTCCCGCTTCCCAAATTTCCTCTGGAATTCCAGGCTGGGGCTCCAAGATTTTAAGGAATTCTTCCCGGTGAATTTTATTTTTTGGGAATGAGGCTCCTGCATCCCAGATTTTCCTTGTTCCTCTCCCGGATTTCCCAAATTTCCTGGTTTCCAAAAAAAATCGGGATAAAACTGTGGGAGATCTCAAGGAATTCCTTGGTTTTTTTGGGTTTGGTTAAAAAATTCCCTCTGGAAGTGAAAGGGATCAAATGTGGGGAAATCTTGGATTCCAGAGGTTTGGGAATTCTGGGCCTGGCCCATCTGTGGGGAATAACCCGGAATTCCCAAATCCACAACAAAGTGGAATTCTGGAATTTTTCCTTTTGGAAAACACCATGGAAATTGGGGATGTGGATAAGAGGATTTTCTGGGAATTCATTCCGAGTGCTGGGAATATCAAATCTGGGAATTCTGGGATGGGAATTCCGAGTCATTCCTGTCCATCAGTTGGGAATTCCAGCTCCTTCCTTTTATTCCCAGAGGTTCGTGAATTTTGGAAAACGCTGTGGAAATTTGGGATCTGGTTCAGAGGATTTTCTGGGAATGCATTCCAGGTGCTGGAATATTAAATCTGGGAATTCTAGATGGGAATTCCAGATCATTCCCAGTGCCTCAGCCAGGAGTTGAGCTCCATCCTTTTATTCCCGGAGGCTTGGGAATGGAAATCCCGGGATCTGGATAAGAGGATTTTCTGGGAATCCATTCCATGTGCTGGGAATTCTGGGATGGGAATTCCAGGATGGGAACTCCATCCTTTTATTCCCAGAGGTTTGGGAATGGAAATCCCAGGATCAGGTTCAGGGAATTTTCTGGGAATCCATTCCAGGTGCTGGAATATCAATGGGAATGCCGGGCCCGGCCAATCCGTGGGAAGCTGCGATTCCCAAATCCATAATGAAGCAGAATTCCCGATTTTTCCTTTTGGAAATCACTGTGGAAATCTGGGGTGTTGTTCAGAGAATTTTCTGGGAATCCATTCCAGGTGCTTGGGATTTCAGTTCTGGGAATTCTGGGATGGAAATTCCGGGTCATTCCTGGTGCCTCAGCCATCAGTTGGGAATTCCAGCTCCTTCCTTTTAATCCCAGAGCTTTGGGAATGGAATTCTGGGAAACGCTGTGGGAATTCGGGATCAGGTTCAGGGAATTTTCTGGGAATGCATTCCCGGTGCTGGAATATCAACTCTGGGAATTCTGGGATGGGAATTCCGAGTCATTCCCGTCCATAAAATGGGAATACCAGATCCTTAATTTTATTGCCAGAGCTTTGGGAATGGAGTTCTTTCCTTTGGGAAAATGCCGTGGAAATTTGGGATTTTCTGGGAATCCATTCCAGGTGCTGGAATAGCAATGGGAATTCTGGGATGGGAATTCTGGGATGGGAATTCTGGGATGGGAATTCCAGCCCCATCCATTTATTCCCAGAGGTTTGGGAATGGAAATCCCAGGATCTGGGTCAGGGAATTTTCTGGGAATGCATCCCATGGGCTTGGAAATCCCGGGAATTCTGGGATGGGAATTCCAGGTCATTCCTTTTGTTCCCAGAGGTTTTCTTTTCAATTTTCTTGTATTTTTATTTTATTTCTTTTTATTTATTTTATTTGTAAAACATTAAGGGTTTTTTTTTTTTATTTTTAAATTTTATTTCAAATTTATTTTTTACTTTTTTTCTTATTTTTATGTATTCAATTTTAAATTTTTTCCTCTATTTTTATTTTATCTTAAACTTTATTTTTATACTTTATTTGTAATTTTAAAAATTTCAAATGTATTTAATATTATTTTTCTTTATTTAATTTTTCTTTGACTTTTTTTATTTATTCAATTTTCATTTTATGTTTTATTTATTATTTTTATTTAATTTTTCTCTATTTTTGTTTTAATTTATTTTACCTTAAACTTTATTTTTATTTTTTTTAATATTTTCAATTCCCTATTTTAGATTCCTTTAATTTAATTTTTCTTTATTTAATTCTTGTTTTATTTTTATTCATTAAATTTTTATTTTATCTTATTTTATTCCGATTTGATCTCATTGCTGATTTCCTTTCCATTTAATTTTTATTTTTACTTTCATTTATTTCGATCTGAATTTTTAAGTTTTATTTTATTTTTAAGATTATTTTAATGTGTTTTAATAGGTTTGAATTGATTTCATTTTTATTTTATCATTTCATTTTATCAAATTTATTAAATCTGGGAAAATCCAAGAAAATCCTTCTCAAATCCCTTTGGCTGCAGGGAAATCCCTGGAAAATGGAAAATCCTCCCCTTCTCCTTCAGCATTTGGAATTCTCCCGGCGGATTGGTGCCGGAAATTCCTGGCGTGAAAAATTCCCCAGCAGCTTTCCCGGGAGGAAAATTCGGGAATATTGGGAATTGGGGAAATATTCGGGAATTTGGTGGCGTTTCCCTTTAAATCCCCTCCGAGCCATTCCCGGCTCGGATTGCAGCCGATGGAATTTTCCAGCGCCAGAGGTTTCCATGGAGACCGGGAATGCTGTGGTGCACCTTGGGAGAAAAGAATTCCAAGAATTTCGCTTCCTTCCCTTTGGAATTGGGGCTGGAAAGGAGCTGGAGCCAGGAATTTTCCCGTTCCCATGGATCCGGATCCCGGCTGATCCCGAGGTAAAAGGGAATTTTTGGTTTGCGGAGATGCCTCTGGAATTGTTCCCGTGGGATTTTGTGGGGATCAAGGCGTTCCAGCTCGGGAATTTTGGGATTTGGGAATGTCTGTGCCGATGTTTTGGAGCGTTAGGAAAGGATCCGAAGGCGCAAGGGAGGATGGGAAGCTGGGAATTCTGGAAAATGCTCTTCCATGGGAATGTGCCTCATTTCCTACAAATATTCCCAAATCCTGGAGATGGATGCAACATCGGGAATGGGATAAATATTCCCAAATCCCTGACAGGGATGGAACATTGGGAATGGGATAAATATTCCCAAATCCCTCACAGGGATGGAACATCGGGAATGGGATAAATATTCCCAAATCCCTCCTGGTCCTGATGGATCATTGGGATATAATGGTGGGATAAATATTCCCAAATCCCTGCCGGTCCCGATGGAATGTTGGGAATGGGATAGAACAGTGGGACAAATATTCCCAAAATCCCTAAATTGGATGTAACATCGGGAATGGGATATAATGGGGTGGTAAATATTCCCATATTCCTGCCAGTCCCGATGGAACGTTGGGAATGGGATGGAACAGTGGGATAAATATTCCCAAAATCCTTGAGTTGGATGGAAAGTTGGGAACGGGATAAATATTCCCAAATCCCTGCCGGTCCCGATGGAATGTTTGGAATGGGATGTAATAGTGGGATAATTATTCCCAAAACCCCTAAATTGGATGGAACATCAGGAATGGGATAGAACGGTGGGATAAATATTCCCAAAATCCCTGAGTTGGATGGAAAGCTGGGAATGGGATAGAATGGTGGGATAAATATTCCTGAATCCCTGCAATTCCTGATGGAACGTCAGGAATGGGACACAGTGGTGGGATGAATATTCCCAAATTCCCTGAGTTGGATGGAGTATCAGGAATGGGGTATGATGGTGGGATAAACATTCCCAAATCCCTGCCGGTCCCGATGGAATGTTGGGAATGGGATACAATGGGGGATTCCCTGGAATGAGGAGTCTTGGCGTCTCCGGGTGCTGACGGATCTCAAGGAATGTTTGGATGACGATCCCAGAAACATTTTGGGATGTCCTGAGCAGGAGCAGGAGTGGGATGATCCTGGAGGATCATTATGGATGTCCCTCACCTTTGGAGGTGGGGACAGGGCCAGGTTGTCCCCATGGAGGTGGGAAAGGTTGGATAGGGATGGGAAATGTTGGATAGGGATGGGAAAGGTTGGATAGGGATGGGAAAGGCTGGATAGGGATGGAATGGTTGGATAGGGATGGGAAAGGTTGGATAGGGATGGGAAAGGTTGGATAGGGATGGAAAGGTCGCTCCAAGGCCACCAACTCGTGTGGCCACAGGAAAAACGTCCTGGAATGTTTGGCATGGAAGGTGAAGGTTCTGAAGGTTCTCCAGAGCAGCTAATTCCAAGATTTCGTCTCCGGGTGCTGACGGAACTCAGGGAATGTCTGGATAACAATCCCAGAAATATTTTGGGATGTCCTGGGCAGGAGCAGGAGTGGGATGATCCTGGAGGATCCCGTTTTTTGTGGATCTTTATGGATGTCCCTCACCTTTGGAGGTGGGGACAGGGCCAGGTTGTCCCCATGGAGGTGGGAAATGTTGGATACAGATGGAATGGTTGGATAGGGATGGGAAAGGTTGGATAGGGATGGAAAGGTTGGATAGGGATGGAAAGGTTGGGAAAGGTTGGATGTGGATGGGAAGGGCTGGATAGGGATGGGAAGGTTGCTCCAAGGCAACTCCAAGGTTGCTCCACCAACTCATGTGGCCACAGGAAAAAAGTCCTGGAATGTTTGGCATGGAAAGAACTTCCAAAGGTTCTCCAGAGCAACCAGTTCTGAACCTTTGTCTCTCCTGTCTCTCCTCCATATCCAAAGGTTGGATGTGGATGGGAAGTTGGAGATGGATGGGAAATGTTGGATGCGGATGGGAAGGGTTGGATGTGGATGGAAAGGTCATTCCAAGGCCACCAACTCCTGAGGCCACAGGAAAAACCATCCCGGTGGTGACGGAGCTCAAGGAATGTTTGGACAATGCCCTTGGAAGAACTAGAACGGGATGAATCCAACGTGGATCCCTCCAAAGGAAGGGACAAACCCTTGATCCCGATCCAAGGGCTGACGAATCCCTGGGAATAAAATATTCCTGGGGCCTGTCGGTCGAGCCAGACTGGTTCCAGAACTCCTGGAGAAATTCCAGCGGCAGCTGGGTGGGGGAACTGCCCTGGGAATTCCCATGGAATTCCGGCCTCTTCTGGCCCACTCCTGTCCCATTCAATCCCACTCTTCCCTAAATCCTCCTGTTTATCCTAATGGGATTTTCCTAAAAGGGAATTTTCTGGAATTAACCCTGGAATTCCATCCTGGTTTCCAACAGCTCTTCAAAGCAAATTCCCACTGCTGATCCCAATTTTTTCTTGGGATTTGTTTTCCAATCCCTCCCTCATCCTTTAGGGAAAGGTTTGCGTTGCCTCAGTGAAAAAAAGTGGGATTGGGTTTTGGGATCACAGCTCCTCATCCATGCCCCGTTTCCCAGGAACATGAAAACCTCAGCATTCTGGACTTGCAAGGCAAAAATTTGGGAATTTTGGGGTAGGATTTAGGATTTTTTTTACGAGGAGCAGAAAGAGTTAAAAGTGCCTCAGGTGCAGCAGAGAACTCTGGGAGCTCCTGAGAGAAGGATTTGTGGGTTTGGGGTTGGTTTTAGGGTTTTTAGGAGGAGAGGAAATGGTTAAAGCTGGCTGAAGTGTCTGGGATATCCTGATGGATGAATTTGGGAATTTTGGAGTCGGATTTAGGATTGATAGCAGGAAGGGAAAGAGTTAAAGGTGGCTGAGGTGCACGGAGAAGTCCAGAACCTCCTGAGGGATGGACTTGGGAATTTTTGGGTTGGATTTAGGGTTTTTTTAGGAGGAAGGGAAAGAGTTAAAGGTGGCTGAGCTGGAGCAGAGAACTCTGGGATCTCCTGAGGGATAGATGTGCGGGTTTGGGGTTGGATTTAGGGTTTTTAGGAGGAGGGTGCGAGAGGCAGTCCGAAGTTCCCTTCATTTGCCTCACGACCGTGGCGAGGACCCTGCAGACGCTGACAGGAGCTCTGGCCTGGCCCGGGTGACGCTGGCCCGGTGACTGCCAGCAGGCGCGCTCGCTGCGCTCCTGCAGAGCGCTGCATTCCCGCAGGTTGTTGTTGGAATCTCCCCCAGATTGGGGTGACCCAGGGAGGTGGTAAAGTCTCTCCTCCAACCCGTGCCTTCAAAGAAAGACTCAGCAGTCTTCAGTGGTCTGGTCTCAAGGCAGTTTATTGCAATAATCTCAAGGCACACAGACTCCCTGACATTGTCCCTGACTCCTTCTCCCTCTGCGTCTCTCTCCGTCTCCCTCCGTCTTCGTCTCCCTTCGTCTTCTTCTCCGTCTCCCTCTCTGTCTCTCTCCCCCAAGGGCCGGTGCCATCTTTTATATCACACATTACCTATTAAATGTTTATAGTTTTTCCCCAATGCCTATCACCTATATTGAACAGTGACTTTCTACTCTAAACCAATCTGTGAGTGCCAACATCACCAAGAACATGGGGGATAGGAAGGAGAAAGAAGGAGGACAGGGCACGCCCAAATCCCTCCATCTTAGAACTCCTGACCCCCATGTGCAAAACTCAGACCCCTCTGTACAAGGCCTAAACCCCCCTGTCCAGCACTCAAAAATCCTTCCTTTCACTTTGTGATTACTTCTATTATAACATCTAAACTTTTGTGATTTCTTGTTCTCCCTGCAAGGTTGGTAAATTGTTCCATGGATCAGATTCAAAGCCACAGGGGTTTCTGGCTGCCTGCCAGGCTCTCAGAGGCTTCTGCCCTGGACCCGGAACATTCAAGAGTGTCCGGGGGACACCTTGGGTTCCGACAGGTTGTGGCAAGCGGTGGCTTGTCCCTGCGTGCCAGCACCTGCTTCACAGGCCAACGGCTCTTCACAATGGCCCACCGACCTTCCCCACCTTCTGGCCAGCTGCCACTCGCTTTGTAAAGGCTCTATGAACCGTAACTTTTGGGAAGGCTTCAGAGCACCCCCGCGGACGACGGCGGATCCATGCGGCTGGACCATCGAGGATCTCACCTCTCTGTTTGGTAGCTCTATTCCCCTTCCCCTCTTTTCTCTCTGTTCTTTATTTCCCTTTTCTGTCCCCTCTATGGCATTTGCTGTTGGCACCTCAATAAAGGGGCACTTGTTGGGATTAAACTGACAGTCCCTTGCCGTTTGCGTTTTTGCACTTTTGGGATCGGTTAAGGAACCACCACGACACCCCGCGCGAGCGGATCGTGACATAAAATTGGCATCACGGGCAGGATTTCTGTCTAGACAGAAGGGTTAGGGTTAGGGTTAGGGTTAGGGTTTGCCTTTTTGCACTTTTGGGATCGGTTAAGGAACCACCACGACACCCCGCGCGAGCGGATCGCGACATAAAATTGGCGTCACGGGCAGGATTTCTGTCTCGACAGAAGGGCGCAGGTTAAAAGGCACCCACGCTGTCTTCGGAAATTCACAAAGGATCTCTCAGTGCAAGAGGCGGGACATTGGTGTTGTTTTGTTGTTGTTGTGTCTATCTGGACTGCCTGGGAAGGAAGGGACAACTTGAGGAACCTAAGCCGGGCCTCCCAGGCAGATTGTGTCTCTTCACCTGAAGCGATGCGCGGAATAAATAAATAGACTCCGCACCCTGGGCTAGTTATGAAGTGGGTCTGTATTGTCAGATAGCTCTCCAAAACTTGTGCCCCGAGCCTCGGTCTGACCCACACCCCTTTATTCCCAAAGCTGTTCCATGTGCAATACATTGCACAACTTTTCCATGCACATTCAACCCCTGGCCCCGCCTGTCCTCTCCTCGCACGCTAAATGAGTCCACGCGCTTCTGGGCACGCCTGGTTTGCTGTGGTGGTCGTACGGGGGTCTCTCGGTGGTCCTGAGGCTGAAGATTGTGGTCTTCCTCATGACTGAACTTTTGAACTTTTCCTCTCTGCGCGTGCGCTTTCGGTCCTTTGGTGCTGATCTGAGTACGTCTGTCAGTCTTGATGGGCTTGGAGACAGAGGAGCTTCTTTATCTGGGTTCTTTGCCTCCTCTGGTATTGCTCTTTAGAAATTTGCATTTTCCTACTCCCTTTGCGCCGTGGCAGAGGTTTGTCAAGTAAAAGGTTAAAATTCCGCACATGATTTTACAAGCCGAAATTTAAATGCTTCATTCCATTTGGTGGCTCAAGCCAACTCCAAAAAATCTCTGTTTCACACCCACCCAGGGAAGCGAAGGGCGACGCAGCGTTTGCGTAACCTCAGTCTTCACCTCCCTGCCGTGGCTTTTGGTCCCTTCACAAAACGAGCGATCACCCTAACCATAAAGCTAAAGCTGGATTTTGTGCTCTACACAACGCCAAAGCTTCTCCGGGAGGAGCGGAATGGGCACAGAGTCACTGGTTTAATTTGGAAAACTCGGTTAAAAGTGGCTGAAGTGTCTTGGATATCCTGATGGAATGGATTGGGGATTTTTGGACTCGGATTTAGGGTTTTTAGCAGGAAGGGAAAGAGTTAAAGGTGGCTGAGGTGCACGGAGAAATCCAGAACCTCCATAGGGATGGATTTGAAAATTTTAAATGTTGGATTTAAGGGGTTTTAGGAGGAAGGGAAAGAGTTAAAGGTGGCTGAGGTGCACGGAGAAGTCCAGAACCTCCTGAGGGATGGATTTGGGAATTTTAAATGTTGGATTTAAGGGGTTTTAGGAGGAAGGGAAAGAGTTAAAGGTGGCTGAGGTGCACGGAGAAATCCAGAACCTCCTGAGGGATGGATTTGGGAATTTTTGGGTTGGATTTAGGTTTTTTTTTAGGAGGAAGAGAAAGAGTTAAAGGTGGCTGAGCTGGAGCAGAGAACTCTGGGATCTCCTGAGGGATAGATTTGTGGCTTTGGGGTTGGTTTTAGGGTTTTTAGGAGGAGCGGAAAGGCTTCCTGGAGCTGAGGTGCCTGAGATCTTCCGAGGAATGGATTTTGGTATTTTAGGATTGGATTTAAGATTTTTTTAGGAGGAAGGGAAAAAGTCAAGGGTGGCCGAGGTTTCTGGGGTCTCCATAAAAGGTTTTAGGAACTTTGGGGTTGGGTTTAGGGCTTTTTAGCAGGAGGAGAAAGAGTTAAAGGTTGAGGTGCAGCAGAGAACTCTGGGAGCTCCTGAGGGAAGGATTTGGGAGTTTGGGGTGGGTTTTAGGGTTTTTTTTAGGAGAAGCAGAAAGAGTTCCTGGGGCTGAGGTGTCTGGGGTCTCCTTAAGAAGTTTTAGGAATTTTGGGGTTGGATTTAGGATTATTTGGAGGAAGGGAAATGGTTAAAGGTGGCTGAGGTGTACAGAGAACTCCGGAATCTCCTGAGGAGTGGATTTGGGATTTTTGGGGTTGGATTTAGGGTTTTTTAGGAGGAATGGAAAAAGTTAAAGGTGGCTGAGGTGCATAGAGAACTTCGGGATCTCCTGAGGGATCGATTTGGGAATTTTGGAGTCGGATTTAGGGTTTTTCAGAAAAGGGAAAGAGTTAAAGGTGGCTGAGGTGTCTCGGGTCTCCTTAAGAAGTTTTAGGAATTTAGGAGTCGGATTTAGGGTTTTTAGGAGCAGGGGAAATGGTTAAAGGTGGCTGAGCTGCACTGAGAACTCCGGAACCTCCTGAGGGATGGATTTGGGATTTTTGGGGTTGGATTTAGGGTTTTTAGGAGGAAGGGAAAGAGTTAAAGGTGGCTGAGGTGGCTGAGGTGTCTGGGATCTCCTGACCGATGGATTTGGGAATTTGGGGGATGGATTTAGGATTTTTAGGAGGAAGGGAAAGAGTTAAAGGTGGCTGAGGTGTCTGGCGTTCCCTTAAAAGGTTTTAGGAATGTTGGGATTGGATTTAGGATTTTTTTAGGAGGAAGGGAAATGGTTAAAGGTGGCTGAGCTGTAGAAGAGAACTCTGGGATCTCCTGAGCGAGGGATTTGTGCGTTTGGGGTCGGTTTTAGGGTTTTTTTAGGAGGAAGGGAAAGAGTTAAAGGTTGCTGGAGTGCACAGAGAACTCCGGAATCTCCTGACCGATGGATTTGGGAGTTTTGGGGTCGAGTTTGGGGTTTTTAGGAGGAGGGGACAGAGTTAAAGGTGGCTGAGCTGAACTGAGATCTCTGGGAGCTCCTGACCGAGGGATTCGGGAATTTCGGTGTTTTATTGGGGGTTTTTAGGAGGAAGGGAAATGGTTAAAATTGGCTGAGGTGCCTGGGACATCCCGGCCGATGGATTTGGGAATTTTGGGGTTGAATTTAGGATTTTTAGGAGGAAAGGAAAGAGTTAAAGGTGGCTGAGCTGCAGCAGAGAACTCTGGGAGCTCCTGACCGAGGGATTCGGGAAGTTTGGGGTTGGTTTTGGGGTTTTTAGACGGAAGGGAAGCGCCTCGTGGCGCATCCCGCGCCGCCTGTGAATGGCAGGAAAAATCTCCTTTTCCAAGGAATTCCTGGAATTTCCAGCTAATGGGAGCGAGCCTGGAAGGAGGAGGAAAAAATCCCAAAGTTTTTTTGGGAGAAGCGCTGTGGGAACAGAGCGAGGCTGAAAAGCGAACCCCCCCCAAAACCTCTCTTGACCTTTTTCCCTTTCACTTCCCCAAATTTCAACTTCCCGAAATTTCAACTTCCCCAAAATCCGGGATGACAAAATCCGGGATGACAAAATCCGGGATTATTTAAATAAAAAAAAAAAAAAAAAAAAGAAAGGGGGGGGGGGTGGGGGGCGGGAAGAGGAGGAGCAGGAGTTTTGAGGAACCAAGATTTGGGATTTTGTAATCCCGGCTCCCGTGGGTGTTTGGGATTTGGGGCTCTGCCTCCAAATGTGGGAGGGAAATATGGGAGGGAAAAATTCCAGCCTCGGGAACACCGACAATTCCCGGATTTCTGCGCCTCCCGGAGTTTTTTCCAGCCGGGAATTTTCCTGCGCTGCCTCATTCCAGGTGGGTCGCTCCAGAGTCCAGCAAATTTTGGGATTTCCTGCTTGGTTTCGGGATCATTTTGATTTAGTCCGGAGGAAATTTGGGAATGTTTTCCCTAGGTTGAACCGGGATCAAATTCCAAATTCCGGAGCGGATTTTCGCGGATTTCCCCACAACCCCCCCCCCCCTTTCCCAGAGGAATTTCATTTCTTTTTAAGGAATTTCACTCCCGGCGAAAATTAAACCCCAGTCTAAACCCCGTCCTTGCTCCCACCGCGGCTTTTCTAGGCGGGACTTCCCGATCCTGCTCCTGCAGGGAGGGATTTTCCAGCCTCGCCTGGAATTCCAGGGCGGATGAAACAAAGCTGGGAAAGCCGCGGCGGTGCCAAGAGATCGAGAATTAAAGCCGGGTTGATAAGCTCGGTTTAGCAGGTTTCTGTCCAGGAGGAGGTGATCCCAAAAAAAAAAAAACCTTCCAGGAGCTCCGAGATTCCATGGAAAGTCGGGATCCAAGGCTCGGTTTTGAGGGGAAAGCGGCGCTTTGGAGGCTTTTTAAAAATAATAAAGAATTAAAGGCAGAGGAGAGGCTGGGTTTAGACTTCGGTTTCTTTTAGGGTTGGGTTTAGTCTGTGGTTTAAACTTGGGTTTAGTTTAGGGCTGGGTTTAAACTTGGGTTTAGTTTGGGGCTGGGTTTAAACTTGGGTTTAGTTTGGGGCTGGGTTTAAACTTGGGTTTAGTTTAGGGCTGGATTTAAACTTGGGTTTAGTTTGGGGCTGGGTTTAAGCTTTGGTTTAGTTTGGGGCTGGGTTTAAACTTGGGTTTAGTTTGGGGCTGGGTTTAAACTTTGGTTTAAACTTGGGTTTAGTTTGGGGCTGGGTTTAAACTTGGGTTTAGTTTGGGGCTGGGTTTAAACTGGGTTTAAATTGGGTTTATGTAGGCCTGGCTTAAAGCTGAGGCTGTTTAGGGAAAACCCCTTTGGAGTGTGCAGCTGCTCCCTGGAATGGTTTCAATCCCAAAGAGCAGGAAAATGGGAATTTTTGGGAATGTGGGCAGGATTATCCCAAAAATCCATCCTCCAGTGCGTTTTGGAGGCCGAAAAAATCTGGGAATTCCAAAGAAATTTGGGAATAACAGGGAGGAACAGGGACTAAAGTTGGTAATTTGGAGATTCCTGATTCCAGATGGTTTTTTGGGAATAGGAGCAGAATAAAGCTCGGGAAGCTGCCAGGTTTAGGTTTGGTTGCTAAAACCAGCTCTAGTTAATCCCAGCCTAGTTGAGCCACAGGCCTGACCTGTTTGGGAATGTTGACATTCCAAAGGTGTTGGAAAAGGCCCCATGCAAAGCACCTGGAATTCCCTTGGGAAAGGCTTTGGGCAGGAAAGCGCCGGGGGAATTTCTCTGGGAATTGTGGGAAATTCCTCCAGGAATTGTAGGAATTCTTTCTGGGAACTGGGAGAATTTTCTGTAGGAATTGGGGGAATTTTCTTTGGGAAAAGAAAAACAATCCTGCTGAATTCCATTAATTCCTGGAGGAATTAATTCCAGGCTTTTCCGAATATTTTGTGGCCCTGGGATCATTGGGAATTTGGGAAAAGAGGGAGAAGAATGGGAATGAGAGGGGTGGGAAGAGATTTCTCCTTCATCCTTTGGATTTCCAGGATTTTCTCCTGGGAATACTCCTCTGGAATGGGAAATTCCCCATCAGGATTAACACAAGGAATTAATTCCAGGCTTTTCCAGCCCTGAGATCATTGGGAATTTGGGAAAATTCAGGGAAATTTGGGAAAACTGGACTGGGTTGTCTCCACTTGTGCTGTTTGGTTTCCGTTCCTTTCCCAACTTTTCCCGAAGATTTTTGGGATCGGCTCCACCTGGGAACGCCGTCAAGGGCAGGGAAGCTTTGCTGGAAATCCAAGGAAAAACCTTGGAGATGGAATCTGATGGATTTCCAGGGATTTGATTCATTCCCACTATTTTCCAGGCCATGTCCACAGCTGGAATTTCGGGAATTTTGGGATCATTGCTCCAGCTGGAGGAAAACTTCTCCTCCTGCCTGGCCCGGATTGACGCCCTCATCCTCAAACCTCTGCTCCAGGCAGGTAAATTTTGGGATTTTTTCTCTGGAATTCCCACCTGGAATCGATCTGGGAAGGGATTTCCAGCTGGAATTCCCGCTGGGAAGAGGAAATGTTTTGTGGGAATGTTTTCCCTAAAATCGGGGATAGGGAACGAGGCCAGGATGGTTTTTTGGGATCAATCAGTGTTTTCACTGGGATCAGCATTCCTGATCCAGGAAAATTCCTGGCCTTGATTTTCCTGGGTGGGGCTTTTCCAGGAATTCTTTCTGGGATGACTCCAAGGAAACTGGAAATGGTTCCTTGGGAAAAGGGTGGGAATTTTCCCTCTGGGGCAGCGGGATGAGCGTCCAGAGAGTTTGGGATAGAGTTTGTCCCATTCCAGTAAAAACTGCTCCATGGCTTCCAAAAATTCCGGGAATTTCCCCTGTTTTTTCCATTTTTCCCATTGTTTTCCTCTCTATTTTCCCAAATTATTTAATTCATTCCTTCCGGCCAAAACAACTCTGAAAATTCCTGGAATTTTCCCATTTCCCAGAATTTCTCAACCACAAAATTCCAGAAAATCCCTTGGGAATTCCTCCTTTCCCATGGCATTTTCCTGATTTTTCCCTCCCAGAGCCGCAAGATCCAAAGGAAAAGGAGAACTTCCAGCTCTTGGTGCTCCTCAACGATCGCTTCCAAACCCTCTGGAATTTCACAGAGGAGAATTCCCGGATCCTGAGGGGGAAATCCCAGTTGGAAAATTCCGGTTGTATCCAGGATTTTTACATCCTTTGGAAAGGAGAACTTTTCCTCAGCCTCTACATCCAGTGAGTGCCAGGATATTCGGGGAAAAAAGGATCGGGTTGATCCCATTGGGAATATCGGGAAAAATCGGGATGAGAGCCCACAGAGGGAAAATATCCTTGGAGAATGGGTTGGGTGTGATTTTTCCAGGATTTTGTGGTTTTGGATTGGGATCCGAGATGCCAGCGGGAATGAAATTTTATGGAGAGCTGAAATTCCATAAAAATCTTCAATTCCATGTTTTTGCTTCTCCATGGAAGCAGCCAAAGCGTTCCCAGTTTGGGATTTCCCAGGTGAATGAGGTTTTGGATGATCCAAAGGGATTTTCTTGAGATTTTATTCCTGTTTCTTTGGGAATTAAACCCGGGTTTAATGTGGGATTTGCATGGGAAATGTGGGATTTGCTGGGAGAAAATGTGGGATTTGCTGGGAATTTTTGGTACAGAAAATGCAGATCTTGGAAGAAAATCTTGGGAGATATGAGATGGAAAAAGAAAATTCCAAGTTTTACTTGGAAAAATAAAGCTCAGAGCTGGAGTGTGACAACTCCATTATTTCCATCCCAGAATTCCCAAATTTTCCCAATTCTGACGGGAATTCTGTGGTGAAGAGTCTTTGAATGAACAGCTTGGAACAGAAAATTCGTTCATGGAATTTCATTCCGTAAAATCTGCTGGAAACGGATCCCGAGATTATCAGCACTTTTGCCTTATCTAAATCTGCCAGAAATCCTGGAATTAAGATTGGGAAAGAATTCCAAGATCCAATCCAACCTTTGATCTCAATCCATCAAACATCTGGGCCCACATTTTTCCAGACGTGCTTTTATGGGATTAAGGGAACTTCCCAAAAAGTTGGGATCCATGAACTCATCCCGAATTTCCCTCTCGAACTTCTCCTTGGAATTTTTTCCAGGTATTTCGTCACCTTCGCCAACTTTGTTGTGGTCCAGGGCTTCGAGCAAGCCGCCAAGAGCAAGAGGTCAGCGGGTGGAAAATCCTTGGGAATTTTGGGAATCCTTGGGATATGGGGACACCGGAGAATCCCAGAATTACAGAATGGTTCAGAAAATTCCCCAAAAAAATCCTCTCATTCCATCCCAGGCCAGCTCCCACTATTCCAGGTCGCTCCAAGCCCTTTCCAGCCTTGGACAATTCCAGGATTGGATTTTCCTCTTTCCAAGCACCCCCAGCTCCTTCTGGAGCTGAAAACTTGGGATTTGGGGATTTAGGGAAAAGATGGAATTGGAGAAAGGAATCTGTCTGGGAATTGCCACTTATCCCAGGTTTTTCTGGAAGCAGGAAATGAAAATGTGAATTTCTGAGGAGAACATTCCCAATTTTTCCATGGCTCCTGCTATCCCAGGTTGCCCCAAGCCCTGTCCAATTCCAGGATTGGAATTTCATCTTTCCAACCACCCCGAGCTCCTTCTGCAGTTGGAAACTTAGGATTTGGGGATTTAGGGAAGGGGTGGGAATCTGGCTGGGAATTCCCACTAATCCCAGATTTTTATGGAAGCAACAACTGCAAACACGAATTTTTAAGAAGCGCATTCCCGGATTTTTCATGGCTTTCTCCATCCTCACCATGCAGAAAGTTTGGAAAACAGCAGAGTGGGAATTCCAGGGTAATTAACAACCCTTTCTCATCATTCCCAATTTTCCAGCGAGGTCTGGAAGCTGCACAAGGCGGTGCTGAAGGAATTCCTGCGGGATTTCACCTCGGAGAGCTCCCTGAGCCTGGCCCTGCACTCGGTGCTCCACAAACCCTTCCGGGAGCACATCCAGAGCTACCTGCGGCTCCTCTCGCAGCTCCAGGAGCAGCTCCAGGAGGTGGGAATTCCCTGGAATGCTCAGTGGATCTTCTTGATCGGTTTTGTGGGAAGAAATATTCCCGAAAATTCAATCTGGATCTCCTTTGCTAAATATTCCTGCAAATCTAACCTGGAACTTGTTTAGTCCAGGATGGACACATGGCTGAATATTCCCAAAAATCCAACCTGGAACTCCTTTCCTAAATATTCCCAAAATTCCAGCCTGGACCTCTTTTGATCCAGGATGGACGCATTGCTAAATATTCCCTAAAATCCAACCTGGACATTGATAAATATTCCCAAAAATCCAACCTGGACCTTCTTTTCTAAATATTCCCTAAAATCCAGCCTGGAACTCCCTCATTCCAGGAGGGACACGATGCTGAATATTCCCAAATATCCTGCCTGGACATTGCTAAATATAAACTAAATAAATATTTAAATTTAATATTTAAATGGATACATATTCCCTAAAATCCAGCCTGGACTTCCCTTGACCCAAATTTGCAGCGTTCCTGGAGTTTTCCTGTCTTTTCCCAGGGGTCGGAGCGGGATGTGGTGGCCGCTGTGGCGCAGGAATTCGGGAAGCTGGAATCCTTCATCGGCCAGGTCCTGGATGAAGCCGGCTTCACCAAGGAGCTCTGGAAATCCTTGGGATACAAATTCACTGTGAGTCCCGAGGGAGTTGGGGGTAGGTGGGAATTAGATATGGATGAAGAATTTGATGAGTGAGGACTTTGGTACGGATCGGGAATTTGGTAAGGATCGGGAATTTGATATGGATCAGGAATTGGAAGTGGATGGGGAATTTGATAAGAATGAAGAATTTGATATGAATTGGGAATTTGGTATAGGTCAGGAATTAGATATGGATCAGGAATTTGTAGTGGATTGGGAATTTGATGTGGGTCAGGAATTTGATAAGGATGAGGAATTCAATATGGATCGGGAATTTGATATGGATCAGGAATTTGATAAGGGCGAAGAGTTCAAAGTGGATTGGGAGTTTAATATGGATCAGCAATTTGGTGTGGATCTCAGATTTGATAAGGATGAGGAATTTGATATGAATCGGGAATTTAATATGGATTGGGAATTTGAGGCTGGAATTCAGTAGAGCAGAGCTGGGTGGAAGAGCTGGAGGAACTCCCTGGGGGTTTCAAAGCTGAGTTTGTGTCCCAAACGTGTCACTGCCACTGGAACCCTGAGCCAGAGGGAATTTGATGTGGATCAGGAGTTTAATGTGGATCGGGAGCTTGATTTTGATTGGGAATTTGATATGGATTTGATATGGATTTGATATGGATCAAGGAATTGAGGATTGAAGTTGACAGAGCAGAGTTGGGTGGAAGAGCTGGAAAAACTCAGTGGGGGCTTCAAAGCCGAGTTTGTGTCCCAAGTGTGTCACTGCCACTGGAACCCCGAGCCAGAGGGAATTTGATGTGAATTGGGAATTTGGTATGGATCAGGAATTTGGTATGGACCGGGAATTTAGAATGGATCAGGAATTTGGTATGGGTTGGGAATTTGAGGATTGAAGTTGACAGAGCAGAGTTGGGTGGAAGATGAATTTGTGTCCCAAAAGTGTGTCACTGCCACTGGAACCCCGAGCCAGCTGATCCCTGCAGGAATTCCTGCCTAGAATTCCATGTCCTCTCCCAATCCTGTTTTTTCCTGCTGCTCCAGGACATGCTGTGTGTCCCCGAGAGGAGGCTCCTGGAGGACAGCAGGAACCTTCCCATCGCTTCCGGCACCGCCCGCTCCGAGCGGCTCCTGCTCTTCGACGACGTCCTGGTGCTCATCCAGGTGAGTCCGGGATCCTCCGGATAAATGGACCTAAAATTCCAATGGAATGGCAGAAACTATAGGAATTTCCATAGGAATGGTGGTAAAATTCCAGGTTTTTTTGATGTTGAACACACAGCAGAGTTTGGCTGTTGGGAAAACTTTGTCTTGGATCCATCTGCGTGTGGTTGGCTCTGGGAAAGAGCAGAGGAGATCCACAGAACATTTTCCCAGGAAATGTGGATTATCCACCACCACAGGCACCTTTTGAGTGGTCCAAACCCTTTTCCACAGGGAATTTTGGCCCTTGGTTATCCCAAGGGATTTGATGGATCAAGGATGACATTCCATGAGCTCCCACGCATTGGGATAAACAGGATTTTCCATGTTTGTGCCACGGCTGCAGACATTGGAGGTGGTTTTGGGGCTATTTTGGGAATTTTGAGGTGGGGGGATATGTTCCCATGAGGGAATTCCAGTTTGGATTGCGCTGGTGGCTGGGATGGGAACACGGGATCAGCAAATCCATGGAATTATCTCCATGTTGAATCCATGATTGCCATCTGTGTCTCACCTGCTGCTGCCGAGCTTTATGGAGGTTTGGGAATTCCAACTGAATTGGGATTGGCCTGGTTGGGAATTTTGGTCCCTTCCTTGTCCGTTCTCCCAAATCTAGGAAAACACTGTGGAATTCTCTGGAAAACTCCATCCCTCCAGGAAGCAGCTCTGTGTGAACACCTGGATGTGAGGCAGGGAAACGAGATAAGAAATTAAAATTTTCCATTTATTCAGATCGTTGGGAGTTTGTTTTGTTTGGGTGCTGCTGATCCCAAAAGTGACTCCTTAAATTTGGGATTTCTGGGATATTTCTGGTGGTGCCACTTGGAGTCCAAGTCCTAAGTAAATCCTGGAATGGATTGGATGGAAAGGGAGCTCAAAGATGATCCATTCCCACCCCATTCCATGGTTCCCGCCATCCCAGGTTGCTCCAAGCCTTGTCCAACCTTTCCTTGGATACTTCCAGGGATGGGCAACCACAAATGTCTGGGAATATTGGCTGGAATGATTTGGGAATGTTGCCATGTGATAGGGAAGGAATTCCTGTGGAGATCATGGTCATGTGGGAATGTTTTACTTCTGGATGTGGCCACGGAATTTTGGAAGAGCTTTAGGAGTGTTCAAACGAGAACTTCCCTCCTTTTCCGGTGGCTTTTCCATCTCCAAGGACTCTCTTCCCAATGTGGGATGGATGGACCAAAAAGTTGGGAATTTGTGCTGCCACTCCAGCTCTGCCATTCCATGGATGTTTCCAGCAATAACAGGACCATCTTTTCCCATTTTTTTCCAGGGAAACAGCTTCCAGAGTTTTGATCTGAAGCTGGTGTGGGTGGATGAAAACTGCGGAGAGAAATCGGCTCCAGGATTGTGAGTGAGAAATTCCCACTGGGAGTTAAAAAAAAGGAATGATGGTTGATGGGAAAATGATCCAAAGCTTTGTCCCATCTCCTTTCCGAGCTGTGGGATTGGGATATGGATAATGGGGTCTCACCAGCTTGGAATCTTCTGCCAGATTGAAAGCCCAGAATTTTTGAGGTTGGAAAAGCCCTCTGGGATCATGAAATCCAACCTGTGTCCCATCCCCATTGTATTCCCAGCCCAGAATTCCTTGGACACCTCCAGGCATGGGCACTCCAAACCTCCCTGGGCAATTCCAATGCCTGACCACATTTTCCATGAAAAAATTCCTGCTGACCTTCCCCCGGCACAACCTGAGGCCGTTCCCTCTCATCCCATTCGTTGCAAATGAATCCCAAAATTCTTTAATCCAGCCCTGGAGAACTTGAGATCTCTCCACAAAAACCATGTGGGAAAGCACCAGGATCTCCAGGAGGGGAATGGGAAGAGCTGATGGATTGGGAATTGTGTTTTCCATCCTTTTCTTTCCCCTCCCAGGTACAGCCTACGCATCACAACCCCGGAAGAGACGTTCGTCCTCTCCACCAAGGACCCTCAGATGAAGGTCAGCCTTTGGGATTTTCCCATCTCTTTATTACTTAAAACAGGATAATAATTCTGGTGAGGGTGGGTTGGGATTTTTGGCTCCTTTTCCAAAAAAAATCCTGGATTAGATGGCCAGAGGTGGCTCAGAGTTGATGGCTGGTGAGGAATGTTGGTGGGAACCCATCTGTTTCTTGCTGCTTTTCCTGAAGTTTCTCTTGCAAATCAACTTGAAATTTGTATTTCTTCTTTTTTTAACATCCAAGTGGAATTTCCCCCTGTTTTTTAACATCCAAGTGGAAATTCCTCCCTCACAGCTGTTGTGCCTTGCTGCAGTATCCAACTTCCAGGAGAAGTGGAAGCTGCAGATGAGCTTTGATGGGAACCCACGAGTTCCTCGCTGCTTTCCTGAAGTTGTCTCCGGTTGGTTTTCCTGGGGTGCGTGCTCATTCCCTGTTTTCCGTGCCCGCAGGCCGTGTGGCGGTGGAAGCTGGAGCAGGCCGTGCGCCAGGCGCTGAACGGGAAGCGGGATTTCCCGCTCTGGGGCCGCAGCGGGGAAGGCAGCGAGGCCCCATCCCGCCGCTTCTTCACCTACGTCTTCCGCATGGAGGGACGGCTCCGCGGGGCCACCTACGAGGGCGAGTGGCTCTGGGGGAAGCCCCATGGCAAGTAAGGAACCTTCTGGTCCCCCTTTTCCAAGTGGGAATAAGGTTGGAAGTGGCGGTTGGGCGTTTCCGTGAAAGATCTCCAAGGTCAACCCAAACATCTTCAGGTCACTCAACCACATCGTGAGGGGGCTGCTCCTTTTCTGGGCGGGCTCAGGGGGGATACCCATGAGGGCGAGTGGCTCTGGGGGAAGCCCCATGGCAAGTAAGGAACCTTCTGGGCCCCTTTTCCAAGTGGGAATAAGGATGGAAGTGCTGGGACGCTTCCATCCTCAGAGTTTAGCTTCGACTTCTGCGAAGGTTGGGAAAGATCTCCAAGGTCAACCCAAACATCTCCAGGTCACTCCCGAAGAGGCCGCTCCTTTTCTGGGCAGGCTCGGGGCGGGACACCCATGAGGGCGAGTGGCTCTGGGGGAAGGAACCTTTTAGGCCTCTTTTCCAAGTGGGAGTAAGGTTGGAAGTGCTTGGAGTTTCCACGAAGGTTGGGAATGACCTCCAAGGTCAACCCAAACATCTCCAGGTCACTCCCGAAGAGGCCGCTCCTTTTCTGGGCGGGCTCAGGGGGGACACCCATGAGGGCGAGTGGCTCTGGGGGAAGTCCCATGGCAAGTAAGGAACCTACTGGGCCCCTTTTCCAAGTGGGAATAAGGATGGAAGTGCTGGGACGCGTCCAGGAAAGATCTCCTTGGTCACTCAACCACCTCACCAAGGGTCTGCTCCTTTTTTGGGCACTTCCAGGGTGGGGAAAAGGTCAAAATTTGATTCTTTAATGAGGTTGTGGATGTGAATCCAGGCCCGGTTCTCTGATTCCTGGCTCACTCATTCCCAGAGGGAATTCCGGCCTTGAGGGCAGGATTAGCCAAGCCAGAGTCCTAAAGCTTGGGATTTATTGTGGTTTATGGATCAAATCCTAAAGGCTGCCCCAAAAACGTGGTGTTGGTCACCCTGAGGGTGCTGCATGAGCTGCTGCCTCTGCTTAGGATTTGGGCTTGGCCTAAAATCAAGATCTCAGCCTGGGGTATGAAAATCTCACCCTCACGATGAGGAAAATCCCCAATAAAAACCCTTTGTGGGGAATTTTATTTATGCATTTTGTTTATATTTGTTTTATTTTATTCTCTGCTGTCAGAATCTCTTTGGACTTTAACCAAATTTGAAATATCCAAACTTTTATCCCAGGAATTAAGAAAAGCTTAATTAAGAAAATTAAGCTTAGTTAAGAAAATCCAAAAGGAGCTCAAATGAGAACATTGAGAAATGTTCCATAAATCCAAGTTTAAGTGAGGGAATGTCTGTAAATCAAAGATCCCAATCAAATCTTTTTGGACATAGGATAGAGAACACTCTAGTTTTTTTTGGGGAAGAAACTTGGAATATGACCAAGCTCCTCAGCCACCAAACCATTGGGAAATTTTATTTTCCATGAGTTTTACACAGTTTGCTTTGGAAGCAAAATGGATGGAGAAAGACTCTGTTTGAGAAAGCCTTAAAATAATGAAAGAATTCAGAATATAAATGGCTTGGAAGGGATTTGAATCCAGTTCCAACCCCAAATCCAAAACTGAATCCTGAATATTCCATGGAAGAGATTGTGCTGTGCCCCGGAACAGCCCTAAAGGAGGTTTTAGGGCAGGGGACCTTTGGGTCATCCCCCGCTTCGCTCCCTCAAAACCATCTCCGGGTTTTTTGTCCTCTCCTGCTTTAGTGCTGGAAAACTGGGATTAATCCAAACCTCTCCTGCCCATGGAGTCACTCGGGTGAGGCATCCCAGGAAATTTCTGGCAGAACTGAGGGACTTCAGGTGTTCAATTCCTTGGATTTGAGTTCCCTTCTCACTCAAATCCCACTTGGATATGAATTCCCAGAGGAACTCATGGAATTCCTCTGTTGTGATTTTGTTGTTGGAAGGTTCTGGAGCAGCATCCCAGCCTTGGAGGCTGCTCTGGGATTTCTGAGGGAGAGGCACATGAGCGGAGCTGTGGGAGTGGGAATTTGGGCTCATTGGCAAAAACATCGGCGTTGTCCAGTGGCTTCCAGAGAGTCCTGGAATTCCAGAGTTCTCCAGTGGCTGTCCTGGAATTTTGGGTGACCTGGGCTGGGGGAAGGCCAGACTCCCACTCAGATGTGGCTTTAAACATCCTCGTGCCTGGAGCAGACATGGAATTATGGAATATCCTGAGTGGGAAGGGCTCACAGGGATCAAGTCCTGCACAGATCCCAACAATCCCACCCTGTCCACACTCCTGGAGCAGCCCTGGGAATGTGCCCATTCCTTGGGGAATGTCCAGTGCCCGACACGCTCTGAGGGAAGAACTTTTCCCTAAAATCCAACCTAAACCTGGCCCAGCTCCAGCTGTTCCCTCATCCCCTTTGGCCGATCGCCTTTTCCATTCCGACCCACGATGCCAAAGGAGATTTAAGTTAAAATTAAAATATTGGAATGTCAAACACGTCTGACCAATCCTCCGGAAAACCTGGAGAAGAGCCAGTCTCGTGGAGGTGTTTGAAACAACAGCCTCGGTGAAAGTCAAACAACCTCGTCACGGTTTTGGTGTTGCACCATCTCCTGGCAAACCGACCCAGAGGAGGTTTGGATTAAATGTTGGGAAAGAATTCCTGGCTGGGAGGGTGGGGAGGGGCTGGGATGGAATTCCCAGAGAAGTTGTGGATGCCCCTGCATCCATGGAAGTGCCAAGGCCAGGCTGGACACTTGGAGCAGCCTGGGACAGTGGGAAGTGTCCCTAGCATGGGGTTGGAACTGGATGTTCTTTAAGATGCCATGAACCCCAAAAATTCCACAATTCCATGGTTTTGAATTGTTCCAGTTGGGGCTTTGAGGCAAAGCAGACGAGCTCAGCATCAGCGTGGAGGGAAAATATTCCAACATTCCCTGAGGGATTCCAAAGCCTTGACCTGCAGCTCCAAAGAGCTCAGAATTCCTAAAAGCCCCGGTATTCCCTCAGCCTCATTCCCAGCTTTTATTCCAAGTTCAAGATCCATTTAAACTCAATTTGGGAGGGAATTCCTGGCTGGGAGGGTGGCGAGGAGCTGGGATGGAATTCCCAGAGAAGCTGTGTCTGCCCCTGGATCCCTGGAAGTGCCCAAGGCCAGGTTGGACACTCGGAGCAGCCTGGGACAGTGGGAGGTGTCCCTGCCCGTGGGATGAGATGATCTTTCAGGTCCTTCCAACCCAAAGCATTCCAGCATTTTGTAATTCCATTGTGTCCGGCTGGGCAATGTGAATGTGCAGGGATCCGATTTTCTGGGATGAGGCCGGAATTAAAGCTGTCAGTGGGTGGGGGTGGAGTGGGATTCCGTGAGGGAGGGAAATCGCTCCAGAGCCGGGCAGGGCCAGGCAGGAATTTCACCAGCACTGCCCATTCCCGACTCTCCTTGCTGCGGGATCACCTCCTGGAATTGCTTTTCCAGCCCCCACAAAACACGGGATGAACGATCCCTTGGGAATGGTTTTCCTCTCTGTTTTCCCAGTGGCTGAGCTGCAGGAATTCCAGGCTGTGGTGTCACCGTGTCCACGGGGATGTGCCAGGCTGGAAGTGCAGTTGGATTAATCCCTGTAATTAATTCAGGATCAGGTGCAAGGTCCTAAAGGCACAAGGCAGCACCTCCACAAAATACTTTTGGGATTAGGGAATGGAATGAATTCTTCCCACTCATCCCAGAGCAGGAAGACATTATGGGATTAAATCCTCCCGCTGAAAACCAAGGCCTGGAGGTGCCTTTTGTGTCTCTGTCCTCCAAGGAATTGTTTGGGTGTTTGCCATAAAATCTGGGAATGGTTTGGTTTGGAAAGAACTTTGGGAAAGATACAATTCCAAGCCCCTGCACTTTCCACTGGACTCCAAGCTCCATCTAAGCTGGCCTAAATATTTAGGCTGGGCTTTAGTAGGTGCTGTTCCATCTGGGAATGTTGTTATGTCCCTTGTGAGAGAATTCCTTGGATTCCAGGGGGACGCTGAAGTGGCGCGATGGACGCAACCACGTCGGGGATTTCCAGGAGGGCCTGGAGCACGGGTAAGCCTTGGGAAATTGGGTGTTCCCTGCTTTGGAAATAAACTGGAATGGTTCCTGCCAGACTTTGGAACCTGGACAGAGGGGACTGACCATGACTGACCCCACGGGCTGGAATCTGATCCCAGATCCCAAAATCCGTGGGAATTTATTCCTAGGAAGTGTCTTAAAGTTATTTTTAGATCCCTTTAAAACCTCACTTAAATGAGTTTTTCCTCGTGATTTAAGAAACCAATCCATGAAATTCAAGTATTATTTATCTCAATTTTATTGGAAGTAGGACTTTAGGATTCCTTATTTTTCCAAGTGTGGGGGAAACAATATCCCAAACACTTTGTGTTAGGAATCCCAGAATATTTAACTTAGCCCCTAAATCAGGGAAGGAAGAAATGGGGAACAGCAACACTGAAAGAAACTCTGGAGAAGGAACAATGAGGATCTGGGAGTGCAGCTCCCAAAGGGATGAGTTTTCCTTTGGAAAAAGTCCAGCAGCACCTGGGGTACGTGTCCCAGGTACGGCTGATTCAAGCACATAAAGATTGGGAATCTGGACAATCCTTGGATTTTGAACTTCATCCGCTACAATGGAGTTGCTGTTTTCAATGCAGACATTTCCATCCAGCTGGAACCTGATCCCAGATCCCCAAATCCATGGGAATTTATTCCTAGGAAGAGTCTTCAAGTTATTTTTAGATCCTTTTAAAAACCTCACTTAAATGAGGAGTTTTACAGAAAAAAAAAAACAATCCCATGAAATTCAAATTGGTTTTTAAACTTCATCCACTACAATGGAGTCGCTATTTGCTGACCTTTTCCATGGAGACATTCAATCCAGATGGAATCTGATCCCAGATCCCCAAATCCATGGGAATTTATTCACAGAAAGCATCTTAAGGTTGTTTTTAGATCTCTTTAAAACCTCATTTAAATGAGAAGTTTTTTACAGAAAAAAAAAAAAAATCAATCCCATGATGGTAAAATTGGTTTTTGAAGTTCGTCCACTACAATGGAGTCGCCCTTTTCCACGCTGACCTTTTCCACGCCGACCTTTTCCACGCTGATTTTTCCACGCTGACCTTTTCCATGTGCCCCTGGTAGGTTTGGGATCTGCCTGGTCCCGCGGCGCTCCGAGGACCGCTACGACTGCTACAAGTGCCACTGGTACCAGGGCAAGATGAGGGGCTACGGAATCTGTGAGTAAGTAAAATCCAGGATGGATTCCAGGGAAAAAGGGGTTCCAGGGATTGAAAGGGGGGAAATGTTCCCTGAAGTCTTTGGAGCCTGATCTAGAAATGCTTTGTGGGCATTTAGAATTCCAGAATTGTTTGGGAGCTTAAGGATGACCCCATTCCATGGGCGGGGACACCTCCTGCTGTCCCAGGGTGCTCCAGCCTTTCCTTGGACATTCCAGGGATCCAGGGGCAGCCACAGCTGCTCTGGGAATTCCATCCCACCCTCCCAGCCAGGAATTCCTAATTCCCAATCTCCCATCCATCCCTGCCCTCTGGCAGTGGGAGCCATTCCCTGTGTCCTGTCCCTCCATGCCTTGTCCCCAGTCCCTCTCCAGCTCTCCTGGAGCCCCTTCAGGCCCTGGAAGAAGCTCTGAGCTTTCCCTGGAATTTTCTCCTCCAAGGTCACCCCCAGTGCTTGGGCCGCTGGGAACACTGGGCTGCCGCCCGCTCCTGCTCATCCCTATCCTTGATTTCTCCATGCCAAGTGGGACAGACCCAGCATTCCAGCTGGGATAGGCCTATGGGATAGGCTTGTCCTCCAGCCTGGATGTTCTGCTCCTTCGTTCGGAGCTGCTCTTCCCAGAGGGGCCACTCCAGGGAAGGGCTGGTGGCCACCACAAAGAGCTGGATCCAAGCCTGGCCTCCTTCCTATGGATTCAATTTTCCAGCCTGGATTCACCAGAGCTTCCTGTGCCCAGGCTGATGAGAGGTCAAGGACTGAGTGGCCTCTCCCAGGACAATTCCAAGCCCATGTGTTGAGTCCTTGGATAATTTGGGAAGCTCTGGAATGTCCGGTTTGGGTGATGCACATTCCCAACAGCAAACAAGGATCCACTTCAATGCTATTGGAAAAAATCTTTGGAATATTTTGAGATGGATGAGCCTGATCTCCTCGCTTCCCTGGTTTTCTACTCCAGGAGTAGCTGTCAGATATTCCCAGGAATTCCGTCCCTCTTCCTGCAGGTATGGGAATGACCTGGTCTACAAGGGCTACTTCAAGGACAACGTGCGCCAAGGGTTTGGGATCCTGGAGAACTTCTCGGCTGAGCATCCCTTCAAATACACGGGACAGTGGGAAAAGGACAAAAAGAACGGATACGGAGTCTGGGAAGACAAGGAGAGGTAAAGATGAGGCGGATCTGAGGTGTGGGACAGCTTTGGGTTTGGTGGGATAAATCCTGGAGATCTGGGATGGATGGGGGGAGATGTAAGGCTTGAATTCCTTGGAGAACATTCCCGGAGCTCAGTTTGTGTGGGACAACCACTCCGGAGCGTTGTGTCAGGAAAAAAACCACCCTGAGCAGGACAAATCCAACGGATTGAGAGCTGGGAAAACAGGGAAAATCCATCACTGAGATCTTCCTTGCATTCCAGAGGGGAGAGGTACATCGGGATGTGGTTGGATGACCACAGACATGGAGAAGGCATCGTGGTGACCCAATCAGGGCTCTGCTACCAGAGGACATTCCATGCGGATAAAATGGTGGTGAGTCCAAGATTTCCGTGGAATCTGGAAATCCCAGGGATGGGGAATTCACCGCCGAGGGTGAGATCGAGGTTTCATTCCCGAATTCATCCTGGAGGACAAAGAGGGTTGGAGATCACAGGGAAAGGTTCTGCCCCCAGAGGGTGCTTGGGATGGACATTCCCAAGGGAATGGGCACATTCCAAAAGCTGCCAGAGCTCCAGGAATGTTTGGAAAACTCTCCAGGAAAGGGTGGGATTGTTGGGATGTCTGTGCAAGGCCGGATTTGGATCCTTGTGTGCCCTTCAGGATATTCCATGATTATCCTATAATCGTAGTTGGGAAGAACAAGGTCTTGGTTAAGTCTTGTTTCTTCTCCCCTTCCAGAGGGATTGATGGGATATTGGGAAGGAATTCCTGGCTGGGAGGGTTGGGATGGAATTCCCAGAGATTTGTTGCAGCCCCTGGATCCCTGGAAGTGTCCAAGGCCAGGATCTCTCCCCTGGGACAGTGGGAGATCCCTGCCCATGGATCCTGAAGGTCCCTTCTAGCCCAAACCATTCCAAGAATTCCGTAACATTCCATCTTTACTGGAAATCACAAAATCCTTACTTTTCCGGTGGGAATTCACCCGTCCAGTTCATAGAAAGTTGGGAATTTGGTTGGGAAAACAAAGGGAATTGGCACCGGGATAAAACCATTGCTTCACGTGGAAAATCCATCCTTAAAAAAAAACAACAACCCCATTCCTGCTTCCCGAATTAGGGAAAACCAGGATTTATTGGGTTTCAGGAGACATTTTTGGTTGAGGGTTTGGGATTTTTTTTTTCTCTTTTTTGGGGTTTTTTATTGGGCTTTTGGGACATTTTTGGTTGAGTTTTTGGGGATTTTATGGGACAATTTTGATGGAGTTTTTGAGATTTTTTTTTTAATTTTTTTTTTTTTTTTTGGGTTCTTAATTGGATTTTACAGGACATTTTTTGGTTGAGTTTTTCAGGTTTTTTCATTCCAGAGGGAAATATTCCAGCTCTGGAAGTGACCACGTTTCTTGGCTGGTTGGGGAATGAAGAAACCTTTGAATAAATCCCAGTGGGAAGAAAATTCCCTATGCATAGGAATTATTCCCTGGAATGGGCACATTCCCAACACTACCAGAGCTCGAGGATTTTCCAGGGATTCTTGGGATGGCTCCTGTGCCAGGAGTTGGATTTTGATCCTTCTGGATCCCTTTCCCACAGGGAATTCCACAATTCCACACAGTTGCTGGTTTCTTGGAATCATTTCCCAAAGAATTCCCTAAAATATCCCAGGATTGGGAGCACCACGAGTTTGACCCCGCGACAATCCTTGGTGGCTTTTCCTGGTTTTTTGTTCCTTTTCCATGGAAAATCCATGGAATAATCTTGTTGTTCCAAGTTTCCTGACCTCCTTCTCCGTGGATTTTCCCTGGAGCTTCTCCCAAACATTGAAAGGAGATGTTTGGCTTTTAAAAAATAAAAATTATTGGAATCTGCATCCCATAAATTTTTCTGGGATGAATTGGACCAGGTGGGAATTTCATTCCATGAATTCCTGACTTTTCCTTTCATCCCAAGGGCTCGGGAATTCTGCTCCTGGAAGATGACTCCGTCTACGAAGGGAACTTCACGGAAAATCTGACATTCGTTGGAAAGGTGGGAATTTTCATCCTGGAATTTCTCATGGATTCATCTCCCAGGTTCATTCCTTCCTGCTCCGCTTTCCCCGGCTTCCTAAAAAAAAAAAAAACATTTTCTGAATTTCTGGAATATTTAGCGCAGAAGGAAAGCTGCAGCTGGAGATTTTGGGAATTTCAGGAAGAATTTGGGATTTTCATGTTTTATTTACTTCAGGTTTGGTTGGTTTGGGTTTTTTCGTTGAGCTTTTGGGATTTATTTTGAGGTTTTATCGGACATTTTTGTTGAGGTTTTGGGGTTTTTTTGGTCGGGTTTTAATTGGGTTTTATGGGACTTTTTTGGTTGAGTTTTTTGTTTTTTTTTGTTGGGTTTTTATTGAGTTTTACAGGACATTTTTGGTTGAATTTTTTTTGTTTGTTTGCAATTTTATTGAGTTTTATGGGACATTTTTGGTTGAGTGTTTGAGGCTTTTATTGGGTCTTACGGAATATTTTTGGTTGAAGTTTTGGGATTTTTTTCTCTTTTTTTTCAGTTTTTTTTTTATTGGGGGGACATTTTTGATGGATTTTTTTTTTGTTTTGTTGTTTCTCTTTTTTTTGGGTTTGTTGTTGGGTTTTATGGGACATTTTTGATGGAGTTTCTTGGGGTTTTTTTTTCTCTTTTTTTGGGTTTTTTGTTGGGTTTTATGGGACATTTTTGGTTGAGTTTTTGGGGTTTTTTTGTTGGGTTTTTATTGGGTTTTATGGGACATCTTTGGTTGAGCTTTTGGGTTTTTTTTTTCTTTTTTTGGGTTTGTTGTTGGGTTTTATGGGACATTTTTTATGGAGGTCTTGGGGTTTTTTTGTTGGGTTTTTATTGGGTTTTATGGGACATCTTTGGTTGAGCTTTTGGGGTTTTTTTCTCTTTTTTTTTTTTTATTGGGTTTTATGGGACATTTTTGGTTGAGCTTTTTGGGGTTTTTTTGTTGGGTTTTTATTGGGTTTTATGGGACATTTTTGGTTGAGCTTTTGGGTTTTTTTTTTCTTTTTTTGAGTGTTTTTATCAGGTTTTTTTCGGGCTTTTTGGCTGTGCTTTGCAGCTGCACCCAAAATCCTTTTTTTTTTATCTTTAAAACAAAACCATTGCAGACTTTGGGGCCACAGGAAATGATGCAGAACCCGGAGCTGCCGCAACTGAGGCAGCGGAAATTTGGGATTTCGCGTTCCCCGACGCGTCCCGGCTTTTGCGCTTGGATTCCGACAGAAATTCCTGCTCCAAAGTGTTGGGAAAACCCCCAGGGCAGGGAAAAGCTTCCCAGAAATCCGGGAAGAGCGTGGCAGGAATTCTGGGAGATGGCACAATTAACGCTCGTTAATTAACGCTAACGAGCTTTGCCAGCCGAGGAAGGATTTGTCATCGCCTTCCTCCTCCCAAGGACATTCCATGCTGAGAAAATGGTGGTGAATCCAAGATTTCCTTGGAATCTGGGAATCCCGGGGAGGTGGAAAATCTGGGAATCCCTGGGGTGGATTTTGAGGATTTTGATATTTTCCCTCCAGAATTCCTGGTTTGGATTTTGTGGCAAATCCAGAGAAATCCGGGATTTAGCTGCAGCTGGAATGTGCTTCCTGCTTTTCTGGCTGGAATTCCAAGGCAGATTTGGATTTAATTTTGGGGATTTTGATAATTAATAGAGAATTGAATAACGGGGAGTGGAATAATAATTGAGAATTTAATTATAAATAGGGAATTTATATAATCCTTGATTAGATATATATATATATAATTAATATATATATATTATATATTATATAAATTATATATATATAAATTATATATATATAAATTATATATATATAAATTATATAATTTAGCTATAAATAGAGAATTTAATAGTAAAGAATTTAAAATGAAAGAATTAATAATAGAGACTTGAATGAGAGAGAATTTATATAAATAAAGGATTTAAAAGGAAAGAATTTAATAGTAAATAGAGATTTTTTTATCATAAATAGAGAATTTAATAATACAGAATTTATATAATACATAGAGTTTAATAATTAATAGAGAATTTAGTAATAAAGTGTTTAATAATAAATTTGATATGGAAATATTATATTAAATTAATAACACACAATTTAATAACAAATAGAGAATTTAAAAATAAAAAGGGAATTTAATAATAAAAAGATAATTTGATAATGGAAAATTTATATAATTAATAGAAAGTGCAATAATAGAGAATTTAATAATTAGAGAATTCAGTAACAAATAGAGAATTTAATCAGAGATTTTAATAGCAAATTAAAATTTAAAAAAATTAAACAAGTTTAAAATAAAAAATATTAATAGAGAATTGATGTTGAGAAATTGAAATAAAGAATGTAATTTATAATTAAAAATAATGACATTTATCATTTTAATTTAGTTCCTAATCCCAGATTTTTCCACAGGGAAAACTATCCAGAATTTAATTCAAAAAAATTAATTAAGTAATAGAGAATTTGAGAACAAAGTATTTAGTAACAATCAAGAATTGAACAGAGAATTGATACAGAGAAATTGAAATAAGTAATTTTTAAAAATTAAAAAATTTATAATTTTAATTTAATTTATAATTCCAGATTTTTCCACCGGGAAAGCTCTCTGGAATTTAATAATAGAAAATTTAATAATAAAAAGACAATTTAACACCAAAGAATTTAATAATAATTGAGAATTGTGTAGAGAATTGATGTAAAGAAATTGAAGTAAGTGATTTTTTAAAATTTAAAATTAATAAAATTTATAATTTTTAATTTTTAATCCTGGATTTTTTCCACGGAGAAGGCTCTCTAGAATTTAATAATAAAAAGAGAATTTCATAATAAATAGAGAATTTAATAGTAAAAAGGGAATCTAGAGAATTTAATAATAAATGGGAGTTTAATAATAAAAATATTTAATAAAAAGGGAATTTAATAATAGAAAATTTAGTAACAAATAGAGAATTTAACAGCAAAAAATTGAATAATAATCAAGAATTGAATAGAGAATTGATGTAGAGAAATTGAAATACGTAATTAAAAATATGTAAATTAATTAGTTAAAAAAAATTTAATGTAATTTGTTTTTTTTATTAATACATAATTTAAAAAATATGTATAAATAATAAAATTTATAATAAATAAAATACAAATGACAGGTATTATGGTTGGACACTGGTGCAATGCCAGCGCCCCCATGGAAATGCACCTTCCCCAAATAAATGCTGTGAGATGTTATCAGGAACAGAGCAGGGCAGGCCCAGGCTTAATAACAAAGGGAAAAAACTTTATTAAACTACTACTACAGAAAACACATGGACTAAATCCAGGATGAAGACCTTTTAGAGCACCCCTCCTCCTCCCAATTCCTAAAACACCCAGCATGAAACATCACCCGGGATTCCTGATCAAATTCCCACCCTTCAGATAATCAATACTCAGTCCATCAAGGGAAGTCTCTCTTGCGCCACAGACCCCCCAGGAAATGCGGGTGTCACCTCCTGTGTTTCCCTGTCACACATGGCGACCGCCCGGAGAAAATCTGCCAGTGTGACACTCTCCATTCCCAGTGTCATGGTTGGACACTGGCGCAATGCCAGCGCCCCCATGGAAATGCACCTTCCCCAAATAAATGCTGTGAGATGTTATCAGGAACAGAGCAGGGCAGGCCCAAGCTTAATAACAAAGGAAAAAAACTTTATTAAACTACTATTAACACAAAAAACACATGGACTAAATCCAGGATGAAGACCTTCTAAAACACCCCTCCTCCTCCCAATTCCTAAAACACCCAGCATGAAACATCACCCGGGATTCCTGATCAAATTCCCACCCTTCAGATAATCAATACTCAACTATCAAGGGAGAGAGAAGTCTCTCTTGCACCCCCAGGAAACACAGCTGCCCCCCTGTGTTTCCCTGTCACACATGGCAACCGCCCGGAAAAAAAAAATCTGCCAGTGTGACACTCTCCTTTCCCAGTGTCATGGTTGGACACTGGCGCAATGCCAGCGCCCCCATGGAAATGCACCTTCCCCAAATAAATGCTGTGAGATGTTATCAGGAACAGAGCAGAGCAGGCCCAAGCTTAATAACAAGGAAAAAAAACTTTATTAAACTACTACTACTACTGAAAACACATAAACTAAATCCAGGATGAAGACCTTTTAAAACGCCCCTCCTCCTCCCAATTCCTAAAACACCCAGCCATGGAACATCACCCGGGATTCCTGATCAAATTCCCACCCTTCAGATAATCAATACTCAAACTATCAAGGGAGAGAGAAGTCTCTCTTGCACCCCCAGGAAACACAGCTGCCCCCCTGTGTTTCCCTGTCACACATGGCAACCGCCCGGAGAAAATCTGCCAGTGTGACACTCTCCTTTCCCAGTGTCATGGTTGGACACTGGCGCAATGCCAGCGCCCCCATGGAAATGCACCTTCCCCAAATAAATGCTGTGAGATGTTATCAGGAACAGAGCAGGGCAGGCCCAAGCTCAATAACAAAGGAAAGAAAACTTTATTAAACTACTACTACAGAAAACACATAAACTAAATCCAGGATGAAGACCTTTTAAAATGCCCCTCCTTCTCCCAATTCCTAAAACACCCAGCCATGAAACATCACCCGGGATTCCTGATCAAATTCCCACCCTTCAGATAATCAATACTCAAACTATCAAGGGAGAGAGAAGTCTTTCTTGCACCACAGACCCCCCAGGAAACACAGCTGCCCCCCTGTGTTCCCTGTCACACATGGCGACCGCCCGGAGAAAAACATCTGCCAGTGTGACACTCTCCATTCCATGTCACAGTGCTCTCACCACCGGGCATGGACAGACTGCTCATAGGGCTCCTTTAAGGATGCTTTGCCATGGACCCAAAGATACAACAGTTCAGCTTCTCATCCTGGGACTACAGTCCCCCCATTTTCCCCTGGGGCCAAGGGTCCAAGAACAGAGATCATCTTCTTTCCCGAAGACAGAGGGCATCACCATTCCCTCCTCAGCTTTCTTCTGTTCTTGCCATTCCTGTGCTGTTAGAAGCTGAAGCAGGTCTCCTTGGGTCACCACTGCATCCCCCTAAAATGCAGTCTCTATTGCCGGAGATTTTGGTTCAGTCCATGGCTAACAAGAAAAGTCCAGCCAAAAGCTACTTCATCATCTCCTCCCACCTAAATATTTCTTCTTCTAACATCTCAGGTCCCGGACTGTCTCTCTTCCACTACAAATCAAGGAGGAGTAATATTTTACAAAGCCCTCATTTCCTGGGAAGGGTTAAACGTTCAGACTCCCTGGACGGCTGATATCTCGGTCCGGCGTTCCGTCTCCCACGCTGGGCATTCCCTTCCCTTCTCCTTCTCCTCTGCCGGCAGATTTCCAGGTGCCGCCAGGCTCTCTGTCACTTTCCCTCTTGGGGGGGGACAAAGGCATCTCCGCTCCTCTCCACCCTTCCGTCCAGGAGCTGGCTGGGTTCCAGACCCTCAGCCCCCTCGGCCTACCTGGACAATCCGCGTGGCTTCCCCTCCCCCACCCAGCCCGAGGCTGGGCAGGGGAGAGTCTGCACTCTCTGACACCAGAACCAAAGAGAGACAATTCCCTTGGGAATTCTTGCTTTTAACCCCCTGTGTTCTCAGAGGCGTGTCCATACTTCCAGTGGTCACTCCAGGTGCCAATATCCAAACCTGACCACTGATTGGTTTGACCCAACTTCCTGGAAAAAACTCACTTCCACGTCAAACCACGACAGCTATCTTTTACATTTAACAACGCATTTTAGGAAGGTTCCAATTTAAATGTAATTTTTCCGCAGGGGAAGCTCTCCATGGCCAACGGCTTCGTGCTGGAGGGGACGTTCAGCTGGCGCGGCGGCCGCGGGCTCGGCACCCACGGCGGGCTCAGTACCCACGGCGGGCTCGGCACGGCCACCGAGCCCCAGCGGCCGCGAGCCACAGCGTGAGCGCCGGGCCGGGGGCCTGGGGACGGGATCCTGGGGGCCGGATCCTCGGGATGGGATCGTTGGGAATGGGATAGTTGGGAATGGGATTGTTGGGAATGGGATCGTTGGGAATGGGATCCTCAAGATGGGATTGTTGCGAGAGGGATCATTGGGAATGGGATCCTTCGGATGGGATCATTGGGAATGGGATTGTTGGGAATGAGATTGTTGGGATGGGATCATTGGGAAAGGGATCCTCAGGATGGGATCCTGGGGGCCGGATCCTCGGGAATGGGATCCTCGGGATGGGATCGTTGGGAATGGGATCGTTGCGATGGGATCATTGGGAATGGGATCCTCGAGATGGGATCATTGGGAAAGGGATCCTCAGAATGGGATCCTGGGGGCCGGATCCTCGGGATGGGATCATTGGGAATGGGATTGTTGGGAATGGGATTGTTGGGAAAGGAATCCTCAGGAACAGGATCCTAGGGATGGGATCATCGGGATGGGATCGTTTGGAATGGGATCGTTGCGATGGGATCATTGGCAATGGGATCCTTGGGATGGGATCATTGGGAAAGGGATCCTCAGGATGGGATCCTGGGGGCCGGATCCTTGGGAAAGGGATCCTTGGGAATGGGATTGTTGGGAATGGGATCCTCAGGAACAGGATCCCAAACAAAAATCAAAAACAGAGATCCCAATCCCGTGTTGTTTTCCAGCCAGCTGGGCCTCAAGGAATTCCCAGTGGAGAAGAGATGGACGGGAATCTTCGAGCAATTCCTGGAATTCCTCCATTCCGGCTGCAAGGAGGAAATGGAGGAATCTCTCACGGGATTCCACATCCAAACCAGCAAGGAGCTGAGGAAATCCCAGGAATATCTGTTCTGCCAGAGGTACTGAGGGAATCCTGGGAATTCCTGAGGGAATATCTGTTCTGCCAGTGAGGGAATCCTGGGAATCCCTGAGGAAATCCCAGGAATCCCTGAGGAAATCCCAGAAATATCTGTTCTGCCAAAGGCACTGAGGAAATCCTGGGAATCCCTGAGGAAATCCAGGGAATTCCTGTCTTGCCAATGAGGGAATAGCAGGAATTCCTTTTCCGCCAAAGAGGAAATCCCAGAAATATCTGTTCTGCCAAAGGAACTTTTACTGAGGAAATCCTGGGAATTCCTGTTCTGCCAATGAGGGAATCCCAGGAATTCCTGTTGGGAATGCAGGTCCTCATTCCCACCCAGGAGTGTTGTGTAATTCCAAGAATTTTCCAGTTGTTCCCACTCAGGAAAAAGGAGCAGGAATTTCCCACCTCAGTTGGAATTTTTGCTGTTGAGATGAATCCACATCCATAAAAAATTAATTTTTTGGCATTATTTTAATGCCCCTTTGGAATTTGCCAGTTGGGATTTATCCACGGGTGGTTTTCCCTCCTCAATTCCCGTTTTTCCAGAGGTGCTGAGGAGATTTCTTGGAAAATTGAGGAGATCCTGGAAGAGCTCGTCCAGCACCAGGAGCCGGAGTCGCTCCAGAGTTATTTGGAGAAGGTGAGGATTGAAATGATTTATTACAATTATCAAAAAAAAAATCAAAAATTATTAAAATGATCAAAATCCAGGATTTGATGATAAATAATTGACTAACAGAGGATTTATAGAAGAAATAATTTCATAATAGAGAATTTTTTAATAAATAGAGAATTTAATAATGAGGAATTTACATTATAAATAAGGAAATTATTAATAAGTAATTTATATAATAAAAAGGAATTTAATAATTAAAATTTATTAATAAATAAGGAATTTATATAATAAACAGGGAATTTGATAATGGAGAATTTAATAATAAATCGAGAATTTCTAATAAATAGAGAATTTATATAATCAGTAAATTGAATAATAAAGAATTTAATAATAGAGACTTTAATATTAAATAGGCAATTTAATAATAAAGCATTTAATAATAAATAGACAATTTAATTATGGAGAATTAAATAATAAATTGGGAATTTAATAACAGAGGATTTGCTATAATAGCTAATTTAATAATAGACAATTAATAGATAATTTAATAAGGGAGAATTTAATAATAGACAATTTATAGAATTTAATAATAAATAAAGAATTTATGTCATAGAGAATTTAAGAATAGAGATTTTAATAATAAATAGAGAATTTATTTTAAAACCAGTGAATTTACAGAATAGAAAAATTAACAATAAAGAATTGATCCAATCAATAGCGAGGTTATTTTTCCCTCACTCACTTTTCCCTGGAGCACCTTTTGTTCCCTCTGGAATATCCCAGCAAATCCCAACTGGAAAAGGGAGCAGAGAGCATTTATGGCATCCAAAAAACCCCAAATTCCAGCTGGGAATTCCGGGAGAAATCCAGGTGCCCTTTGGGGCTTTCCCTCTCCTCCTGATCCATGAAATTGGATTCTCCAGGCGTTGGAATCTTCCCTTCATCCCTTGGGAAAGCTGCTCAGGGCTCTGACCGTGGCGTTCCAGGCAACGTATTCCGGGATCGGCGCCAACCGGCACCTGCTGGCCATGGCGCAGGAGGAGGTCAAGTTCTACTCCAAGAAAATTTGGGAATTCTACCAGTGAGTCCAACCTGGAGGTTTCCCATGGGGTGGGAGCATGGAATGGATCTTTGGGATCATGGGATTAGGAGCCGGGCCTTATTTGTGGTCCTGTTTTCTTGGGAGTTCTTGGTAAATCTTGGGAGTTCTTTGGGAGTTCTTCAGAATTCTTGGGAGTTCTTGGGAATTCTTGGGAGTTCTTGAGAATTCTTGGGAGTTCTTTGGGAGTTCTTCAGAATTCTTGGAAGTTCTTGGGAATTCTTGGTAAATCTTGGGAGTTCTTTGTGAGTTCTTTAGAATTCTTGGGAGTTCTTGGGAATTCTTGGGAGTTCTTGGTAAATCTTGGGAGTTCTTTGGGAGTTCTGGAGAATTCTTGGGAGTTCTTGGGAAATCTTGGGAGTTCTTTGGGAGTTCTGGAGAATTCTTGGGAGTTCTTTGGGAATTCTTGTGAGTTCTTGGTAAATCTTGGGAGTTCTTTGGGAGTTCTTGGGAATTCTTGGGAGTTCTTGGTAAATCTTGGGAGTTCTTCAGAATTCTTGGGAGTTCTTGGGAATTCTTGGGAGTTCTTGGGAATTCTTGTGAGTTCTTGGTAAATCTTGGGAGTTCTTGGGAATTCTTGGGAGTTCTTCAGAATTCTTGAGAGTTCTTGGTAAATCTTGGGAGTTCTTTGGGAGTTCTTGGGAATTCTTGGGAGTTCTTGGGAATTCTTGGGAGTTCCTGGGAGAGTTGCTTCCTTGAGGTGACAATGTCAATCAGAGCACAAATCCCTGTGGTTGGAAATCCGTGACTGAAGGAAAAATGGGATCACGGAATTCTTTGGGTTGGAAATCTCATCCAGCTCCAATCCCTTCCTACTATCCCAGGTGCTCCAAGCACCGTCCAACCTCTCCTTGGACACTTCCAGGGATCCAGGGGCAACCACAAATTTTCTGGGAATTCCATCCCAGCCAGGAATTCCTTCCTAAAATCCAACCTGAACCATTCCAGGATTCTCTGGCAAATCAAGACAAAGCCCAGCTGCTTTTCCAGAGTAGGATCGGGAATTGTGACCACTCTGCTCTTTAGAATCCATGGAAATTCTGGAATTCTCAGCCATTCCTGGTGCTTCTGCTGCTCGAGCAGAAACCCCTCAAACACTGCAGCAGCTCTGCTGGAATTCCAGGGATTTTCACTGATCTTGCACTGGATGCTGGGACAGCTCCTGCTTTGGGAACAAATTATCCTTAAAAAAAAAAAGGGAAGGAACTAATCCTTGTTTTTGCTCTCCAGGGGTTTGCTCCGGCTGGCCCTGGAGCGGAAGGGCCGCGCGCCCTCCGAGGATGAGGATCCCAGGTTGGTGGCACCTCCGGAGGTTCCGTGTTCAGATCCCGGTGGGATTTACGAGGGGTCCTGAAATTCAGGAAGTGCTGAGCTCATGTTTGTCTGCTTGAGCCAGGCTTAGTGCCCAGGTTTTCCCAGTGACTCCAAAGATCTCCTGGAGCTCCAGGTTTTTCCTGGTGACTTGGGAGATCTGGAACTCCAGGTTTCTCCCAGTGAATTTCCTGGAGATTTCCTGGAGCTCCAGGTTTTTCCCAGTGAATTTCCTGGAGATTTCCTGGAGCTCCAGGTTTTTCCTGGTGACTCTGGAGATCTCCTGGAGCTCCAGGTTTCTCCCAGTGAATTTCCTGGAGATTTCCTGGAGCTCCAGGTTTCTCCCAGTGAATTTCCTGGAGATCTCCTGCTGCTCCAGGTTTTCCCAAGGACTCCAAAGATCTCCTGGAGCTCCAGGTTTTTCCTGGTGACTCCGGAGATCTGGAGCTCCAGGTTTTTCCCAGTGAATTTCCTGGAGATCTCCTGGAGCTCCAGGTTTTTCCCAGCGAATTTCCTGGAGATCTCCTCCTGCTCCAGGCTTTTCCCAGTGAATTTCCTGGAGATCTCCTGATGCTCCAGGTTTTTCCTGGTGACTTGGGAGATCTGGAGCTCCAGGTTTTTCCCAGTGAATTTCCTGGAGATTTCCTGGAGCTCCAGGTTTCTCCCAGTGAATTTCCTGGAGATTTCCTGGAGCTCCAGGTTTCTCCCAGTGAATTTCCTGGAGATCTCCTGCTGCTCCAGGTTTTCCCAAGGACTCCAAAGATCTCCTGGAGCTCCAGGTTTTTCCTGGTGACTCCGGAGATCTGGAGCTCCAGGTTTTTCCCAGTGAATTTCCTGGAGATCTCCTGGAGCTCCAGGTTTTTCCCAGCGAATTTCCTGGAGATCTCCTGATGCTCCAGGTTTTTCCTGGTGACTTGGGAGATCTGGAGCTCCAGGTTTTTCCCAGTGAATTTCCTGGAGATTTCCTGGAGCTCCAGGTTTCTCCCAGTGAATTTCCTGGAGATCTCCTGCTGCTCCAGGTTTTCCCAAGGACTCCAAAGATCTCCTGCTGCTCCAGGTTTTTCCTGGTGACTCTGGAGATCTCCTGGAGCTCCAGGTTTTTCCCAGTGAATTTCTTGGAGATCTGCTGCTCCAGGTTTTTCCCAGTGAATTCCGTGGAGATCTCCTGCTGCTCCAGGTTTTTCCCAGTGAATTCCGTGGAGATCTCCTGCTGCTCCAGGTTTTTCCCAGTGAATTTCCTGGAGATCTCCTGCTGCTCCAGGTTTTTCCCAGTGAATTCTGTGGAGATCTCCTGGCGCACCGGAACCTCTTAGATCAACCTGTGGCCACCACAACCCAACCGTGCCAAGCTCGGAAGAGCGGAAAACAAGGAGAACCCCTTGGAAATCTCTCTTCCGTGGGTTTGGGAATATCCACATGGATTTCCCTGGAAAATCTTGGATTTTTTTCCCTCTTTTCCAGTCTCGGGAAGGGCTCCAGCCTGGTGCTGCCGCTGATCCTGCCCGGATTCTATCCCGAGCTCTACATGCTCTACATGCTCCAGCACCAGCGGGAGGACGAGCTCTACTGCCAGGGAATTGTGGAGCTCAGCCTCTTCCCAGATATCCAGCTCCTGGAATTCTTGGATGTGCAGAAGTAAGCGGGATTTTTCCATCCCCGGGGAAAATCCCAGAAAGGTTGAGTTGGTTTTGGATTTATCATTGGTTTTTCCCAGTTTTTCACTGGGGTTTCTCCCAGAATTCCTACTCTGGAATGTTTGGCTGGAAGGAGAATTGGTAATGGAAAATTGCTTTTATCCCTATTAACCCTCATTTTTGTGTGGAAAATTCCCAAATTTTTTGCTCCGAACCATCCAGAATTGATAAATGTCTTGGAAAAGGAATGTTCATTCCAGGGTATTCCCTGTTAAAATGTGGGAATACCGACTGAAAAGATGGAAAAAGTGGAGGCAGATGTTTCCCTTATCCATTCCTACTCCTGGATCCACCTCTGGAAGTGATTGGAAGCAGCTTGGGAATTTTCCTCCGGGAGTTCAGGAGCGCAGCAGATCCAGGGTCTCAATTGGATTCTGTCCAAAAGAAATGAGAGGAATTGGATCCAAAAGTGCCAAAATTTCTCATGGATTATCCCAGGATCATCCCTGAGGAAAGCAAACTCCAATGGGATTCCCAGGAAAGTGGATCCATGGGATGGAGGCTCCCAGAGAGGTGGATCCATGGGATGGGAACTCCCAAGGAGGTGGTGGGATGGAGGCTCCCATGGAAGTGGATCCATGGGATGGAGGCTCCCAGGGAAGGGCATCCATGGGATGGAATTCCCAGGGAAGTGGATCCATGGGATGGAATTCCCAGGGAAGTGGATCCATGGGATGGGAGCTCCCAAGGAAGTGGATCCATAGGATGGAGGCTCCCATGGAAGTGGATCCATGGGATGGAATTCCCAGGGAAGTGGATCCGTGGGATGGGAGCTCCCAGATTCCTGAGGCAAATCCCACCTGGAGCAGGGCCAGGAGAGGAGCAAACGGAGCCTCCGAGGCTTTGGCAGCACCTCGGAGGAGGAGACGGAAGAAGCGACGGGATTTAGGATGGAATCCATCCTAAATCCCGCTTTTCCCTTTCCAGGCACCTGTGGCCTCTCAAAGATCTCACCCTCACCTCCAACCAGGTAAGGAAAACCCTCAGAGCCAGCCGGGAATGGCAATGGGACATGGAATTAGGCTTGGATGAGGACGGAGCTTCTCCGAATGAATCCCAGGAATTTGAGCTCCATGATCAGTTCCCATCCAGAGGTGCTTCCTGTGGATTTCCATGGAGATTTTGTGGGATGGCTCCGGAACCTCTGCCCCCAGTATTCCAAAGGTATCCCTGTCTCTTTTCCAGAGGCGTTCCCTGATCAAGGATAAATGTTTCCTGTCTGCCACCGAGTGTCTGCAGAAGCTCATGTGAGTCCCTGTCTGGCTCTTCCCACTGAAATCCAGGGATTTTTTTTTTTTGGGAAGTGCCAGGAATTTGTACCTGTTTCAAAAGCATTCTCGGGCCATTCCATTCATTATTTAGGGAAAAGTTGTTTGGGATGTTCTTTCTAGTTCAAAGTGAATTCCATGGAATCTTTTCCTCCAAAATTCCATGAAGACGTTGATTGATGATGAAATCCAGCAACTCCCTGCTCAGCATCTTCACTTCCCACAGATATTCCCTGGGAAGGAATTCCTGGCTGGGAGGGTGGGGAGGGGCTGGGATGGAATTCCCAGAGCAGCTGTGGCTGCCCCTGGATCCCTGGAAGTGTCCAGGGCCAGGCTGGAGCAGCCTGGGACAGTGGGAATTGTCCTTGGCCATGGAATGGGATGATCCTTAAGGTCCCTTCCCACCCAAACCATTCCATGGTTTCTCCCTGTGGAAAATGGCACTGGAACAGCTCCTGCAGTCAGAGCTGGATTGGGATTTGGGTTGGGATTATTCCATGGCCATGTTGGATTTGGGATCCCTTAATATCCATTGGCTTTTCTGGGAACATTCCCATTCCTTCAAGTTGCCTTCCCCCAGCTCTGCCTTTCTTTCTCCAGCTGGAAAAGAACCTTGGGAAGGAGTTTTCCCTGTGGGAATGGGGAGGGGCTGGGATGGAATTCCCAGAGAAGTCGTGGCTGCCCCTGAATCCCTGGAAGTGCCCAAGGAAAGGCTGGATGGGGCTTGGAGAATCCTGGGATAGTGGGAAGTGTCCCTGCCCATGGCATGGGATGAGATGTTCCTTAAGGTCTCTTCCAACTCTAAACCATTCTGGAATGATGATTCCACACAAAATCTTGGATCAACGGGAATTCACTGTTTTCACCTGGAGAGCAAATTTGGCTTGGCTGGGATTTCCTGGGATTCCGTTCCTCTGTATACGAGCTCCAGGAGGTTCATCCGTCCACTGGAGTATCCCAAGAGCTTGAGGGGATCCATGGGATGGAGGCTCCCAGGGAAGTGGATCCATGGGATGGGATCCACCTTGCAGATACCAGGAATTCCAACCTGGGAAAAATGGACAGGAATGCTCCATCCCATATTGGAGATCCCAGGAATGTCCCATTCCATATGGGAGACACCAGGAACGTCCCATCCAATATTTGAGATCCCAGGAATGTCCCATTCCATATGGGAGACACCAGGAATGTCCCATTCCATATGGGAGATCCCAGGAATGTCCCATTCCATATGGGAGACACCAGGAATGTCCCATCCAATATTGGAGATCCCAGGAATGTCCCATCCAATATTGGAGATCCCAGGAATGTCCCATTCCACCTTGGAGATCCCAGGAATGTCCCATTCCATATGGGAGACACCAGGAATGTCCCATTCCACCTTGGAGATCCCAGGAATGTCCCATTCCATATGGAAGACACCAGGAATGTCCCATCCAATATTTGAGACACCAGGAATGTCCCATTCCATATTTGAGATCCCAGGAATGTCCCATTCCATATGGGAGATCCCAGGAATGTCCCATCCCACCTTGGAGATCCCAGGAATGTCCCCTTCCATATGGGAGACACCAGGAATGTCCCATCCAATATTTGAGATCCCAGGAATGTCCCATTCCATATGGGAGACACCAGGAATGTCCCATCCCACCTTGGAGATCCCACGATTGTCCCATTCCATATGGAAGACACCAGGAATGTCCCATCCAATATTGGAGATCCCAGGATTGTCCCATTCCATATGGGAGATACCAGGAATGTCCCATCCCACCTTGGAGATCCCAGGAATGTCCCATCCCACCTTGGAGATCCCAGGATTGTCCCATTCCATATGGGAGATCCCAGGAATGTCCCATTCCATATGGGAGACACCAGGAATGTCCCATCCAATATTGGAGATCCCAGGATTGTCCCATTCCATATGGGAGATCCCAGGATTGTCCCATTCCATATGGGAGATCCCAGGAATGTCCCATTCCATATGGGAGACACCAGGAATGTCCCATCCAATATTGGAGATCCCAGGATTGTCCCATTCCATATGGGAGATCCCAGGATTGTCCCATTCCATATGGGAGATCCCAGGAATGTCCCATTCCATATGGGAGACACCAGGAATGTCCCATCCAATATTGGAGATCCCAGGATTGTCCCATTCCATATGGGAGATCCCAGGAATGTCCCATTCCATATGGGAGACACCAGGAATGTCCCATCCAATATTTGAGATCCCAGGAATGTCCCATTCCATATGGGAGATCCCAGGATTGTCCCATTCCATATGGGAGACACCAGGAATGTCCCATCCAATATTTGAGATCCCAGGAATGTCCCATTCCATATGGGAGATCCCAGGAATGTCCCATCCCACCTTGGAGATCCCAGGAATGTCCCATTCCATATGGGAGACACCAGGAATGTCCCATCCCACCTTGGAGATCCCAGGAATGTCCCATTCCATATGGGAGACACCAGGAATGTCCCATTCCATATGGGAGACACCAGGAATGTCCCATCCCACCTTGGAGATCCCAGGAATGTCCCATCCCACCTTGGAGATCCCAGGAATGTCCCATTCCACCCTGGAACATCTCCTGGCCCAACCTCGGTGCCTCCTCTTTCCTCCACCCTTTGCAGCCAATCCATAAATCCTTTCATCCCTAAATTTTTTTTTTTTTTTTTTAATTATTTTTAAATCCCGCTTTTCCGGGTGCAGCTTTTCCGGGTGCAGCTTTTCCATGGCTCTTTTATCCCCACAGCACCACGGTGGATCCCAGGGAGAAGCTGGAGATCCTCCGGAAGACCTACGAGGAGCTGGAGCGCACGGTGTCGCGGCTGCTGGACGCCGACTACCGGCTCCCCATGGACGACCTCCTGCCGCTCCTCATGTTCGTCGTATCCCGAGCCAAGTGAGCGGAACTTTTTCCCTCTGGAATATTCCCGGGTGGAAGAATTCCAGTGAAAACTTTTGGGATTTGGGGTTGGATGTGTTGGGTTTTTTTTTTTTTTTTTTTTCTCTTCCCAGAGGCGCGGTCGGGTTTTTGGGATATGAAGTGCCGACGGAATTCTGGAGTGTCCGTGTTTTATCCCAAAGGATATTTCATGGAAATGAGATTCCTTTTATCCCAGAATTCCAAAGTGTCCGTGTTTTATCCCAAAGGATATTTCATGGAAATGAGATTCCTTTTATCCCAGAATTCCAAAGTGTCCGTGTTTTATCCCAGACAGTATTTCATGGAAAATCAGATTCCTTTTATCCTGGAATTCCAGAATGTCCATGTCTTATCCCAGAGGAATTCCAGGCTTTTAATGGAAAAAGTGATTCCTTTTATCCCAGAATTCCAGAGTGTCCGTGTCTTATCCCAGAGGAATTCCAGGCTTTTAATGGAAAAAGTGATTCCTTTTATCCCAGAATTCCAGAGTGTCTGTGTCTTATCCCAAAGGATATTTCATGGAAAATCCCAGAATTCCAGAGTGTCTGTGTCTTATCCCAGACAGTATTCCAGGGTTTTCACGGCAAATGAGATTCATTTTATCCCAGAATTCCAGAGTCTCCATCTTTTAGCCCAGAGAAAATTGGGATAATTGGAAGTCCCTGCCCATGGATCATCTTTAAGGACTTTTCCAACCCCAAACACTCTGGGATTCTGGAATTCTGGGACTTCTACAGGAATTTTCCATCCTCAGCAGGAACTGGGATTCCTTTGGGAGAAAAAGAATCCAAAATTCCATCCAGCAATTGGAATTTCTTATGGATGGATCTGGAATTTTCTTGGGATGGAGCATCCCAAGCTGTGGCTGCTCCATCCCTGGAAGAGTTCCCGATGGGAAGCGCTTGGAAAAAATTGGGATAATGGGATATCCCTGCTCATGGGTCATCCTGAAGGAGCTTTCCAACCCCAAACACTCTGGGATTCTGGAATTCTGGGATTCTGAGATCCCAGATCCCTCCAGCAGATCAGGATGCACCTGCAATCGGCACCGGAATTCCAGAGTTCCTCTCCTCCTCTCCAAAATTCCAACCCCTCCACGTGCCCGGAGATTTTTCCCAGATTTTGGGGATTTGTTTTTCCCTAGGATCCAACACCTGGGAGCTGAAATCCATCTGATCCGGGATTTGATGGATCCGACCAACCAGGGAGGAATGTTGGACTTCCTGCTGACAGCACTGGAGGTAAGGGGATTTCTTCCCAGGAATTCCAGCAAAATTCCATTTTTTTTTTTTTTTGAATGGAATTTTTGGGATTTTATTCCCTTGCTAGGCTGGAAAAAAATCCTAATCTTTAATTCCGGACAGATTGAATTCTGTTGGAATTCTCCTTGGGATCAGCAGGGATTCTCTGCCTGCAGGAGCTTGGATTTAATCCCAGAATTCCCAAATTTTTTCCCTAATTTTTGCTCTATTCCCTCCCCAGTCATGCTATGAACACATCCAGAGGATCCGGCTCCATCCAAAGGAAAACTCCCACAGCTCCTGATCCATAGGGAAAATCCCAAATTTGGGAATTTTCCCAAATTTTCCGGACCAAACCCCGCTGGAAAAAGCGGGAATTGTATCCCTGGCTGCCTTAAAGGGAAGAATTCCTCCCCAGCCGAGGTTTTCCTGATCCCAAAAACACTGGAAGGGCTGGAATTCCCATCTCCAAGGTTTTTTTTTTTTTGAGTTTTATCCCCTTTTCCCGCAAATAATTCCCAGAAAAAAAAATCTCCTTTTCCTGCTCGGGATGGGTTTTCTTTTATTTTTTGCACTGGAGAATTCCCAGAAAAAGAAAGAATTTCTTTGGGAAAAACCAATTTTTAATGGGATTTCTCGGACTGGGAAGGAGAGCTTATCCCAAAACTCCTAAAAATTCTGGGAATGAGAGGAGATTTTTCCTGCCATTCCTTTTCCTACTTTTCCCAACTCAGGACTTTTCCAATTTCATTTGGAAGCTGCTATTCCCAAATTTCCCAATTTTCCCATGCTCCAAGATTTTTATTTATCCTTGGGAGACCTCAGGGGTGATCCCACACCTTGGATAATCCCGTGTTTCTTTGGAATTCTGGGGGATTGGCAAAAAAAAAAAAAAAAAAAAGGATTTTTCCCGGATTTTGGGAAATTCTGGGAAAACAAAGAGAAATTATGGAATAAAAACTCCAATCCCAGCTGGATTCGTGCTCTGCCAACCCCAGAGGTGCTTTGTGCTCCGAGCTGGAATTTCCCTTTGGAAAAAGAATATTTGGGATATTCCCAATGGATATTTGGGATGCTGTTCCCAGCATCCCAAAAAAATAAATTATTTTTAAAATAATTTAAAAATAGCCTAAAAAAAAATCTTATTTTTGACAGTTTTTATTCTGTTTTTTTTTTATTTTTCCTGGGATTTTTTTTTTTTTTCTTATCCAGGAAAATAAAACTCCCCAAACTTTTTCCAGCTGTTTTTCCCAAGTTTTCCTGATTTTCTAAATTAAGGAAAGTGCTCCTTGATCTTTTCGGAAAAGAAGAATCGGAAATCCAACGCTTTCAAAAATTGGGATTTTTGTCGTTTTTCCCTTGGGATTTCTTCATTTTTCCCAGGAATTTTTTGCCTTATCCAGGTGACTCTGGGAAAACAAAACCCCCCAGGTTTTTTTCCTCCCATTTTTCCCGAATTTTATAATTTAATGAATAACAGATTAATTACAGGAATTAATATATTAATGAGAGAATCCCATGGGAAGATTGCCAGGAATTTTTATTTCAATAAAACTCTTGGAATTTTGAAGAAATTCCAGGATCCACGTGCTCCTTCTTCCAATCTTCTTCGTTTTCAGGAATTTGGGGATTTTCTAAATGAAGGGAAAATGGATCCTTGATATTTTTGGGAATGAAGAATCGGAAGTCCAAAGCTTTAAATAAATGGAATTTTTGTCATTTTTTTCCCTTGGGATTTTTTCTTTTTTTTTTTAGTATTTTTCTCATTTTTCCAAGGAATTTTTTTGCCTTATCCAGGTGACTCTGGGAAAACAAAACCCCCCCAGGTTTTTTCCTCCCATTTTCCCCAGATTTTATCCTTTAATAAATAACAGATTAATTACTGTATTAACTAATTAAGAATTAATATATTAACGAGAGACTCTCACTGGAAGTTTGCCAGGAATTTTTATTTAAATAAATCTCTTGGAATTTTGAAGATTCCAGGCTCTGCATGCTCCTTATTCCAATCTTTGTCGTCTTCAAGAATCCGGGAATTTCCTAAATTAAGGAAAAACGGCTCCTTGATATTTTTGGGAATGAAGAAAAAAAATGCAAAATTCCTACTGGAAAAGAACATGCAAAGTGCAGGGGGGGGTAAAAATTCCAAGGAATTCAAGGAAAACGAGGCAGATTTTCAGTTTGACTTCCTAAAACTTCCCGAAATTCCAAGTTTTTCTCGGTTTTGATTTCGGGAAGAATTCAAGCGAGGCCTGAAGGTAACAGTGTGCAGCCATTTGTGCTTCCAGGTTTTTGATTTTTCCAAGGAAAAGCAGGAGGGGGATGTTCCACTGGGAATATTCTGGGTGGGAATTGTGCTGTGGAAGCGTGCGGGAGGTGCTGGATCCACAAAAAATTCCACAAGGAATTTTTTCCCTGAGTGCCTGCTCAGAATCCTAAAAAAATTGGGATTTTCCTTTAGCTGGGATGGTTTTTTTTTCCTCTGATTCCTCCAAACCACTCAGAACTTTCCTGATCTTTTCTGGAGGGAATTCTGGGCCTTGGGATAGAGCGCGGAATTTTGGGAGCACATTCCCATTCCTGCTTTTTATTGGGATGAGTCAAGGCAGGTTTTGCTCGGAGCTGAATTAAATTTAATCCTGAACATCTCGGCTTTGGAGATCCCACTTTGGAAGACACGGAATCAACATTCCCAAACCCAGGCTCCAGCTCAGGCTTCCATGGAATTCACCAGCTGGAATTCCCTAAAAAAGGACGGAAAAGCTGAGCTGCACCTGGAAGTAGGAGAGGTTTTAACAAAGCTGAGCTTAAGCACAGGGAATTTGCATCATTCCAACGCCAGATGATCCATAGGGAATTTTTTCCCTGAGTGATGCTCACAATCCTAAAGGAAGTTTGGGATTTTCCTTTGGCTGGGATGGTTTTTTTCCCCCAATTCCTCCAAACCACTCGGAACTTTGGGAATGTTCTCCCTCCTTTCATTCTCCCATCTCCCGCTGGAGTAAAGCTCTTGCCCAAGTCCATTTCCTCCAAACCCTTTGGAAAAAATCTTGGAAAAGTGGGAATTCAGAGCAGGGCCGTGTCTATGGCCGATTCCAGGTGCTGGAGCAGAGCCTCCGGAGGAGGGGACAGGGAAGTCAGATCCAGCTTCCGGAAATCCTCGTTAGCGCTTAACGAGCTCAGCACCTTCACCGTCCTCTTCAGGTCGAACACGGCGTGCAGCATTCCCAAGGTGGAGATGGCAGCTTTGGAATTGTTCTGGGATGAGGATTCCTCATCCAGGCCCTTCTCCAGGATGGAAATCCGGTTTTCCGCGATGACTTTGAGGAAGTTGTAGAATTCCTTGTAGTCGATGCCCGTGCAGGATTTCATGATCAGCTAAAGGGGGGAAACAGAATGAAAATGGGAATGACAGTGGGGGAAAAATCCAGGAAAAATCCCTAAAATTGGATTTTATGAAGCTAGGAATTCTTGGAATTGCTTCTGAAGCCAAAGGCACTAGGTTGTTTTTCCCAAATATTAATTGTGGGAATTTTCCCCATTTTTGGAAGGAAATCAACCCAAGAAGAGGGAACAGCTTCTAGAAAAAAACTTGGAATTTGGTTCATCCAGAAGATTTTGGAAGGAATCCCATCCATCCTCTTCCTCATGGAATTTTGGTTGGATTATGGAGTTTGGTCTTTTGGATTCTTTCCCAGCTCCAGGGATCCAGGGGCAGCCACGGCTTCTCAGGGAATTCTATCTCAGCCAGGAATTCCTTCCCAATATCCCACTGAAATTAAGTGGGAAGGCATTCCTTGTGTCCTGTCATTCCATGTTTATCCCAATTCCCTCTCCAGCTTTTCTGGAGCTTCTTTAGGCTCTGGGAGGGGCTCTGAGGTCTCTCCCTGGAATTTTCCCTTCTCCAGGTGAACATTTCCAGCTCTCTTGATCCTGAAGTTTTCCATCTTTCCAACCAACATTCCAACCTGGACACACAGCCAATAACCAGAAGCAATTCCCAAACTTCTACAGGGAACATTCCCAAACTTTTACAGGGAACATTTCCCAACAAAACAAAGCTGTCCCCAACTCCCACTTCCTTAAAAACCACGGAAATTCCGCTGGTTTTTCTGTGCGGAAAAACATTTCCCCTGCGGAATTCCGGGCTAACCCAGGATCCAGAAGCTGAGGTCAGAACTTCAGCTCCAATAATCCCGGAATTCCGGCTCCCTGGATAATCCAGGATCGGGCTGTACCTGGCACTGGAGGTGCCAATCGTCCATGGGATCTTTCCATTGGCTGATTTCCCTCTGGACGGCCGCCAGCTCATCCTGCAGGAAGCACCACATGACGGCCACGTTGCAGCCGTTGACCCAGTTGTGGTTGATGGAGATGGTGTCTTCCTGAGGGAAAAATTTGGGATAATCCACGGATAATTAGTGATTAGCCACTAATTAAGTTTTTAGGGATGATAATGTGGAATTTGCTGCTCCAAAAGATCCTATTCCTGAGCAAACCAGAATGTCCCTAATTCCCAAAATGCAGCTGCGGACACAGTTGTGGTTGATGGAGGTGGTGTCTTCCTGAGGGAAAAATTTGGGATAATCCACGGATAATTAGTCACTAATTAAGTCATTAGGAATGATAATATGTAATGTGCCACTCCAAAAATCCCATCTTAAGGGATCTGAACACTCATCCCATTCCATCATCCCATCCCACACTTCCCACTATCCATGGTACATGGTGCTCCAAGCTGGAATTCCTCCTTCTCGGGAAGGATTTCCATCTTTTCCTTTTCCCAGGATCTTCCTCCTCCTCACCCCACTTCTATGCCATGGAATTCCTGGAATGGTTTGAGTGGGAAAGGACCTTAAGGACCATCCCATTCCCACTCTCCCAGGGTGCTCCAAGCCTCATCCAAGCTATCCTTGGACACCTCCAGGGATGGAGCTTCCCTTCAACAATTCCAAGGCCTCAATTCCATCCCAGCATCACCCAGGAGAAGGAATCAACCTTTTCCCTGAAAATCCCAGTTTCCATCCATCCCAACAAAACCTTTGTGATCCCACTTCCCGATCCAAGAGCAATTCCCAGCGGGATCCATTCCCTCACCAGGTTATAAACCTGGTGGTGCCATCCACTGGGAATGAAGACGATCTCTCCGGCTTCCTGGAGAATTTCCAGAGGGGGCTGGCTCTGGCTGTAGCGCGGATAAATCCTCTTATCCCGAAGATCCGGAGCCGTCACGTCGAAGGGGAGATTCCCGTGGCGATCCTTCAGGAATTCCTCCTGTCCCGCGGGATACAGGAGCCATTTCTTCCTGCCACAGATGTTGGCTGACCAGCTGTAGGAGCGGAAGACGTCGGCGTGGAACGGTGTCCTGGGAAAAAACAGGGATGGGTGGGAATCAATCCCGAAAAATTCCAACAGGGATTTGAGTCGCTGAGAAGCTGAGGTGCTGATCCCAAAATTCCTCGTGGAATTTCGGTTGGATTATGGAGTTTTGACTATTGAAAGGCCATTATATGGATACTCATCCCAAAATTCCCCATGGAATTTTGGTTGGATTATGGAGTTTTGACTATTGAAAGGCCATTCTATGGATACTCATCCCAAAATTCCTCATGGAATTTCGGCTGGATTATGGAGTTTTGGATATTAAAAAGCCGCTGTATCCATAGCAATCCCAAAATTCCTCCTGGAATTTCAGTTGGGATTGTGGAGTTTTGGCTATTAAAAGGCCATTCGATGGCTACTGATCCCAAAATTCCTGATGGAATTCTGGCTGGATAATGGAGTGTTTTATATCCTCTGTGCTTCTCCTCTTTATTTTATCCCAAATATCCCTCAAGGGCAGGGAATTCTGATAAAAACACCCCAAATGCATCTTTAGAACCAATACTGGGCTGGAATTCTCACTTGGAATTTTCCCCTGGAAAACACCGGCGTTATCCCGGCCATTCCAGGCTCCTGCCCATTCCAAGTGCTGATCCCAAGGGAATTTCTCCTCTAATCTCCCAGATGATTTTTTTTTTTTTGTGGGCACAGTTTGGGGTTTTCCCTTTTCCCTCCCATCCGGAGCCATCCGGGACACCAGGAAACCTGCCTGGTTATCCTGAGGGATAACAGGATAATTTCCTGGGCTTTTCAGCTGGAAAAGGAATTTTTTTGGGATAAGAGCCTTACCAGGATCCCTTGGGTCCCATGTAGACGAACCTAAAATCATCCACGGCCACGGCATCCCAATATTCGTTGAGCCAATCCGAGGAAAAATACACGGGAGTGGTGTAAACATCCTGCTCTGGAAAAGCTCTGGAAAACAAAAACGCTTGGAAAAGCAGCTTGGGAAAACGGGATCCCCCAAATGCAGGGGGAAGAGCAAGGTGGATCCTTTAGGATGGAATTCCAAGGGTTTGGGGTGGAAGGGAGTTGAAGGAGCGGCTTATCCCAAATGTTCACTATCCCAGATTGTTCCAAGCTGGTCTGGGGCACTTCCAGGGATTCAGGGGCAGCCACGGCTTCTCTGGGAATTCCATCCAACAGGGAAACGTGGGAAATTTTCCCACAGGGAAAACTCCTTCCCAAGGTTCTTTTCCAGCTGGAGAAGGAAAGGCAGAGCTGGGGGAAGGCAACTTGAAGGAATGGGAATGTTCCCAGAAAAGCCAATGGATATTAAGGGATCCCAAATCCAACATGGCCATGGAATAATCCCAACCCAAATCCCAATCCAGCTCTGACTGCAGGAGCTGCTCCAGTGCCATTTTCCACAGGGAGAAACCATGGAATGGTTTGGGTGGGAAGGGACCTTAAGGATCATCCCATTCCATGGCCAAGGACAATTCCCACTGTCCCAGGCTGCTCCAGCCTGGCCCTGGACACTTCCAGGGATCCAGGGGCAGCCACAGCTGCTCTGGGAATTCCATCCCAGCCCCTGCCCACATTCCCAGCCAGGAATTCCTTCCCAAACTGAGTTGAAATGGATCTTGAGCTTGGAATAAAAGCTGGGAATTAGGCTGAGGGAATGATATCAGCCTGGAATATTGGGGATTTGAGGAATTTGGTGCTGGAGGCCAAGGCTTTGGAATCCCTCAGGGAATGTTGGAATATTTTCCCTCTGTGCTGATGCTGAGCTCGTCTGCTTTGCCTCAAAATCCCAACTGGAACAACTGCAAACCATGGAATCATGGAATTTTTGGGGTTGGATGGGATCCTAAAGAAGATCCAGTTCCAACCCTGTGCCAGGGACACTTCCCACTATCCCAGGCTGCTCCAAGCTGGCTGTGGGCACTTCCAGGGATGGAGCAACTTCCCTGGGAACTCCATCCCAGCCAGGAATGCCTTCCCAAATTAAGTGGGAAGCCATTCCCTGCGTCTTGTCATTCCATGCTCATCCCAAACCCCTCTCCAGCTTTTCTGGAGCATCTTTAGGCTCCGAGGATTCCGTGGATCCTTCCCTTCTCCAGAGGAACATTCCAGTGCCGGAGTGTTGGGAATGAGCCCTGACCTGCTCAGGTGCCAGTCCTTGAGGTAGAGGCAGCCCCGGGAGGAGCTGTAGCCGTTCCTGATGTATTCCCGCCAATATTCCACGTATTCCTTGAAGGGCAGCTGCTCCTTGGGGTTGGAATTGTATTCCTTGACATCGCAGTTGGCAACGGGCACCACGGCTTCTCCTGGAATTACAAATCCTTTGGGAATTCTCCACAGCAATGAGAAGGATTCATCAAATCATCTCCACCTCAAGCTCATCCCCGCGGAATTCCAGGCTTCAGATATTCCAGAGGAACCATCCCAATCCCAGAACCATCATTCCAAGGGAACGTGATCCAGAAATTACAAATCCCTTGGGAGTGAGGAGGACTCATCAAATCATCTCCACCTCAAGCTCATCCCTGTGGAATTCCAAACTTCAAATATTCCAGAGGAACCAGCCCAATCCCAGAACCATCCTAAGAAGGGAACATGATCCAGGAATTACAAATCCTTCGGGAATTCTCTGCAGGAATGAGAAGGATTCATCAAATCATCTCCACCTCAAGCTCATCCCTGTGGAATTCCAGGCTTCAAATATTCCAAAGGAACCATCCCAATATTCCAGGGAAACAACATCCAAATCCAGAGTTGTTTATTTCGAGTGACCTGAATTTTCCTGCTGTTTATTCCACGTGCCCCAAATTTTCCTGGTTTTTCTTTGCTGCCACCTGAATTTTCCAGTTTTTTCTTTAAAGGGAATTTTCCCCTTAAGTCCATTAGGAGGGAGGTGTTGATTAGGAATAATGAAATTATCCAAGATTTTTAATTTATTTAAATAATAAATTAGAAAGAAAATTTGGGAATCAATTTTAGCTTGGAATCTGCAAACCAGACTGGGAAGAAATGGGAAAAAAAAAATCCATAGATTAATTTTGGACAAAAGCTTGGAATTTGGGTTTTTTTAGTGCTTTTACCCTGAAAATTCAATCCCAAAAGGTTGAATCCTTTAGGATTTGCAAAAAAATCCCAGGACTTACCAAACTTCTGCAGGAGATGCTCAAAGTTGGGTTTCCCATGGAAAAAAAAAATCCATGGATTAATTTAGGATAAAAACTTGGAATTTAGGGGTTTTCAAGTGCTTTTATCCCTAAAATTCAATCCTATCAAGCTGAATCCTTTAGGATTTGGATGAATTAAATTCTCCAATATTTAAAATTTATTTAAATATAAATAAAATTTGGGAGTGAATAAATGGAAAAAAAATCCACGTAATAGTTTAGGAAAAAATCTTGGAATTTTTTTTTTTTTTTTTTTTTTTTTTTTTAGTGCTTTTATCCTGAAAATTCAATCCCAAAAAGCTGAATCCTTTAGGATTTGGGAAAAAATCCCAGGACTTACCAAACTTCTGCAGGAGATGCTCAAAGTTGGGTTTCCCATCCCACGTCACCCAATTTTTCCTGCTGCCCCAATCCTCGGTGAACTTGGCCGAGAAAATGCAGGGATGGTTGGGAATGAGATAATCCCGGAAAAAATCGGAATAAGTGAAAGAATCGGCTTTGTCAATAAAATCCACGTGGCCCCCGGGAAGAGCACCCGGAGAAGAATTCCCAAAATCCCGGAAAAAAGCGGTGGAACAGGCAAAGGTTGCTCTGTCCATGCAGGCTGCAAAAAATTCCTGGCTGAGCCAAGGAATTTGGAAAAAATAATCCCAAAAAAATCCCCGCTAAAAATGGGATTTGAGGCTTTAAAAGTGTGGGAAATCATGGGGAAATTGAGGGGGAATAAGTGTTGGGATAATTTGGGTTTTCCATGGTTTTTTGGGATAGCTGGGAATCGCCCTATGGATGCTTTTTCCTCTTGTCAGAGCTGGTTCCGTCCTAAAAAAGCAGGAAAAGAAAAATTCAGTGGGATATTTCCAAGGAATAAATGAACTGAAGGGGTGGAGGGAAAGAAATTCCTGAAATATTTGGGAAAGCTCTGGGATCATCCCTTTGTTCCCAAGTCTGGCACCTCCCACTTACTGCAGAGCTTTTCCGTGGATTTGGAGCAATGGCAGGATAAAAATAGGGCAAAAAATGGGAAAAAAAAGAAAAACGAGGGAAGAGTGAGCACAGAGGGAATAAAGCAAAGAGGCTGCAGGGATAGGATTTGGGACACACTGAGGGAAAAGGGGATTTAGGGATCTCTGCGAGGGAATTCCTCCCTCAGAAATCTCCAAGGGAACAGTGGGATTTGGGAAGCTCCAGGAGGGAATTCCTCCCTCACGGAGCTCCAAGGGAATATGGGAATTAAGGGACATCCATGAGGGAATTCCTTCCTCAGGGAGCTCCAAGGAACCTGGGATATGGCAGTGGGATTAAAGGATTTCCAGGAGGGAATTCCTCCGTCATGGAGCTCCAAGGGAATATCGGGATTATAGGATATCCACGAGGGAATTCCTTCCTCAGAAGTCTCCAAGGGAATATGGAGATTGAGGGACATCCATCAGGGAGTTCCTCCTTCACAGGTGGAATATGGGAATAAAGGGAAATCCATGAGGGAATTTTCCTTCACAGAGCTCCAAGAGAATATTGGAATTAAGGGAAATCCATGAATTCCTCCCTCACAGATCTCCAAGGGATATTGCAGTGGGATTAAAGGATTTCCAGGAGGGAATTCCCCCGTCATGGAGCTCCAAGGGAATATCGGGATTATAGGATATCCATGAGGGAATTCCTCCCTCAGAGATCTGCAAGGGAACAGTGGGATTAAGGAACATCCATGAGGGAATTCCCCTCTCGGAGCTCCAAGGGAATATCAGGATTGAGGGACATTCATAAGGGAATTCCTCCCTCACAGAACTCCATGGGAATGCCGGGATTAGGGAACCTCCATGTGGGAATTCTTTCCTCAGAGATCCCCAAGGGAACAGTGGGATTTGGGAACATCCATGAGGGAATTCCCCTCAGGGAGCTCCAAAGGAATATCAGGATTGAGAGACATCCATGAGGGAATTCCTCCCTCACAGGTGGAATATTGGAATTAAGGGACTCCATGTGGGAATTCTTTCCTCAGAGATCCCCAAGGGAACACTGGGATTAAGGGACCTCCATGAGGGAATTCCTCCCTCTCAGAACTCCAAGGAAACACCGGGATCAATGAATCCCCAAGAGGAAATTCCTCCCTCACGGAGCTCCAAGGGAATATCAGGATTAAGGGAGATCCCTGAGGGAATTCCCCCCTCACAGAAGGCTATGGCAGTGGGATTAAAGGATTTCCATGAGGGAATTCCTTCCTCAGTGATCTCCATGGGAACACTGGGATTAGGGAACCTCCATGTGGGAATTCTTTCCTCAGAGATCCCCAAGGGAACAGTGGGATTTGGGAACATCCATGAGGGAATTCCCCTGTCATGGAGCTCCAAGGGAATATCGGGATTGAGAAACATCCATGAGGGAATTCCTCTCACAGAGCTCCAAGGGAATATGGGAATTACGGGACATCCATGAGGGAATTCCTCCCTCCCAGATCTCCATGGGAACACCGGTATATGGCAGTGGGATTAAAGGATTTCCAGGAGGGAATTCCCCCGTCATGGAGCTCCAAGGGAATATCGGGATTATAGGATATCCATGAGGGAATTCCTCCCTCACAGGTGGAATATGGGAATTAAGGGACTCCATGTGGGAATTCTTCCCTCAGAGATCCCCAAGGGAACAGTGGGATTTGGGAACATCCATGAGGGAATTCCCCTGTCATGGAGCTCCAAGTGAATGTCGAGGTTGAGGAACATCCATGAGGGAATTCCTCCCTCAGAAATCTCCAAGGGAATATGGGAATTATGGGACATCCATGGGGGAATTCCTCTCACAGATCTCCAAGGGAACACCAGGATTAAGGAACCTTCATGAGGGAATTCCTCCCTCAGAGATCTCCAATGGAATTAAGGAACATCCATGAGGGAATTCCTCCCTCACAGGTGGAATATGGGAATTAAGGGACATCCATGAGGGAATTCCTCCCTCACAGGTGGAATACGGGAATTAAGGGACTCCATGTGGGAATTCTTCCCTCAGCGATCTCCATGGGAACGCCGGGATTAGGGAACCTCCAGGAGGGAATTCCTCCCTCAGAGATCCCCAAGGGAAGAGTGGGATTATGGAACATCCACGAGGGAATTCCCCTCAGGGAGCTCCAAGGGAATATCAGGATTGAGAGACATCCATGAGGGAATTCCTCCCTCAGGGAGCTCCAAGAAATCTGGGATATGGCAGTGGGATTAAAGGATTTCCAGGAGGGAATTCCCCCGTCATGGAGCTCCAAGGGAATATCGGGGTTATAGGATATCCATGATGGAATTCCTTCCTCAGAAGTCTCCAAGGGAATATGGAGATTGAGGGATGTGATAAACTGTGGTAACTTGTTTGTTCATCAAAAGAATTGGAATATTAAAGGAGGAAATATAAAAATTAAAGTATGATTAATCACCATATAGGGAGCTTTTTGTAGCTTTTTTGCAGACACAGGCTAAGGATGTCGGGGGATGGCCGGAGCTGATTATGAAATCAGTGACCACCAGGCAACGGCCACCGGACTAGACAACGTAGGAGTGCTCCGGGTACGCCCATCACTGTCCGGAGCCGATTGTGAAATTAGCGATCACCTGCCTCGACACAACGCAGACACGATGCAGAGGGATGCTCAAGCTACGCACACCACTATCGCAAAAGACACGAATGAAGAAACCTCCAAGAAACTATAAAAAGAAACTGAATAAGGGAGTGGGGTGTGGGGCACTGCAGTGTGGGACACTGCAGGAGGGGCAGTTAGGAGACCCCTACCCACCCAGCGCTGTTTTGCTTGCTACTGCTTGCTGTAATTAATAAAATTCTAATTGACCTTAAAAAGGCTGAATCAAATTATTCGCCTCAATTTATCACAATTTGGTGCCGTGACTCGGATAAAGGAAACCCGGGAGGAAGGCCCCACTAGGGTGAGGCGCCCCACCGCCTTTTTGCGGTGGACCTAAGGGGGGCTTCCTCCTTGGGCCTTTACCGACGAACCTAAAACTCAGTAGCAAGCAAAGGTACCCCCGTTAATCTTTGTGCACGAAGAACCGCGGAAGAGTGAACACGCAGGAAGCGTAAGTAGCCCCCGGTGGGCCTCTTTTTCCCGGTGGGTGGTGGGCCTCTTTTTTCCCAGGGTTGGGTGACGTAGGAGGGGGAGAGCTGCACCCCCTCGGCATCGAGTTACCCTCGGTGGGGAGGCTCCTGGGTTAGGAGGAGAGCAAGCGGGCCTAACCCAGACGTGGAGGTGGACTGCGTCAAAGTTCCTGGGGCGGGGGATCCCCGGAGAAACTTCCCCAAGTTTCGGCTTACTAATTTAGTATAAGTGTATGTGCTCGGTGGGCCCCGTACAAGCGGGCTCCGGAATGCGTGTGCGTGTGAAAAAGACGGTGGGCCCTGTACAAGCGGGCTCCGGAGTGCATGTGAAAGGGACAAAGCCTCGACCCTGGAAACGGGGTCTTTAAGAGTCGTTTAGGGGTGTGTAGTCCCGGGGTGATTGAGGTGAATAAGAAGACACACAGGGCGAAGCCCCGGTCGAGAAACGGAGGCGCCGGAAAGACGTGAGTAGTCCGGTCTGCTCGGTCGCTCGGTCAGGGGTGGGAGTCCTGGAGTGCAGCGAATGTGAACGTGTGTGTGAGAGGGGAACTGGCAGCTCAGATTCCCCAAGTGAGTGTGGACCCCATAGTAGTGCGTTTCCCATATCCGGCGATGGAGTGGGCCACGAATTGGGGGAAGCGACTGTCGTATTGTTTGTGTTGAGTGTGAGAAGGCACTCTAGAAGATGGGTCAGAGAAAAAGTAAATCTGCTGAACCCATGGGTGGGAGAATCTCAGTAAAACTTCCACTAGGCTTAATGGTAGAGTATTGGGATGCCTTTCCTTCTAGAAAAGGAAAAGATAAGGTTAAAATGATCCATTATTGTATGGAAATTTGGGGAGGTAAACAAATAAGGGGAGACCAACTATATTGGCCCGTATTTGGGTCGTTTGAGGATTGGATCTGTCAAGCTCTAAATATATATGTTAACTCCAAAGAGCCCTTTAACCAAGAGGAGAGCGAATATGCAGCTCTTTGGATAGTGGGAGAGATTGAAGAAAGCTTTCCAGTTGTATTCAGGGGTGGACCCCAATACCCCAGAGGGTGAGACACTTTTGAAGGTGCATTTTGTGGTCGATTCTTGGGTGGACATTCGGAAGAAGTTGGAGAGGTTGGAGGGATGGCAGGCGAGAGGATTGGATGAGTTGTTGTGAGAGGCTCAAAAGGTGTGTGTTGGGAGAGAGGATGAGAGTTTTAAAAAGCAGTCTGGAATCGTGTTAGCAGCAGTGGGGGGGGACAGCGGAGTCCCCGGTGGGGGGAACTGGAGGTCAGTCCAGAGGTCAGACTGACGTCCAGCAAAGTTGGTTTGAAGGGAAGTCGAGAGTTGGTTTGAAGGGAAGTCGAGAGGTGGAGAGAGCATTGTCTGTTTCTATTGTGGGAAGAAGGGACACATGAGGAGAGAGTGTCGGCAGAAGATTGCTGATGAGGAACAGTTCAAAGAAGATTAGGGGGGTCGGGGGCTCCATCTGCTGGGGACAAGAGAAAGAACAGAGCCCCTGGTAAAATTAAAAATAGGTCCCCAGCAACAAGAATATGAGTTCCTTGTGGACTCAGGGGCGGAGAGATCAACCGTCCAGACCCTTCCCCAAGGGTGTAAGATTTCACCTGAGATAATACAGGTGATTGAGGCCAAAGGGGAACCCTTTGGAGTACCTGTAATTAAGGATGTACTCTTAGAAAGTGATTCTAAATTAGGAATTGGGTCATTTTTACTAGTTCCAGAAGCAGATTATAATCTATTAGGGAGAGATTTGATGGTCGAGTTGGGGATAGGGATAGAGGCAAAAAAAAGGGAGAACTAACAGTAAAACTATATCCTCTCCGGGCTGAAGACAAAAAAAAAAAAAGATTAACCCAGAAGTTTGGTATACCCCCGACAGTGTGGGGAAATTAAATATTGAACCCTTTGAGGTAACTATCAGGAACCCAGAAATCCCTGTCAGGATTCGGCAATATCCCATACCCAAAGAGGGGAGGGAAGGACTAAAAACAGAAATAAAGAGACTTTTGGAAAAGGGACTTTTAGAACCCTGCATGTCCCCTTTCAATACCCCCATTCTGCCGGTAAAGAAACTGAATGGCAGTTACAGATTGGTGCATGACTTGCGGGAAATCAATAAAAGAACAGTTGAAAGATTCCCGGTCGTAGCCAATCCACATACTATTTTAAGCCAACTTGGCCCAGAAAACCAGTGGTATAGTGTAATAGATCTTAAAGATGCTTTTTGGGCCTGTCCCCTTAAGGAAACTTCTAGAGATTATTTTGCTTTTGAGTGGGAAGACCCGGATACACATAGAAAACAACAATTGAGGTGGACAGTCCTTCCCCAGGGGTTTACCGAATCCCCAAATTTGTTTGGGCAAGCTCTGGAACAAATATTAGCAGAATATTCACAGGGGGAGGGGATTGTGCTTCTACAATACGTAGATGATTTATTAATTGCAGGGAAAGAAGAAGAAAAAGTAAGGGAAGAAACTATAAAACTCCTAAATTATTTAAGCCTTAAGGGACTCAAAGTTTCAAAGTCGAAATTACAATTCGTGGAAGAGGAAGTTAAGTACCTCGGACACTGGCTGACTCAGGGGACTAAGAAACTGGATACTGATAGAGTCCAGGGAATACTTTCCCTGGAAGCTCCAAAAACTAAAAGGCAGGTTCGACAGTTACTGGGACTTCTTGGGTATTGCAGACAATGGATTGAAAATTTTAGTGGGAAAGTTAAATTTCTGTATGAAAAATTAACAACAGACGGGCTATTAAAATGGAGCTCCGAGGATGAGACCCGGTTAAAATCATTAAAAACTGAACTGGTCAATGCCCCGGTTCTCAGCCTCCCGGATCTAAAAAGACCACTCTTTTTATTCATTAATGTCAAGGAAGGGGTGGCATACGGGGTGTTAGCCCAGGAATGGGCTGGAGGAAAAAAACAGTGGCATATCTTTCAAAGCTTCTCGACCCTGTTAGCCGAGGGTGGCCTGCCTGTCTGCAATCGATAGTGGCTGCTGCCCTTTTGGTAGAAGAAGCAGGAAAGATAACTTTTGGGAGTGAACTGAAGGTTTTATCTCTTCATAACATTCGTGGAGTACTACAACAAAAAGCAGATAAATGGATAACAGATGCCAGACTCCTAAAGTATGAAGGCATCCTAATTTCTTCTCCTAGGTTAAGTATTGAAACCACAAGCTTACAAAATCCAGCCCAGTTTCTATATGGGGAACCAGTTGTGGGACTAACTCATGATTGTCTTTTGCAAATAGAGGAACAAACAAAAATAAGACCAGATCTCAAAGAGGAGGAATTAGAGGAAGGATATCGATATTATGTAGATGGATCCTCTCAGGTCCTTGAAGTGAAAAGGAAATCTGGGTATGCTATTGTGGATGGGAAAATTTTTAAGAAAATAGAATCTGGTCCTCTTAACCCCAGCTGGTCAGCACAAGCATGTGAATTGTATGCAGTGCTCAGAGCTTTAGAACTGCTAAGAGGAAAGGTTGGGACCATTTATACTGATTCAAAATATGCTTATGGGGTGGTTCATACATTTGGTAAAATCTGGGAAGAAAGGGGACTTATCAATTCACAGGGAAAGGGGTTGATACATGGGGAATTAATTCAGAAAGTGCTCCAGGCCTTGAGAGGTCCGGAAAGAATAGCTATTGTTCATGTAAAAGGACATCAAGTGGGGATGGGAAACTCAGTACAGGGAAATAACTTAGCCGACCAGGAGGCAAAAAAGGCAGCTCTAATGAGTTTAAAACCATATAAGTGTGGGGGGGGGTCACACAAAGGGAAGATTGCTCCACTTGTGGAGCTGACTTAGAGGAAGAACCATGTTGGGCTTGTTGGGATGCATACGGGATTGATTCGATACAGTGTGCCTGTGATAACCCCCAAGACAAACATTGCCGGTTCCATGAACCCACTAACCATGTGTTAGCCTTCATGGTACAGGAAAAACAAAAATTAAACCAAATGGGGGTGAAGGAAAAAGAGGGAGGCAAGTGGATACTACCGGACGGGCGGGAGGTACTCCCAAAAGGAATGACAATGAGGGTCCTGCAAGCAATCCATAGGAAAACCCACTGGGGAATTCAAGCCCTGGTTGACCAATTTGCAATTAAATATATGTGTATAGGGGTCTATAATCTTGCAAAACAGTTAACCCAACAATGTTTAACCTGTCAAAGAATAAATAAACAACAATTAAGAGAAAGACCAATGGGCGGAAGGGAACTGGCACAACGACCCTTTTCACATATACAAATAGATTTTACAGAATTACCAGAAGTGGGGAGGTATAAATATCTATTGGTACTGGTAGACCACTTAACCCATTACGTGGAAGCTTATCCTACGGCCCGAGCTACTTCGAACACTGTGGTAAAAGTATTATTAGAGCAAATTATCCCCCGGTATGGATTAATTGAGTGTTTAGACTCAGACCGGGGACCCCATTACACCTCTAAAATTGCAAAAGATGTCCTGACAGCTTTGGGGACTCAATGGAAATATCACACCCCATGGCATCCACAGAGCTCGGGGAGGGTGGAAAGAATGAATGGAGAAATAAAAAAACAACTCACAAAGTTAATGCTGGAAACAAAAATGTCATGGGTTAAGTGCCTACCTCTTGCCTTATTGAACATTCGAACTCAACCCCGAACTGATGTGGGAATCTCCCCATTTGAAATGCTATTTGGAATGCCTTATGATATGGAAGCCCCCACAGATCACCCCTGCATAAAAGATTCTCATATTAAATTCTACATTACCCAAATTATGAGCAGAAGGCAGGAATTGAGGAAGAAAGGAGTGTTGGCACAGAGACCACCTCTGGATATCACAATCCATAAGATAAAACCACGGGATCAAGTACTTATTAAGTCTTGGAAGGAAGATTCCTTAACTCCATGTGGGGAAGGTCCTTTTCTTGTTTTGCTTACCACAGAAACGACAGTCAGGACGGCCGAAAAGGGGTGGACTCACGCCAGCCGAGTGAAAGGCCTGGTTGCTACAAATAACCAGTGGAGAGTGACTAGCCAGCCTGGGAACTTGAAAGTGACTCTTAAGAAAAACTAATGAACTCTGTGGACATTATCCAAATCAACCATAAGGGGAAGCAAAGGGATACAATTACAAACTAGCTAAAGACTATATAGTGATTTGTAATAAGGAAGGTTGTGGAGATTGTTACCCTTTTGTGTGCTTTATATGTAAAATTTGCCAAGAATGGTGGTGGGTCCATTGCCAGAGGGGAAGACCACCAATTGGGGTTTGTACTGAGTGCTATAAAACTCAGCGAAAACTAACTGAAACTGTGCTAAGGATAGGAGAATTGGAAAATCGGTGGGTCAGTTTTGGATCTGAGTGGTGGGAAATATTCTTGTTTTCATACTAACGAGCCCACTCCATTTGCTGCTCAGATAATAAAAGGGTGTTGTTGAAAGGAACTGAAGGGGATTCCTTGCAATCCACCTCTGGTCAAAGATAAGAACTGGGAACAGTACAAGGCTAGGCAGGAGCGGAAAAGGGGACGCTCAGGCGAGTACTGCTGCTGCCGAGAAGATGGTTTACCTCGCGGCTCGAAGCACCCGAGTCGGCGAGCGAGGCAGAGAGGAAAAGGCCAAGCCCCCTCTAAGTGGAACAATGCTGAAATGCTCCAACTATTGCCAGCCGAGTACTAGGATCCCTCAAAGGACCAGTCTAAGTGCCTCCGAAACACCAAGGGAGCAGCAAGCCAAAAAGGGGAAAACAGGATATTACGTAACAAAAACAAGGCTAGGACTCCACCCTTATTGGCAAATTATTAGTTTTCTATTGCTCTGTCCTAGTGGTGTTTCTAGTCAGGACAATGCTGAACACTTTACTTCTAGCCTACAAAGCAGCAAAGCGATTTGATGAACAAAATGGTAAAAGAGAAAATGGGGGATTGTGATAAACTGTGGTAACTTGTTTGTTCATCAAAAGAATTGGAATATTAAAGGAGGAAATATAAAAATTAAAGTATGATTAATCACCATATAGGGAGCTTTTTGTAGCTTTTTTGCAGACACAGGCTAAGGATGTCGGGGGATGGCCGGAGCTGATTATGAAATCAGTGACCACCAGGCAACGGCCACCGGACTAGACAACGTAGGAGTGCTCCGGGTACGCCCATCACTGTCCGGAGCCGATTGTGAAATTAGCGATCACCTGCCTCGACACAACGCAGACACGATGCAGAGGGATGCTCAAGCTACGCACACCACTATCGCAAAAGACACGAATGAAGAAACCTCCAAGAAACTATAAAAAGAAACTGAATAAGGGAGTGGGGTGTGGGGCACTGCAGTGTGGGACACTGCAGGAGGGGCAGTTAGGAGACCCCTACCCACCCAGCGCTGTTTTGCTTGCTACTGCTTGCTGTAATTAATAAAATTCTAATTGACCTTAAAAAGGCTGAATCAAATTATTCGCCTCAATTTATCACAAGGGACATCCATGAGGAAATTCCTCCCTCACAGAACTCCATGGGAACACTGGGATTAGGGAACCTCCATGTGGGAATTCTTTCCTCAGAGATCCCCAAGGGAACAGTGGGATTTGGGAACATCCATGAGGGAATTCCCCCGTCATGGAGCTGCAAGGGAATATCGGGATTGAGGGACATCCATGAGGGAATTCCTCCCTCAGAAATCTCCAAGGGAATATGGGGATTAAGGGACCTCCATAAGGGAATTCCTCTCTCACAACTCCATGGGAATATGGGAATCATGGGACATCCATGGGGAATTCCTCTCACAGGAATTCTCTCTCCAAGGGAACACCAGGATTAAGGAACCTTCATGAAGGAATTCCTCCCTCAGAGATCTCCAATGGAATTAAGGAACATCCATGAGGGAATTCCTCCCTCACAGGTGGAATATGGGAATTAAGGGACATCCATGAGGGAATTCCTCCCTCACAGGTGGAATATGGGAATTAAGGAACATCCATGAGGGAATTCCTCCCTCACAGGTGGAATACGGGAATTAAGGAACATCCATGAGGGAATTCCTCCCTCACAGGTGGAATATGGGAATTAAGGAACATCCATGAGGGAATTCCTCCCTCACAGGTGGAATACGGGAATTAAGGGACTCCATGTGGGAATTCTTCCCTCAGCGATCTCCATGGGAACACCGGGATTAGGGAATCTCCAGGAGGGAATTCCCCCCTCAGAGATCTCCATGGGAACACCGGGATTAGGGAACCTCCAGGAGGGAATTCCCCCCTCAGCGATCTCCATGGGAACACCGGGATTAGGGAATCTCCAGGAGGGAATTCCCCCCTCAGAGATCTCCATGGGAACACCGGGATTAGGGAACCTCCAGGAGGGAATTCCCCCCTCAGTGATCTCCATGGGAACACCGGGATTAGGGAATCTCCAGGAGGGAATTCCCCTCACGGCCCTCCCCGGGGTAGCGGGGGAGGACCCGGACCCCACCGGGCGTCGCACACGCCATCCCCGCCTCCCCCTCCCGTCCCCGCCGCACCGTCGCTGCCCGCAGGAACCGGGAGCGCCCCGAGGGAGCCACACTCACCCCCGCCCCCTTCAGGGCAGCCCCGCGGCGCCAATGGCGGCGTCGGCGGCGACAATGACCGGCTATGGCGGGCGCCGCCGGAACCTCTGCGTCGGGCGGGTGGGGGCCGGGGGGGAGGTGAAAAGAGGAGCGCAGCGGCGGGGGGGCTCAACCAATAGGAACGTTCAGATGAGCGGGGCTCAGCCAATGGGAGCGCGCGGAGGGCGCAGGCGCGGAGCGGAGCCGGTGCCGCACTGAGGGAGGTGCGTGGGGGGCCGGGGGGGCTCGGACGGGCCCGAGGTGGAATTTGGGGTTGGAAATGGGGTTGGGGGGCACAAATTGGGGCTTGGGGGCCACAAATTGGGGTTTGGGGGTGCTCTGGATAGGGAAAGGGGGGCTCCGATCCGTGGCCTCGGTGTTCTCGGACCGGGACCGGAGGGCTCGGACGGGCCCGGGGGGGCTCGAGGTGGAGTTTGGGGTTGGAAATGGGGCTGGGGGGGGCACAAATTGGGGCTTGGGGGCCACAAATTGGGGTTTGGGGTCCTCTGGATAGGGAAATGGGGACTCCGACCCATGGCCGCGGTGGTCTGGGACCGGGACCGGGGGGTCCGGACGGGGCTGGGGGGGCTCCAGATGGGGCGGGAGGGGCTCGAGGTGGAGCTTGGGGTTGGAAATGGGGCTGGGGGTCACAGATTGGGGTCTGGGGGGGGCTCAGATCCGCGGGGTGTGGTCCCGGACCGGTACCGGGGACTCAAAATGTCCCGGGAGGGGCTGGAGGTGGAGGTTGGGGTTGGAAATGGGGCTGGGGGGTCACAGATTGGGATCTGGGGGGGTTCAGATCCACAGCCCTGGGCCGGGACCCGCGGGTTGGAGCCGGGCTCTGGCGGCTCCCGGCGGGGGCTGGGGCGGGTTTGGGGTCGGGGCTTGGGGAGGTCCCGGACCGGGAACCGGGGAGCGGCGGGGATTTGGAGAGGGAGCCGGGAGTGGAGGGGCTGGGATTGGGGCTGGGGGGATCCTGTGCTGGATCCGGAGCGAGACCGGGATCCAGGGAAAGCTCGAGCGGGGCTGGGTTGGGCTCTGGGGCAGAGCAGGGATTTGGAGAGGGAAGGGCTGGTCTGAAATCCAAGAAATTCCTGGATAACACCGAGTTGTGTGGGCGTGGAGGGGCTGGGGAATCCTGAGGGAATCCTGAGGGAGCTGGGAATGTTCAGCCCAGGGAAAAAGAGGCTCAGGGGGAGCTTCCAGGGTCGGGCTCTGCTCCCAGGGAACAGGGACAGGAGGAGAGGGAGATTTTGGTTGGATGTTGAGAAAATTCCTTCGTGGAAGTGTCCAAGGTCAGATTGGATCCACCAGGAAGAGTGGGAGGATCCATGGAATTGGGACCATCCTTAAAGTCCCTCCCAACCCAAACTGTTGGAATCCTCTGGAATTCTCTGTTCCTTTGGGGTGAGGAGGAGGAAAACTGGGAAAAAAGAAGAGGAGGGGATGGAGGTCCTTGGCAGGAGGGAGGGAATTCCAGGGAAACAGAAGTGAGGAATGAAGGAACGAGGTCAGGCCTGGATACTTCACAGCTCAGAGAATCCTAAATTTGGAATTTGTGGATTTATTAATCCTGGAATTGAGTCTTAATTAAAAAAGAGGGAGAGTGGCTGGATAGGATTTCTAAACTCATTTCTTGAGTGTGGCTCCCAGGGGTTTTAAGCTCAGCATTTCCCAGATTTAATTCCGGGATTAAACCACCCTGTGGAATTCTCAGCCGTGCAGGAGGAGAGGAAAGAAACAATAAAAAGTGCAGGAAAGTTCTGGCCATCATTCCCAAAAAACCTGGGAATGAAACATTAATGGGAACCTCACCCAGGGATGGTGCCAGCTCCTCCCCCTAATTAACTAATTAGTAACGCTCCTGGTTAATTGATGTCACTGAAGGTGAATCAGCTCCTTTTTATGGCAGCAGCCCCTGGATGATGTTCCAGGGAAAGAATTCCTGCAAAATCCCCGTGACGCTGCTGCTGCTGCCAAATCCTCATCTCCCTGGTGCTAATCCAGGCCTTGCTGGGGATGGAATTCCAGGAATTTGGGGCAGATGTGGCCAAAAAAATCCAATTATTTCCTAAAAAAAGAGTGTGGATAACGGGAGAGTCCCCATTTGATCTGGGAATAAAAGGTGAGGGAACGTTTTGGGAAGAAGCTGAAGGAATTTCGTGTGGAATCCCTCAGGTGTCTCCTGGATGAAGGATTGTGACATTCCCAAGTTTGTAAACCTGTGACATTCCCAAGTTTCCAAAGCTATTCCTGAATTTACAAAGAATTCAGAAGCAATTTGGGGTTTTTTTGTTTCATTTTTCCACCGATCCCAGGTTTTCCATGGATTAGCTGCCAGATGTTCAATCCACATCTCCCTGGTGCTAATCCAGGCCTTGCTGGGGATGGAATTCCAGGATTTTGGGGCAGATGTGGCCAAAAAAATCCGATTATTTCCTAAAAAACAAGTGGATAATGAGAGATTCCCTATAAGGAAAGACTTAATCTGGGAATAAAAGGTGAGGGAATATTTTGGGAAGAAGCTGAAGGAATTTCGTGTGGAATCCCTCAGGTGTCTCCTGGATGAAGGATTGTGACATTCCCAAGTTTGTAAACCTGTGACATTCCCAAGTTTGTAAACCTGTGACATTCCCAACTTTCCAAAGCTATTCCTGAATTTACAAAGAATTCAGAAGCAATTTGGGGTTTTTTTTTGTTTTATTTTTTCCACCAATCCCAACCTTTTCATGGATGTCAAATCCACCTTTCCCTGACAGAAATCCCAGGGGTTCCTGTGGATGGAATTCCAGGAATTTGGGGCAGATGTGGCCAAAAATCCAATTATTTCCTAAAAAAAAAAAGTGGATTATGGGAGAGTCCAGATCTGATCTGGGGACAAATGGTGAGGGAATGTTTTGGGAAGAAGTTGAAGGAATTTCTCATGGAATATTTGGGATAGTGGAATTGGATGATCCTTAAGATCCCTTCCCAAACCATTCCCTGATTCTCATCCTGAAATCCAGGATAATTCATCCCTTTGGTTTTCCAAGAATTCCAACCATTTCCTTTGTTTAATGTTGGGAAAAAAATCCTTTTGTCTTTTAAGTGGAAATTTAAATTTCTTCTCGGAGAGAGAAGAATTCTCCAGATCTGGGAAAAAAAAAAAAAAAAAATTTCATTCCCAGCTGGATTTTTCCTTGGAAAAAAGGGATTTCATTCCCTGCTGGATTTTCCCTTGGAAAAAAAAAAGGATTTCATTCACAACTGCATTTTTCCTTGGAAAAAAAGTATTTTATTCCCAGCTGCATTTTTCCTTGGAAAAAAAAGGATTTTATTCCCAGCTGGATTTTTCCTTGGAAAATAAAAGGGATTTCATTCCCAGCTGGATATTTCTTGGGAAAAAAAAAAGGATTTCATTCCCTGCTGGATTTTCCCTTGGAAAAAAAAGTATTTTATTCCCAGCTGGATTTTTCCTTGGAAAAAAAAAAAGGATTTCATTCCAAGCTGGATTTTACCTTGATAAAAAAAAAAAAAAAAAAAAAAAAAAAAAAAGGATTTTATTCCCAGCTGGATTTTTCTTTGGAAAAAAAAAGGATTTTATTCCCAGCTGGAATTTTTCCTTGGAAAAAAAAAAAGGATTTCATTCACAACTGGCTTTTTTCCTTGGAAAATAAAAAGGATTTCATTCCCAGCTGGATTTTTCCTTGGAATAAAAAAAAATATTTCATTCCCAGCTGGATTTTTCCTTGGAATAAAAAAAAATATTTCATTCCCAGCTGGATTTTTCCTTGGAAAAAAAAGGATTTCATTCCCAGCTGGATTTTTGTTTGGAAAAAAAGGATTTCATTCCCGGCTGGAATTTTTCCTTGGAAAATAAAAAGGATTTCATTCACAACTGGATTTTTTCCTTGGAAAATAAAAAGGATTTCATTCCCGGCTGGAATTTTTCCTTGGAAAATTTGCCCTCAGGCACAGCACGGAGCTGAGTCAAGCTTGGAGCTCTCAGGTGAGTCAGGAATCACGAGACTGGAGACAAATCCAGGTATAAAAACCTCGGGAAGTGACGGCTCTGCCAGGCCTTGGATTCATTTCTTCAATACAAATCCTGGAATTTTGGAGGAATTTTCATTTTGGGAACAGCCTCTGTTGTGTTTTCCTTTAGCTTCAAGGTTTTTGGTTTTTTTTTTTTTTTCAAAACTCTGAGGGGAAAAAAAATTCCTCCCTGAGGGGGAAAAATGCTCCTGGAGAATTCCATGGATAAAAGTCCAGGTAAGAAACTTGGGATAAGGATCAAGAGAGCTTCTTTTAATTTATAATTAGCTATAAATCCTTGATTTTTTAAAGGAATTTTCATTTTTAGAACGCCCTTAGTTGTATTTTCCTTTAGAATTTTTTTTCTCTTGTGAAAACTTGGGGAAAAAAAAAAAAACTGAGGGAAAAAATTCCTCCCTGAGAATTCCATGGATACAAATCCAGGTAAGAAATTTAGGATAAGGATCAAGAAGAGCTTATTTTAATTTATTATTAAATATAAATCCATTATATTTTAAGGAATTTTTATTTTGGGAACAGCCTCAGTTGTATTTTCCCTTGGAATTTTTTCCCGGCTGAAAACTCAAAAAACCCTGAAGGAGAAAATTCCTCCCTGAGGGGAAAAAAATCCTGCCTGAAAATTCCATGGATCCAAATCCAGAGAAGAAACTTGGGATAAGGCTGAGGAAGAACTTTTTTTTAAATTTATTAAATATAGATCCTTGATTTTTCTTTTTTTTTTAAGGTATTTTCATGTTGAGAACAGCCTCGGTTGTATTTTCCTTTGGAATTTTTTCCTTGCTGAAAACTTGGCTGTAACCACTCCTTGAAATCAGATTTTCCTGGGATTTTGCTCCCTCTCTTTTCCCACAATTTTCTCCAGGGTTATGTATTTACTGGATCAAAAGAAGCAGAGAATTTTCACTTTAAATTCCAATTTTTTTTGTTAATTTATGGCTGATTTTTTTTCCCCATTTCATCTCTAAAATTAATAATGAAAAAATTATTAAAAATCTGTGGAAATAAGGGATGGAAACCAAATAAAGGAGTTTTTTTTTTTTTTATATAGCGTGGATTAATCCTTATCTTAATTATATTGAAATTTTGAATGTATTTAATTAAAAGAAATAATTAAAAATTATTTAGCTTAAAAGAATTTATTAAAAATAATAATTAAAAATATCTGGAACCGGGCTTTTTACGGAATTAATGATGCAGCAGCCTGAAAACGCTGGGAGATCTCAGGATTGGGATCAGGAATTCAGCATTCCTGAAGAAGGAATTTTTTGTTTTCCTGAGAATTCCTCAACTTTTCCTGGAGGGAGCGGGTCGGTGTGAAACTAAGGAGGGTAATTAGTGGACACCTCATTAATGACACAGCAGAATTCCAGAGCTCCTGGAATTGATCCGTGATCCCGTGGAATAGCAAAGCCTTGGAGAAGATGATGGATCGTGGAGCGATGAAGTCCCAGTGATGTCATCAGCATTCCCAAATTAATTCTGGGATGGAACCAGGCCTCGGTGCTGGAAACCGCAGCCATGAGGAAGATATTCCAGGAAAATTCCAGCCCTTGGCTCCAAGAAACTTCTGGAAGCATGGAGAGAAGCCATTCCATGGGTGGAATTGCCCATTCCAAAGTTGGGATTGTTTGGATGGAAGGAATTCCTGGGGAATTTTGGGAATTCCTGGAAAATACTTGGATTACCTGGAGAATATTAACAAATCCTGGAGAACACTGGGAATTCCTGGGGAATACTGGGAATTCCCAGAGGATATTGACAAATCCTCAAGAATACTGGGATTTCCTGGAGAATACTGGGAATTCCTGGAGAATACTGGGAAAATACTGGGATTTCCTGGAGAATACTGGGAATTTGCAGAAAATACTGGGATTTCCTGGAGAATACTGGGAATTCCTGGAGAATACTGGGAAAATACTGGGATTTCCTGGAGAATACTGGGAATTCCTGGAGAATACTGGGAAAATACTGGGATTTCCTGGAGAATGCTGGGAATTCCTGAGGAATATCGACAATTTTATGGAGAATTCCTGAAATGTGCTCAATGTGCCTGGATGTTGAGATGCCAGAGGGGAAGGGGAGTGAGCAGGGATTTATAAAGAGGGATGAGCTGGAATTTTGGGATATCTGGGATTTTCCTCAGTGCCTCCTTGTCTGTGGGAAGCTGAGATGAAATAGGAATGGGAATATTCCAGGATATGAATGGAATTATTGGGAAAATGCATGGCCAGTGATGTTGATGGGCTTTTCCAGAGGAAATCTGGAATTTTGGGATATCCTGGATTTTCCTCAGTGCCTGTTGGTCTGTGGGAAGCTGAGATGAAATAGGAATGGGAATATTCCAGGATATGAATGGAATTATTGGGAAAATGCATGGCTAGTGATGTTGATGGGCTTTTCCAGAGGAAATCTGGAATTTTGGGCTATCCGGGATTTTCCTCAGTGCCTGTTGGTCTGTGGGAAGCTGAGATGAGCTGGGAATGGGAATATTCCAGGATATGGATGGAATTATTTGGAACATGGGGTGGTCAGTGATGTTTATGGCTCTTTCTTGAATTTTCAGATATCCTGGATTTTCCTCAGTGCCTGTTTTTCTGTGGGAAGTTGAGGATGAGCTGGGAATGAGAATATTCTGGGATATGGATGGAATTATTGGGAAAATGCATGGCCAGTGATGTTGATGGGCTTTTCCAGAGGAAATCTGGAATTTTGGGCTATCCTGGATTTTCCTCAGTGCCTGTTGGTCTGTGGGAAGCAGGGACGAAGTAGGAATGGGAATATTCTGGGATATGGATGGAATTATTGGGAAAATGCATGGCCAGTGATGCTGATGGGCTTTTCCAGAGGAAATCTTGAATTTTGGGATATCCGGGATTTTCCTCAGTGCCTGTTGATCTATGGGAAGCCAAGATAAGCTGGGAATGGGAATATTCCAGGATATGAATGGAATTATTGAGAAAATGCATGATGGGCTTTTCCAGAGCAAATATTCCCGTGGTTAGAAATGCTTCCCAAATTCCTTGGATATCCAGCTGAAAAGAGCCGGGAGCCAGATTAATTCATGTGTGTTTATTCAGGATTCCTGCTTTTTTCCCCTTGGATTTTAGTGTCTCCCGCTGGATTGGAGAGCATTTCCCTGGGAGAGGAGGCCGGGAAGAGCGAGCTGATGAACGAGGACATCCGGATCCACTCCTGGCCTTGCTCCTACTACCTGGACACCAGCAAACAATGGATCCCTGGGAAGCTCTCCCTGACTCCCCTTTCCATCAAATTCACGGCTGACAAAACGGGAGAGCTCCTGGTGGATTTCCATCTTTCCGGGATCAGCGAGATCAAGAAGGAATCTTCCCATTTAATCTTCAGCTCCCTCACCATCCTGGAGAAGAGCACCAAGCACTGGTTCAGCTCCCTGCATCCCAACAGGAATGTGGTGTTCAACATCCTGGAGCATTTCTGGAGGGAGCAGCTGGTGTCCAGCCAGGAGGCCGGAGCGGGAGCGGCCTTGGAATCCAGCAAGGGCAAGGAATTAACGGGAATGTTGGAGGGATCCCAGAAACGCCTGGAGGACACGGCCAAGGTGCTGCATTCCCAGGGGGAGCAGTTCGACAACATCATCAGGGGACTCCACAAGATCGAGGGGGACATGGATGTGGCTGACAGGTTCGGAATGGGAACGTTCCCGGAGCTGGGAAGGGTTTGGTGGGCCTGGAATTTCTGGGGGAGGTCTTGGGGAAATGAAACGATTTTTCGTTGGAAGGATGGAGCAGCTCCATGAGGAAAGACTGAGGGAGTTGGGAATGCTCACCTGGAGAAGGGAAGAATCCAGGGAGAGCTCAGAGCCCCTTGCAGGGCCTGAAGGGGCTCCAGGAGAGCTGGAGAGGGACTGGGGACAAGGCAGGGAGGGACAGGACACAGGGAATGGCTCCCACTGCCAGAGGGCAGGGATGGATGGGAGATTGGGAATTGGGAATTCCTGGCTGGGCTGGAATTCCCAGAGCAGCTGTGGCTGCCCCTGGATCCCTGGCAGTGCCCAAGGCCAGGCTGGATCACCCTGGGGCAGTGGGAATTCCCTGCCCATGGAGTGGGATCATCCTTAGGATCCCTTCCAATCCCAGCCTTTTGTGCCCATGGGCTCAGGGGATGTTGGGAATTCAGCTCTGGGAATTCGGGAGTGCCCCAATCTCCTTCCTGCTCCACAGGAATAAAACCAGGATCAGTGGAGCTGAGCAGTGTTTGCCCAGCCCTGCTGCCATTCCCGGGGAATCCAGAGCTGTGCCAGCTTTTTTCCCACCTTTTCCTTCTCGCCCTTTTTTCCTGCAGTTTTTCCCTCACCATTTTTCCCCCACCATTTTTGTTTCCCTCTGTTTTTTCCCTCTCCTTTTTCCCTTCCAGCCATTTTTTTCCCTTCCCACCGTCTTTTCTTCCCTCCCTTTTCCCCCCACAACTTCCCTGGAAAACCTTTGCCTTGATTTTCTATGATATCCCCAAGCCTTTAAAAAACTTTTTGGATTTAATGGGAAAGAAGCTGGAATTGGGAATTTTGGGCCAGCTCGTGGCAGGATTGGAATAACCAATATTCCAAAGCCAGGGAAAAGCAGGAATTGGCAGGAGTGGGAACAGCCAGGGCTCCTGGGGAATATTTGTGCCAAGTATTTCCTTATCTTGGAACCCTCTGGATAAAATTCCAGCAGGAGTGAGGGGAATGCAGCTCTGGAGGAGAGGAAAGGAATGGGAAAGGACTTGGAATTCCATGGATTCAAGGGTGGCTAAACATTACCCAACTTGGAGCTGCAGCAGGGAATTCCAGAGGGCTCTTCCCAGGTTTTATTGAATTTATGGAGCAGGGAATTCCTGGGAGTATCCCAAAGTTTTAATGGACTTAAAACAGGGAATGAAAACGGAATTAAATTGGGATTTTAGGGATGATTATTGTTGGTTTTCCCTTGAAAAAAAAAAAGGGAATATTTTCCTTGCCCTTGGAGCAGGAGCTGAAGCTGAACAATTCCAGCCCTGGCTCCCTTCCCTGTTTGCTGGGAATGTTTTCCTTAGGGAGCTGCACCAACACTGCTGGAAAGGTGGGGTCTGGACACTTCTGGGAAGTGTCTCCTGGATTTTGGAGCCTCAAGCTGGAATTTCTGGTGTTTTATCTGGGAATTTGGGTGTGGAGCAAAGGAAGAGGCATCAGGCTGAGGGGGTAAAGGAAAAGGAACAGGAAAAGGCCTTGGAAGTGGTGATGGATGGGCAGCAGTGGGAATATTGAGGAACAGACACGTGGAAATGGACCTGGAAAAATCCACTTCCATTCCTTCCCTCCCAGCTGGGATTCTGGGAGTTTTTCCAATGGATTATGAGGAGAAGGTGGGGTTTGAACCGCCTGCATCCTGGGAAATTGTGGATGGGTTTGAGGAGGGATTGGGGAATTTCCATGTCTGTGGGGATTTTTTTGGAACTGCTGGAATATCCAGAGCTTTTCCCTCTCCCCACCCTGCCTTCCCTCTTCCAGGCTGTTGACAGAGCTGGAATCTCCTTCCTGGTGGCCCTTCAGCACCAAACTCTGGAAAACCCCTCTGGAAGCAAAGCCCAAGGAAACCCCCGCGGCTCCGGATCCCAAAACCCAGGAAGGAATCCTGCTGCGAATTCCCGTGATTATCACCCACAGGACAGACTCCAACGCCAAGCCGGGAAAACTCACGGTGCTTCCCTCCGGCCTGGAAATCAAGGATTGCAATTCCCAGCTGCTGCACCGCTTCGAATCCCGGGACGTGGATGATATCCGGGTGCACACTCCCTACGAGATCAGCATCCGGCAGAGGTTCATCGGCAAGCCCGACACTTCCTACCGGCTCCTGGCGGCGCGGATGCCGGAGGCCATTCCCATCCTGGAGATGCAGTTCAGCAAGAAGATCCAGTTTTTGGAGGATGCTCTTGGATTTGCCGGAGCCAGGAAGTCTCCTCAGGCGGATTTGGGAACGTCCATCTGGCAGGCAGGTGGGTGCCAGGGGATTCCAGGCTCCAAAGGTTTTTTCCAAGGAGTGTTCCAGAGGCAAATTGGCCCCGCGGCGAGTCCATGGTGAGGATAAATCCAAGGAATAAAATCCAGGTGGCTTCAGAGCCATTGGCGCTGCTGCTGCTTTTCCTGGAGCTAATTCCCAGCTGGAAGGGAATAGCCAATATTCAATAGCCAATAATTAACACCCAATAATTACTGTCCAATACCCGCTAATTAATATCCGGTATCCCGTATCCAATATCCAATGTTTAATATCCAGTATCCCATATCCAGTATCCCATATCCAGTGTTTAATATCCCAAATCCAGTATTTACTATCTCATGTCCCATATCCAATATCCCACATCCAATAGTCAGTATTCAGTATCCCATATTTAATATCCAGTATCCCATAGCCAGTATCCAATATTTAATAATTGATATTGCATATCCCATATCCAATGTCCAATATCCAATATTTAATAATATTGCATATTCCATATCCAGTGTTTAATATCCTATATCCAGTGTTCAAGGTTTAATATCCCATATCCACTATATAATATTTAATATCCCATTTCCAGTATCCTATATGCAATGTTTAATATCCAGTATCCCATATCCAACATCCAACAGTCAATATTCCGTATCCCGTATCCCATATCCAATATTTAATAATTAACATTGCATATTCCATATCCAATGTTTAATATCCCATATCCAATATCCAAGGTTTAATACCCCACATCCATTATATAATATTTAATATCCCATTTCCAGTATGCCATATCCAATGTTTAATATCCAATATCCCATATGGATTTTCCCATATCCCACATCCAATAGTCAATATTCAGTATCCCATATCCAATATTTAATAATTAATATTGCATATTCCATATCCAATGTTTAATATCCCATATCCAGTGTTCAAGGTTTAATATCCCACATCCAATATATAATATTTAATATCCCATATCCAGTATGCAATATCAAGTGTTTAATATCCAATATCCAACATCCAACAGTCAATATTCAGTATCCCATATCCCATATCCAATATCCAATATTTAATAATTAATATTGCATATTCCATATCCAGTGTTTAACATCCCATATCCAATAGCCAAGGTTTAATATCCCACATCCAATATATAATATTTAATATCCCATTTCCAGTATCCCATATCCAGTGTTTAATATCCAATATCCCATATGCATTATCCCATATCCAACATCCAATATACCATATTTAATATCCACTATCCCATATCCAATATATAATTAATATCCCACATCCCATTTCCAGTATCCCATATCCAATGTTTAATATCCCATATCCCATATCCAATTTCCAATATCCAATATTTAATATCTCATATCCCATGTCCAGTATCCCATATCCCATGTTTCAATATCCCATATTCAATATCCCATATTCACTATCCCATATTCCTTATCCCATTTTCAATATCCCATATTCCTTATCCCATATCCAATATCCCATCTCCAATATCCAATATTTACCTTAAACCTTTAATTCCCTTAAATCCTGAATATTTACCCCAAATATCCAGGAATCTTGAATTAAAACATGGGATAAACCTGATTTTCCCAGACTAAAAACCCAAGATTTTGATATTAGACAAGTCCAGGTGTGGGAATTCCAGAGATTTTGGAATAATTTTAAGAAAACTTTGGAGACTGAAAATTCCCAACAAGAAAATTGACATTCCCTACTATTAATCCTAACATTCCAGGATGGGTTTTTTTAACCCAACCTTGGGAATTTTCAACAGCTTGGAATTTATTCCTGCCACCATCCCTGAATCCTTTTTTTTTCCCTAATTTTTAATCCCAAAGGAGCAAAGAGAAGATGGATCCAGTGCCAAAAACAACTGGAAAATTGGAATAAATACATAAATCCACCAATTTCTGGTTGGAATTGCAGCAGGGAAGGGAATATCTCGTTTTTGAGGAATATTCCAGCTTGGAAAAGCTGCTTGATTTTTTTTTTAAGGAAGTGAATTTTGGCCTCTGGAGTTTTCTGTTATTCCAAAAAATTTCCGGTTCCTGATGGAATTCCAGGAAATTCTTGGATCTCCAGCCCTTTTCCAGAGGTTTTCCCACTGTTTTCCAGCTGGATTTTGTTCTCCTTCCCTGGTTAATTTAGAAAACCTTGGGGAGCTGATGGAAATCCTGACTTTTCCTGTTTTTTTTGTGTTTTCCTTGGATTTGTCACCGTTCCCATTCTGTCACAAGATGGCACTCACGGACTGTGTGGGATCCTTTGGGATTTTTCCATGGAAAACTGATTTTTTTTTTCCTTCTTTTTTACCATTTTCCTCAAATCACGAGGGAAAAAAATCAGTTTTTTCTATTCCCCTCTCTGTATTTTTCAACAGGGAATTGATCCAAGGATTTTTGGGATAAATATCCCTGCAGGGCATGGAAATCTCTGGGAAAATTCTGGATTTTCCCTCAAAACTGCCACAATCCCACTTGGATCTTTTGCTTACACCAATCCTGCCCTCAGTTTATGCATAAATTTATAGAATTAAATTCCAAAAAAACCCTATTTTGGCTTCATTCCATGTGGAAAAGGAATTTAGGGAATTATTTTTATCCAATACCTACTGGCTATTTTTATTAAAAAATATTATTATTAATTAATTTATTTATTATCAATATTTTTTCTGGATTTTTTTTTTAGTTGCTTTACACTTTTTCCCGGTTTTTTTTTTGGGGGGGGGATAAACACTGAAATTTTGGAACAGCTTTGATCCAATTTTATCCCAAAAAACAGCTGAGAATTCCCAGGATTAAAAACCTGGATTCAAATCCTAAATTCCATTTGCAGTGGCATCATTTAGGGCAACTTAATCCTGGATTAAATTCCCAGAATAATTCCCAAATTAAAATTCTCCGATTTTTCTCCCTGGAGAGGGTAAATTTTAATTCCCCTGCTTATCCTTTTGAACAAATTCCCCGATCATTTGGATTTTCCAGGAATTCCTGGAAAAATTGGGTGGATTTTTGGCTTTGACAGAAATAAACCCAAATATCCCTGATTTTCAGCCAGTTCTATCCCTGAAAATTTCCTGGGAATTCCAGCTCTCCTTCTCACATTGGCATTCCCATGTTTTCTTCTTTATTCCAGGAATTCTTCCTGTCCTCAGTGGGATGAATGGTTGGGAAGGATGGATTGATTTTCATGGAATAATTAACAGATGTTGGGAATTCTGTGGGGAATTTTGTCATTCCCACTTTTCCTGATGGAAAGCAGCACGTGAATCCCAAATAAACAATGCCTGGCTCTTCCCCCTTTGGAAAACATGGATAACAAGGAAAAACTTCCTTGTTTTCCATTTGGATGGAAGCTGAATCCGGGGATTGCAAGGATTGGGAATTTGTAGGAAATCTTGAGAGGGATTTAGGGTTTGGTGCTTTTAGGGCAGCTTTTCCTAAGGAAGAGTGGTTGGGATAGGTGGGATATTTGGGGAGGAATTCCTGCCTGGGATGGAATTCCCACAGAAGCTGTGGATCCTTGGAAGTGTCCAAGGAAAGTTTGGAGCAGCTTGGGATAGTGGGAGGTGTGGAATGGGATCATCCTTGAGGTCCATCCCATCCCAAATCCTGGGATAATCCTGGTTTGTGGATTGGGAATGTGTTGCTCTGCTCCCATGAATCCTCACATTCCAAATGATTTGGTTTTCCAAAGGCTCCCTAAATAAGAAATAAAATTAAAAAAAAAAATAATGGCTTAAAAAAGAAAAGATAAAATAACGTAAATAACATAAAAATAAAATAAAAATAAAGAAAACAGAAATAAAATAAAATGAGGGAAAATCAAATAAAAGAGAGAATTAAAAAAAAAAGAGAAAAATAAAGAGAAAGTGTAAGGAATACACTTTGAATATTCCCAGAAAACCAGAATTTAATGGGAAAAATCGGATCTTGATTCCTCCCAAATTCCCGTGGAGCAAAGCACAGCTCAATCGCTTTGATCCCAGAATTCCAGAACAATCCTTAAGGATTCCATGAGCAGCAATTCTGTTGTCCCAAGCTACCCTGGGACATTCCCAGGGATTCCCCAGCTTCTCTGGGAATTCCTGAAGCTTCCCCTCATATCCAGGCAGGAATTTTTCCTTAATATGGAATTTCTCTGGCAGCCACCGGATTCCTGGGAGCCGCGGTGAATCCCGGAGTTCCGGCGGGAAGCGCCGAAGGGACGGACAAGGAGCAGGTGCAGCTGCAGAAAATATCCCAGGAGGAAGCCAAGGAGCTCCGACAGGTAAAAATGGGGATGGAATTTCATAGAATTCCCAGAATTCCCAGGTGGGAAGAGACCTTCAAGAGCGTCAGCCCTTCAACAGCCCCAGCACCTCAACTCAGCCCTGGCAGCCAGTGCCACATCCAGGCTTTGTTAAACACACCCAGGGATGGTGACTGCACCCCCTGCCCTGTCCCTGGGAATTCCCAAAATTCCCAGAATTCCCAGAATCACAAGTTGGAAGAGACCTTCAAGATCATCGAGTCCAACCCAGCCCCAGCACCTCAGCTCAACCCTGGCAGCCAGTGCCACATCCAGGCTTTGTTAAACACACCCAGGGATGGTGACTGCACCACCTCCCCGGGCAGCCATTCCAGAACTTTATCACCTTTCTGTGAAAAACTTTTTCCTGATATCCAACCTGAATTTCCCTTGGTGCAGCTGGAGGCTGTGTGCTCTGGTTCTGTCAGTTCCTGCAGACAGAGCCCAAGCCCAGCTGAGCACAGGCACCTTTCAGGAGCTGTGCAGAGTGCTGAGGTCACCCCTGAGTCTCCTTTTCTCCAGGCTGAGCACCCCCAGCTCCCTCAGCCGTTCCTCACAGGGTTTGTGTTCCCAGCCCCTCTCCAGCCTCGTTGCCTCCTCTGGACGCACTCGAGCGTCCCAACGTCCTTCCCAAACCTCGAGGACGCGGCACTCGAGGTGTGCCCTCACCTGTGCCAGGTGCAGGGGCAGAATGACCTCCCTGCTCCTGCTGGCCACAGCTCCTGATCCAGGCCAGGAGCCGTCGGTCGTTGGCCACCAGGGCCCGCTGCTGGCTCGTGTCCAGCCTGCGTCCATCGGGTCCCGCTGTCCGGCCACGCCGTGCTGTCCTGGTTTAGGACAAATTAGGGGAAAACATCTCCAAAGGAGCCCCTTATAGGAAACAAAACCCTCCGCAACTTCCCCCCCACCACCGGGTTCGGGAGGAATTTCTTCAGAGGGGAAGTGGAAAAAACTTGTTTATTAAGGAACAACAAAAAACACTCCCCAGCACAAGAGAAATAGCCCGAGATGACCACAGATGTTTTCACCAGTCCAAGGGGGTCGAGCTGTGTCTCTCTTTGCCGCAGAGGGTACGGAGCTTCTCTCGCAGACCCCGGGGGAGCTCCTGGGAAAGGGAACAACAGAAACCGGGGAAAAAGGAGAAAAAAAATGGCAAAAAAAAAAAAAAAAACAAGCAAGCGAAAAGCAAAGAAAAAAGAAAGGAAAACAGAGCTAGCAAAGCAGCAAGCCAGCAGCGAGCCGGGCGGGGGGAAGACAAAACAAACTGAGAGCAGGGAACAGAACCCACGACTGGGATAATGAGCATGGGAATGTCCTGTCCCCACGCCGTGCCCAGCCTGTAACGCTGCAGGGCGTTATTGTGGCCAAAGCGCAGCACTGGGCACTCGGACTTGTTCAACTTGGCCTTGGTAGACTCGGCCCATCCCTGCGACCGTTCCCGGTGTCCCTGCAGAGCCCTCCTGCCTTCCAGCAGATGGACACAGCTCCCAGCTCGGTGTCGTCTGCAGATTTACTGGTGAAAGGCTCAATCCCCTCATCCCTGTCGTCCATAAAAACAGTGAATCTTTAGGGTAGGAATCGTCGAATTCCTTCATTTCATTGTTGCCTTCCTCAAATCAAGTTCCCGTGGGAATATTTGAAATATTCCTCAAGTTTGGGATGGAAATTCCTGGGTAATTTTTCATTTGGTTTGGATTTTTTGCTGCAAATCCTTGAATTGATTGGAGTGTGACCTGTAGAAATTCCTCATTTTAATACCTTGATTCCAGAAATGTGGGGATTTTCCCTCTGATGTCTTATTCTAGAAAAATCCACAAAAAACAGGGAGAATTTTGATTGAGGAATTCAATGTGGATTCCAGGAAATGAAGGAATTTTTTTCTTGAGATTTCACTGCAAAAAAAAGAAAAAAAATTTTCAAGGAATGCCATTGGATATTTTTCCTTAAATAGATTTTTCAGGAATTTCTCTCATGGAACTTTATGGGAAAAATTCCTCTTTTTAATTTGTTCCCTCTGACTTCTTATTTTTTCTGAATTCTTTGCTAATTAATTTGCCTGCAGTTTTCCAGCTATTTTATTGGATGGTATTTCATTGTATTTTATAGTAATTTATTTTGGTTTTATGTAATTTTATTTTTATTTTTAAATTTTATTTTAATTTTTCTTATTTTTAAATTTATGTTATTTAATGTTATTTAATTTTATTTATATTTATATTTTGTTTTATTTATATTTTATTTTTATTTTCTATTTGTTATTTATGTTGTTTTATGTTATTTTATTTTTTAAACCATTATTTAAAAATTTTAGTTATTTTTAAATTTATTTGGTTTCATTTGATTTTAATTTATTTTTATTTTATATTATTTGTGTTATTTTATTTTTTAAATAGAATTGTTTTAAATTTTTTTTTATTCCTTTTAAAGTGTATTTATTTTATTTTAATTGATTTTTATTTTATTTATGTTATATTATGTTATTTAATTTTTTTATTTTATTCCTTCATTTATACTTTATTTCTTTGATTTTATTTGATCTTTATTTATTTCATTTTATTTTTTTATAATGGGAAAAATATCCTGCCAGAGGGCGGGGATGGATGGGATATTGGGAATTGGGAATTCCTGGCTGGGCTGGAATTCCCAGAGCAGCTGTGGCTGCCCCTGGATCCCTGGCAGTGCCCAAGGCCGGGTTGGACATTGGGATCACCGTGGCATGGTGGGAAGTGGATGATCCTCAAGGTCCTTCCCACCCAAATTCTGGGATTCTGGGAGGTCAAGCCATGAATTATCCCATTGTTCCGAAGCCCGAACCGCGAGCTCTCCGTGTTTCCCTCTGGCAGATCCTGAAGAAGCTCAAGGGGCTGGCCCTGGAGACGGAAGCGGAGCTGGAAAGGCAGGACGAGGCCCTGGATTCCATCAGCAGCTCCGTGGATCGCGCCACGCTCACCATCGATCGGCAGAACCGCAGGATGAGGAAGCTGACGTAACTTCCCGCCGGGAACGCCGGGAAGAGCAGGAGGGTGGGGGAGCCGGGGTTCTCAGGACTGGTTTTTTCCAGAGACACTTTGGGAGGGGTTTGGGATGAGGTTTGGAAAATGGCGCTGCTGGAGGTGAGTTCCTGAGAGAATTGAAGCGGTTCCTGGACCTGGATGATGGTTGGATCTTGGATGATGGTTGGATCTTGGATGATGTTTGGATCTTGGATGATGGTTGGATCTTGGATGATGGTTGGATCTTGGATGAGGTTTGGATTTTGGATGAGATTTGGATCTTGGATGATGGTTGGATCTTGGATGATGGTTGAACCTTGGATAATGTTTGGATTTTGGATGAGGTTTGCATGTTGGATGAGATTTGGATCTTGGAGGAGGTTTGGACCTTGGATCATGGTTGGACCTTGGATCATGGTTGGACCTTGGATCACGGTTGGACGTTGGATGAGGTTTGATCTTGGACAGTGTTTGGATTTTGGATAATGTTTGGATCTTGGATGGCAGTTGGATTTTGGATGAGGTTTGGATGTTGAATGACGGTTGGATCTTAGATGAGGGTTGGACCTTGGATCACGTTTGGACCTTGGATGTGGCTTGGATCTTGGATCACGTTTGGATCCTGGATCACGTTTGGATCTTGGATCACATTTGGATCTTGGACAGTGCTTGGATTTTGGATGATGGTTGGATCCTGGATGGTTGGATCTTGGATCATGTTTGGATCTTGGATGTGGGTTGGATCTTGGATCACGGTTGGATCGTGCATGATGGTTGGATCTTGGATTACGTTTGGATCTTGGACAGTGCTTGGATCTTGGATCATGGTTGGGTCTTGGATCACGTTTGGATCTTGGATCATGGTTGGATCTTGGATCATGGTTGGGTCTTGGATCACGTTTGGATCTTGGATCACGTTTGGATCTTGGATCACGGTTGGATCTTGGATCACGTTTGGATCTTGGATCACGGTTGGATCTTGGATCACGTTTGGATCTTGGATCACGGTTGGATCTTGGATCACGGTTGGATCTTGGATCACGGTTGGATCTTGGATCACGTTTGGATCTTGGATCATGGTTGGATCTTGGATGAGGTTTAGATCGTGGATGAGGTTTGGAAGCTTTTTTTGGGTGGAAAGATCCAAATTTCCAATTGGGATGAAACAGAACTTGTGGATTCTCCACTGCCAAACCCTGTAAATAGGAAGGGATGTGAAAACCTGACTTAATTAATTAATTCATTAGTTCATTGATTCATTAATGTGGTTTTTGATTTTGCTGCTTTCCAGCCCATGAATTCCCTCTCCAGCTCTTTCCCTAAAATCCTTTGGAGCCAATCCTGATTTCTTTCTTTATTTGCACTCAGTGGTGATGAAACATTTCAAGGCTTTTCCAGAATTCCTTAAAAAAAGGGAATATTTTCAATTAAAGTCTGAAGTTTACACTTGGCTCTGTTGAGAGCAGAGATTCCCCTCCTAAATTATTTATATTCCATAGGAAAAATTCCCATTTCGTTAATCCCTACCTTTTCCAGCTATTTCACCTCCAAGGAGCCGTTGTTAAATATCTTTTTTAAAACTATTTTTTAGATTTTAATTTAAGTGTTTTTGGTGTTGCTTTCAAATCCAACACTTTCAGTGCAATATTTTTAAACAGTGAAGCTTCAAATCCTTGGATTCCGTGGGAATTTTTCCCATTTTTTTTGGAATCCAGCCTAATTTTGGGAGAAAAAGACACTGTGCCATGTCGAGGGTGTTGTTTGCAAGGTTTGTATTTCTTCAGCTTAGTTAGAACTGGAGTAAAATTTATTCCAAGTTTTTCCTGGCATGCACTTTATTGGAAAATCCAGTGATAATTCCATATCCATCAATTATTTCCTGGGAATAAAATCCCCTCGGAGCTCCTCCTGTTGTTTCCCGCCCCCAAATTGTTACTGGTTTACTGAGGGAGGAAAATGAACTTCCCACACCTCATTTTTCCATGGATTTCGCACCAAATCCGTGTTTGCTGAGGCTGGGATGGGAACTGGGGGTGGGATGAGTCCAACCCAGATTTCCCAAAAGGAAATCTTCTGGATTTGAGCGTTTTTTTGGGTGTTCTTTGTGCCATATTTTTTATTGTTGTGGGGTTTTAGCACCGACTCCGTATTTTGTGGGTTGTGTTGAGTCCAACATATCCCAAAAAACTTGGAATATTCCTTGGAAAACCCATCCTGGAGCTGTACATTGGCTGAATTCCATGTGCCAGAAGGATTTTCCACCTGTAATTCCTTCTTATTAAAAACTCTTGGAATTGTGATTTTCTCTCCTGTCTTCACTTGGCTGGGGATTTGTGGGAAAAATCCCTCCTTGTTTTCCTGTGGAATGGGATTTCATGGATTCTGTGGAGCTGGGCTTTAGGGTGGCTTTATTTGGGATTAAAAATATGGAAAATATTCCCTGCTGGAAGGTGGCCCTGGATGAGCTTTAAGCTTCCAACCCAAACCATTCCGGAATTCCGTGATCTTCAGCGAGGTTGGGAAGAGTGGCTGATATTCCAGAGGGGTCTCAAAATCCTGGAAAAATGGGCTGGTGGGATCCTCATGGATTTGGCAAGAAGAAATCCTGCCCTGGGGAGGAGCAATCCCGGGAATCGGGATGTACTGGGAACACCCAGCTGGGAAACGGGAGCTGGAGGTGCTGCTGGATGGAATTCCCAAATGGATTAGGTTGGAAGGGATTTTTTTAGGATCATCCAGCCCCATCCCTAGGGACACTTGCCACTATCCCAGGTTGCTCCAAACCCTTTTTTCCGTGAGAGGTGGATTGGAATGGGATGATCCTTAAGATCCCTTCCATCCCAAACCATTCCGGGATTCTGGAATTTTCTGGAGTTCTTTTTTCCCGACTCCTTTTGTGAGCTGTGGATCCTGAATTCAGTGGAGTCCCACACCAGCTTGAAATTCCATAGGGGAATCCCAAAATTTGAGGGATTCCAAACAGGAATTCCGTATCCCAGGTGCCAAATGTGGAAACGGGACCCAAAATGGAGGTTCCGGAGACCTCAGCGATGGCTCCCTCTGGAACAACCTGAACTTTGCCATGGACCGTCAGAGGAGCCTGGAGATTCCTGGATTTGGGAATTATTCCTTACCCACATCCTCTCCAGAGCCGTTCCAGCTCCCGGAGGTGAGTCAAGCTTGGAAAACGCATCCCAAAAAGAGAGGAAACATCTTGGGATCCGCCCCTGTTGTATCCTGGAGAGCGAAACTCCGCGATCCCGATGCCAGCCGCTCTCCGTGTCCTTAGGGCTGCCTGGTTTTCCACACTTTTTTTTTTTTTTTTTTTTTATGGATTGCTGCTTCCAAGCACAGCAAATTCCCCGAGTGAGAAAAATCCCGTTCCGGCTTGGGTTTGGCTCCTCTCGGGGAGTTTGGCCTCGTTTTTGTGCTTTATTACAGCAAATGCCCACGGGATGTTTTTTGGGAGAGCCATTAGGGAAAGGAGGTGGGATGGAGGGATGAAGGGGGGCCAGGGCAAAAAAAAAAAAAAAAAAAAAAAAAAAAAAAAAAAAAGGGAAAAAACTCCTGAAATGCATCTTTTTCCACCTTTCCATAAAAAAAAAAAAAAAAAGTTGGGAAAACTTGAGCTCATAAACACCCCTGGAGAGCGGGGTGAGGTTTTGCCCCCCCACACCCTCCTTGGTTGTAACCACAGTTGGGGTTTGGGTTTTTTTTAAATGCATGGAAATCATGGAAAAAAAAATCAAATCCTGTTCCAACTTACAAGGAAATACCTTGGGCCAAATTCCTTAAAAAAAAAAGATTAAAGAAGAAAAGGAACTGTGGGACTTGTGGAGGGATAAGGCTGGGTCAGCTGGATGGGGGAGGTGGGAGTGGGAACATGGATTTGGAATTCAAATGTTCCCCTGTTCATCCTGTCTGTGGGGATAACAGAATTCCAGGATGGGTTGGGTGGGAAGGGACCTTAAGGGTGATCCCGTTGCATTCCATGGGCAGAGACACTTCCTGCTATCCCAGGGTGCTCCAGCCTGGCCTTGGACACTTCCAGGGATCCAGGGGCAGCCACAGCTGCTCTGGGAATTCCATCCCAGCCAGGAGTTCCTAATTCCCAATCTCCCATCCATCCCTGCCCTCTGGCAGTGGGAGCCATTCCCTGTGTCCTGTCCCTCCAGGCCTTGTCCCCAGTCCCTCTCCAGCTCTCCTGGAGCCCCTTCAGGCCCTGCAAGGGGCTCTGAGCTCTGCCTGGATTTTTTTCCCCTCTCCAGGTGAGCATTCCCAGCTCTCCCAGCCCTTGGAGCATCTCTGTGGGATTTGATGGCTGAAACTCTGTGAGCTGGATCCCACCAGGGACATCCCACCTGTGATCCCAAGGCCAGCTTGGACAGGGCTTGGAGCACCCTGGGATAGAGGGAATTGTCCCTGCCCGTGGATGATCCTTAAGGTCCCTTCCGACCCAAACCATCCTGGGGTTCCATCATTCCATCATAAGGAGCTTTTTTTCTGCTCCACAAAATCTCCAGTCATCCCATTTTATAAACTGGGAAGGCTTTTTGGGAAGTCCCATGTCCATAAGCTTTGTCCCAAGGGAAAATATTTTGTTGGGAAGTGGAGCAGCTCTAAAATGGGTTCATTTCCATCATTTTTGGGACCGTCGTGATCCGTGTTAAAGTGAGGGATTAATTTTATGGTTCATCCAAACTCTGGATAAACAGCTCCACTTCCAGAGAGTCACAATTCCAAATTCCCTCTTTCCTGGAGCCACCTGGATGTGCCAGTTGTGCTGTTATTGGGTTTTGTGGTCCCAAAAGCTGGGAATTTCAAAGAAAGAGGAGATTTGGTTGGTGGAGGAGCTGTTTGCCTTCATGGCTCTGGCTTGGAATCTGAATGGAACATTCCTGGAGCTGTGGAAGTGCTGGGATCACATCCCTGACAATTCCAAGTCACCCCTGAGACTCCTGAAGTCCAGGCTGTAGGAAGAGGGATGGAAAACCCAAGTGCAGGGCCAGGACTTCGACTTCCATGATCCTGGTTGGTCCCTTCCAATTCAAATTCCAGGATTTTATGATGAGATTCCCTGAGGGATACAGAAAACAAGGGAACAGGGATGACTTGAAACTTCTTTGAGGTTTTTTGGATGCTTGGATCAGCTTTTCCAGCTGATTTTTTTTGGTGGCCTTGTCAGCTGGATTAGGGACCAACCTGTTCCCGAGGCTCAGAATTCCCGTGGCATCTCCTGGGACAAATATGGAAATCCCCAGCTTCAGCACTGGACAAAAAAAACTTCCCAGTTTAGGTTTTCAGGGCTGGTGTCTTTGGAAAACCTGGAAAACCTCACTTCTGGCATGATAAAATTTGGAATTTTTTGTGGCCTTGTCAGCTGGATCAAGCTGTTCCTGATGTTCAGAATTCCTGTGGCATCTCCTGGGACAAATCTGGGACTCCCCAGCTTCAGCACTGGGTAAGAACATGGGAATTTTGGTTTTCAGGGCTGGTGCCTTTGGAAAACATGGAAAACCTCAAACATTTGGATTTTTTCGTGGCCTTGTCAGCTGGATCAGGGACCAACCTGTTCCTGAGGCTCAGAATTCCTGTGGCATCTCCTGACAAACCCGGGGCTCTCCAGCACGGGATAAGATCATGTAAATTTAGGATTTCAAGGCTGGTGCCTCTGGAAAACCTGGAAAACCTCAGGAAAAACTTGACCCTGACGTGAATCCCAGCTCTGTTGCCACCTGAAGTAGAGGTGGGAGGGCAGAGCTGCTCCCGGCAGGAAGCGGAGAGGAGGGAAAGAGCAGGGAAGAGCGTTTGATCCTTATCTCCTGCTCTCCCACTTGCTCTTATCTCCAGGCCCTGTTTGTTTTTCCCGGGTGACTCCTTCCCTTTGTGGTTTTTTTCCCTGATGGAAAATGGGAGCGCTGGGATGAGCTCCGGCAGAAGGGAAGCAGCCAGGGGAGGTTATCTGGATTTTGTAAAAGTTTATCAACTCTCCTCGTTATCCGTGTGGGATGGGATTGATCGGGGGCTCCATCCAACCCAACTTTGGATTTAAAGGATCAGGAGGAGGTGGCGGCTCCCTGGATCAGGGCCAGGAGCAGCCAGGGCAAGGCGAAAGCAAGTTTGGACTTTGGATCAGATTTGGAAGGTTGGAGGGGAGGAAAATCCAGGATCACAGGGAAAATACTCACTACCAACCACTGGAGCTGTTGGGAAAGGGGAAAATCCACACTGGGACATGTCCCACTATCCCGGGTGATCCAAGTGTCCAACCTGGCCTTGGACACTGCCAAGGATCCAGGGGCAGCCACAGCTGCTCTGGGAATTCCATCCCAGCCCCTGCCCACCCTCCCAGCCAGGAATTTCTTCCCAATCTCCCATCCATCCCTGCCCTCTGGCAGTGGGAGCCATTCCCTGTGTCCTGTCCCTCCATCCCTTGGAAATTCTCTCTCCATCTTTCCTGAAGCTCCTCCAGGTCCTGGAAGGTCACACTGAGCTCACCCCAAAGCTTCTCCTCTCCAGGCTGGACATTCCCAGCTCTCCCAGCCTTTCCTCCCAGCAGAGCTGCTCCATCCCTGGGATCATCCTGGTGCCTCCTCTGGGCTCTCTCCAGCAGCTCCAGCTCCTTCCTGTGCTGGATCCAGGCCTGGGGCAGCTCTGCAGGTGGGGCCCCACCTGAGCATGGGGCACAGGGGCAGAATTCCCCCTCCCCTGGATCCCACAGCCACATTTCTTCTGGATTCTCATTTTTCCAACAAGACTGTTGCCTTAAACCCTCCCAGGATCGTGTTTAATATCAAGTTTGATGTTTTTTAATTTCTCTCTGGTTTAGGATTTTTAGACTTTGTGCCTTCCAGTGTTTCTCCATGGAGAGCGGCACCTTGACTTTTTCCACCAGGATCTGGGATCCACATCTTTGTGGCATTTCAAGAATTCCATCCCTGTAGCACTGAGATCCTCCAATTCCTTCAGGCTCATCCCATATTGGAATCAACCGGAGCAAATTTTATCCTGCTCACTCCCTGAGCACAGGGACCACATTCCAGGTGCTGCCTGAACTCCTCCCCGCTTTTGGGCTCCCAGGAAAGCGCAGATTCCAACAGAAAACAGGAGGGAAACTCCGCCAATTCCCAGCTTCTCCAGTGCCAAGGAGTTTGGCACTAAGCAGCTTTTTGCTGCCTGGTGTCTGGCAGTGCTGGGTCTTATTTTCAACAAACCCCGTTAAAGGATTACGAGGGCCTTGTTAAAATAATGCCCTCGGAGCTTATTCCTTATTGGAAGGAAAACAAGGATAAACAGAAAGGGTTCTCTCATCCCCAGGGTTATTGCTTGGAGTGCTTTGAAAGGAGAAAAAAGGAGGAAAACTGGCAGGAATTAGGGAATATATAAACACACACACACATTTGTCTGGGGATATAAAGTGAGTTTTGTTTCATTTCTGCTTTACAGCCCTCGGAAAAAAAAAAAAAATTAACAGCTCCCCCCCGCTAATTAATCTAATTAATACTGATGTTTGGCCATTGCATGAAAAGTTTTACCTTGGAGAAATAATCAGTTAAAAGGGAAAAGGGAAAGGAAGCCACTCCAAAGGGGAGTTGCTATATTTACCTTTTTAATGGAGTTTAATAAATGGGAATTAGAAATCCAGGGATTTTTTTGCGTCGGCCGGGACGACGACAACAAAATGGGAAATTTTAAATGGTGTTTGCCACAAAGTGTTCACGTTTTCCAAATAAAACATGGAAAGGCTGGATGGCTCCATGGAGAGCTCCGGGAGCAGGGGGCATTTCCCTCAAGGCTTTGACTTCATCCAGAGCGGGAAAACAGCAAACAGGGAAGATCCCGATGGGGCTGATCCCTGAGGTCTCCTGTGCTTCATGGAGATCAGATCCACCCTGTCCTTCTGCAGGTGGAGGAATGGAGCATCTGGAGCCAATGGGAACTGAGCAGGAATCTCTGGGATGTCACCCCAAGACAGCAGCTCAGAAGATTGGATGATGAGTGGGAAACGGCGTTCCTGGTGGGATGGGGAATATCACAGAATCCCAGAATTCCAGGTTTGTGTTGGAAGGGCCCTTAGGGATCATCTTGCCTCAACCAGGGACACCTTCCCCTGTCCCAGGCTGCTCCAAGCCCTGTCCAACCTGGCCTTGGGCTTGTGACAACTGCTTAAAACTCATCCATTTGGAAAAAAATTCCTGCTGTCAGAGGAATAAAACCAAGCTGATCTCTGTTTCTTGTAATGTTCAGGATGACAGGGACTCATGAGCTTCAAATTTTTTTTTTTTCTGATTCTGGCCCAACTTTTGAGTCATTTTTCTTGGGTTTCATTGGTGGACGCTCAGCTGCAGGAAATCCGAGGTCTTGAGTGGGGCGGGTGCATTTATAGAACCCTGGAATGGTTTGGGTTGGAAGGGAACTTAAGGATCATCCCAGTGCCATGGGCAGGGACACCTCCCACCACCCCAGGCTGCTCCAAGCCCCATCCAGCCTGACCCTGGGTACTTCCAGGGATCCAGGGGCAGCCACAGCTTCTCTGGGAATTCCATCCCAGCCAGGAATTCCTAATTCCCAATCTCCCATCCATCCTTGCCCTCTGGCAGTGGGAGCCATTCCCCGTGTCCTGTCCCTCCATCCTTTATCCCAAATCCTGCTCCAGCCTTGGAGAGGAGTGGGGAGCGCCCAGGATGAGTGACTGGAATTTCATGTCCCAGCTCAGTCCCCGGCATGGATTTCTCTCCCCAAGTCCATGTCTGACCGTAGAATGGCCACGCTGGGGCAGCCAAAAGTCCCTCCTTGCCTCCCTGCTGGTTCCTGGAAGCGGGAATGGAACAGGGCAGGTGTCCATTGCTCTTCTCCCAAATAACCCAAGTCCAGAGGTGGGAGACCTGGAGATCAATCTGCTTTTGGAATCTTGCTGGTTTCAGGCACCCATGGATTCTTTGACAAGGAATTTGTGCTGGATACTCCAATTGCTGATTTAATTTGAGCCTCTCCGGTTCTTCCGCTGAAACCAGGAATGGCCAATCCCTTTTCCCTTTATCTTTTCCCATGGATTTGAAAACCCTCCATCATCTCCCATCAATCCATCCTCAATACTTCCATTAATCATTCCTCCTATCCCCCTTTTTTTTTTTTTTTTTTTTTTTTGATCTTTTCCTCTATCCCAAAGGACTTTTCCATCTTTATTGTGGTTTTCAGACCTATTTTGGCTTTTGGAGCTGCCGTGACCAGAAATGTTTGGCAGCAAGATCCCGCTGACAGGAAAGGGGATGTTTTCCTCATCCCATTCCAATGTCGGCATCACACGCTCACACCTTCACTGGCCCCTATTCCCAAAATTCCAGCCTGCATTAATCAGATTAATGGAGCAGGCAGAAAGCCCCACCCTTTAATTAAACTTAATCAAATGAAAATGCTACATCCCAATCAAGTCCATTGTTTTCTTTGCTTGTACACAAGCCTGAATGCCCTGGAGGCAGGAGCAACAAATTCCCAATGATTTTCCAGGAATGCTTTGTGGAGGTGATTGTTGACCAGGGGGAAAGCGGTGCCATGGATTGTTCTCAGAGTTTACTGGGACTGAGTTGGAGCTGAGTGTCCGGGAACATTCCTTGGCACAAACAATTTGCTAAAATTGGTGCAGCCATCCAGACTTTTGGCTGAGGGCGGAAAAGATCCGGCGTCTCCTCGGATCCATCGTTTGGTGAGTACGAGCAGCACAACTGTTCTTCCCTTAAAATTCCTTGTGGATGCCTCAGGGAGCCTTTGGTGAGGGGAAAAAAAGGCTGGTTATGTCCCAGATCATCAATATTTGAGATTTCGTCTGATTATAAAGTCAGGGGCATCCAGAGGGGATTTTAATCTGCTCAGGGAATCTTGGAATGGTTTGGGTTGGAAGAGACCTAAAATCCCATCCATTCCCACCTCCTGCCTTGGACTATCCCTGGGGGATCCAACCTGGCCTTGGACACTTCCAGGAATCCAGGGGCAGCCACAGCTTCTCTGGGCACCTCTGCCAGGATCTCACCTCGCTCAGAGCCAGGAATTCCTTCCCAAAATCCCATCTAAATCTACTTCTTTCAGCTCAAAGCCATTCCCTGTGTCCTGTCCCTCCATCCCTTGTCCCCAGTCCCTTTCCAGCTCTCCTGGAGCCCCTTCAGGCCTTGGAAGGAGCTCTGAGCTCTTCCTGGAGCCTTCCCTTCTTCAGGATGAACATTCCCAGCTTTCTCAGGAATTCTCCAGGCCCTTCCCAGCTCCCTTCTCTTCCCTGGACGTGCTGGTGGAAACTGGAGGTCCTGCTCCTTCCCATCCCTCCCATTCCTTCATTCCCTCAAGGAGAAGAACCATGCCGTGTTTGCTGAAAATCTCCAGTTCCACTTCTCCATGTCCTGGAATTCCGTTGGTTTATCGCTCTCATCGGAACTCCTAAGATTGTCTTTAAAACCATCAGAATTTTTAGCAACAAAATTCCAAGATTTTGGACTTTGGTGGCAGCATTCCCAAAACTTCCTCAGTGGTTGCACCAGCTGGGAATGCACTTCTGACTCCCAAAGGAATCTGAGGTTTTCCTCGGATTCTGAGAGTTGGAATTTTCCCAGAAAAAGAACAAAGCGTAACATAAATATTCCAAACTTTTTTTCTTTTTAAAGAGGGGGAAATCCTGTTTATTTTGTGTTTGCTTTGTTGTCCCTGCTCTGTTTGGAATGCCGAGTGTTTCCAACCCTTGCTTGTCTGGGAACGCGTGGTCCCAGGGATTTCTGCGGGAATGCTGATGCTCTCACGCGTGCTTGGAAAGGCTTTGTGGAACAAAGATAAATGAAAAATCAAATAACTGAAAGTGAAAACTTTTAGTCTCATTTTCTACTTTTTTGTCTCCTTTTCCTCTGCCAAAATTGAAGGAAATTTTTTTTCTGCTTTTGTCCTATTTTTGCTAATCTTTTTTTCCCTTATTTCTTTAAATCAGATTAAACTTCAGGAGTTTTTATGGAGGAAGGCCTGACTTCAGGAGCGTCCTTCCCAAATTTTTGTTCTAAGGAAGCTGAAGCAAAATGTGCTGGAGAAGGGTTTGGATTAGATTTAGTCCCCGATGGCTGGGAGAGGGTGGTGAGGCGCTGGAAGGGATTCCCCAGGGAATGGGGACATTCCCAAGGCTGCCAGAGCTACGGGAAGGTTTGGACAACGCTCTCAGGGTGGGATTGTCTGTGCAGGGCCAGGATTGGGACTGGGTGATCCCTGTGGGTCCCTCCAGCTCAGGACATCCCATGGTTCCGTGATTCCATGACAATCGTGTTCCCATTCCGTTTCTAAACCCCAGTTCCCGGGCACAGCCACCCTGAGACTCCCCTGGGGGCAGCCAGGGGGTCGGGCTCTGCTCCCAGAGAAACGGGAGAGGTTTGGATTTCAGGGAATATTCTCATGGAAAGGATTGTCCAGCCCTGGCAGTGGTGGAGTCCCCGTTCCTGGAAGGATTGAAAATCCATGTGGATGTGGCACTTTCTGGGGACTTTGCAGTGGCCTGGGAAGTGCTGGATGATTGGACCCAAAAAAGGCTTTTCCAACCTCAACAATTCCATGATTTTTTCCATGTTTAGGCCTGACACCTTAATTCCATCATCCATTCTCATGGCATTACAATATTTTTAGGGGATTCACCAATTTTTTGGGATAAATGCCAGGAATATCCAGGAAATTTCTTTCCAGAAGAAAGGCTGGGACACCCAAGGCCTTCTAAGTTTAAAGAGGTTTGAGCAGGATTGGTTTATGTGGAATTAGGAATGAAGGGTTGGATTCAGGAATACCAAGGAAACGGGGGGTGGGGGGGGGAAATCCTGAAGGAGAGAAGAGATTTTGAACTCGGAAAAGGAATTTTTTTTTGCTGCCACATAGTAAGAAATGGAATTTTAGTGGAATTTATCAACTCACAAATCTCATCCTTGCAGTACTTGATGCTCCTTTCTCCAAATCCCAAGTCCTGGCTGATTTCTCGGCGTGAAAGATTCCAATGTTGGCACTGGCGAGGTCCAGAAAGGGAAAGTGTTGCTTGTTCACCAAGGAGGAAATAATGGTGCAACTCCTGGAATGTGAAAACATCCAAAACTTTATAAAAGAGGATTAAAACTCCGAGGGAAAAAGCCTTGAGCTTTGCAGGAAGCAAAACCATTCCAATGGGAGCCAGCAAGGGAGAACCATGAAAAAAAAAAATTATCTATTTATCCTGCAAACTGAGGGAGCTTGGAAATAATCAAAACTTCACAAAAGCATTCCTGTTCATGGGAATATTGTGGGAATATTCAAAAGAGAGGGTTTTTTTGCTCCTTGAAAAAACTGAAGAAATGTAAAGTTTATCAAGACTGACCCTCTGTGTCTGAGATTTTTATGGAAAAATAATTCGCTCAGTTTGGTAGGGAATGTGGATAAAGTGGAAAAGTTGCCTGGAATAATTTGGTGGAACAAGGATTAAGTGGAATTTTTTATTTGGGCTTGAGCGTAGAAAGGAATTTTGAGAGATTAAAAGCTGCTCAATATTTAATAAAATATGGATAAAAATGGATATTGGCCTCAATCGGGAAAATCTGGGACACAGAGAAAACAAATGGAGGCACAAAACTGATTTATGGCTCATGGAAGTGGGTACTGGGGAATGTGGATAATTCCAGAAGTGGGAAGAAGTCTGGGAATTAGATGGAGATCCCTCGGAGAGGTGGTGAGCTCATAACCAGCCTGGATTTGCCAATGGCTCCAGACCTCCTGCTCCATGCCCAGAAAAGCTGGAAATTCCTTCCAGGGATGTGCTCCGTTTGGGAGGAAATCTCAGGAATTCTCCTCTTGCCAGAGGCAGAAGCTGTTACACCAGGAATGGTTAGGGATGCTTGTCCAGGAGAGTGCGAAATTCCAGAAGGTCTCAAATTCAAGGGTTTTAAACAATTCCAAAGCTTCAGGCAAATGGAAATCCCAGTGTCCAACCCACTGGGTGGCATTGGAAAACTCGTCTTTAAGCTGCTCCTAAGTGAGCCAAGCTTAGCTGCATAAATTAACCCAATTGATTTGGGCTGAAATTAGCTTTTAAATAATTGCAGAAACATCTAAAGCAGGATTTTCAAGAATTAAAATAGAACTGAGCCAAAATAGCTCAGAGAATGTGAGAAGTGTCCGTGAAAATTCCCGACTCCTGGTTGCTTCCTACTCTTCATCCCTGAGCAGTTTAACTTAATATTAGAGAAATGTTAATTAATATTAGCAAAAACGAACCATATTTTAATTAATATTCATACACTCCTCCCAGAGAAGATGAGCAGCCCTAATTTGAAGTCAGGGAGGTCGAGGCTGGATCACCACAGACCTGGAATGGGAATCTTTGCACATGGAGGTCATTCCAGACATGGATTTCACACCTGGATCACCACAGAACTGGAATGGGAATCTTTGCACATGGAGGTCATTCCAGCCTTGGATTTCACACCTGGATCACCACAGACCTGGAATAGGAATCATTGTACATGGAGGTCATTCCAGCCTTGGATTTCACACCTGGATCACCACAGAACTGGAATGGGAATCTTTGCACATGGAGGTCATTCCAGACATGGATTTCACACCTGGATCACCACAGAACTGGAATGGGAATCTTTGCACATGGAGGTCATTCCAGACATGGATTTCCTACCTGGATCACCACAGACCTGGAAGGAGATCACTGCATGGAGAAGTCATTCCAGCCTTGGGTTTCCTGTCTGGATCACCACCGACCTGGAATGGGAATCATTGCACATGGAGGTCATTCCAGACATGGATTTCCTACCTGGGTTGCCACAAACCTGGAATGGGAATCTTTGCACATCCCAGCCAATGATTTCCTACATGGATGACCAAGACCTGCAAGGGAATCATTGCTCATGGAAGTCATTCCAGACATGGATTTCCCACCTGGATCTTCACATACCTGGAAAGGGGTCACTGCATGGAGCGGTCATTCCAGACTTGGATTTGACCTGGATCACCCCAGGCCAGCTCAGTACTGTGGCTCCTCATGAACATCCCATCTCCTCTCTGGAGCACTTGGAATATCCAGAAAGGAAAGGAAACAGCTGTGGACAAGTTCAGGGATTGGAGGTACGAAATTCCAAGCTCTGCTCTGCGAGGTGCAAATCCCTGGAATCCTGTGCCATTCCTCAAGGTTCCCACCAATGCTCTTCAAACCAGAATTGGACTTTCCAGCTCTCTCATTCCTGCACATAATTCCCATTTCATGAGGCTCAGGTCTTCCAGGTTGGAATGAATCCCCCTCCTCTTCCCTTGATGTCATGGATTAAAGGGAGGCTGCTGGCTGGATCCTCCCGGCATTCCCAGGATACGGAGATTTACAGCTCCCATTACCTTCCGGAGGAGTTAAGGGCCTCATCAGAACCTGCTCCTCATCAGAATCTGCTCCTGGTTTATGGCTGTGGCCCTCCAGCCTCACTAATGATCCCAGAAAATCTTTTGGAATGTTCCCAGTCACCTGGACTCACTGGGAGTCATGCAGGGAGTCTGGGGAACAAAAATCCTTTCTTGCATCTGGCTTTAATTACCTTTGGTTTTAATTAACTTCTGGGAGTTTCATATCAGTAATGTGGAAAAAGCAGCTTTTCGTGGAGGTTTGTTTTCCGTACAGGGAAAAATTGCATTCCATTTATCCCGTCCCATCACCTGCGGCCTCTGAGAGGCTTTGTCCAATGCCACTGGAATTCCTCGTGCTCCTGGAGGGATCATGGAGATGATCCTGGGCAGCTCCCCATCCTCTTATTCCCCTTGCATCAACCACAAAGTCTCCCCTCTCTCTGATTTTTGATTCTAGTGGGTGATAATTCCTCATTTGGCCAAAAATTCCAGTTGGATTTAAGGATCTCAGTGGATTTGAGAGCTGGAGGGAGCAGATGGAATTGGGAATCTCCAGGGAGATTTGTCGCCTTCTCGTGCTTAAAGCGGGCTTGTAAAAAAGAGGGAGAGGGATTTTTTACACAGGCAGGTGGTGATAGGAAAAATGGGAATGGTTTTAAATTAAAAGAGGGAAGATTTAGATTGGAAGTGAGGAGGAAATTCCTCCCTGTGAGGCCCTGGAGAAGCTGTGGCTGCCCCTGGATACCCCTGGAAGTGTCCAGGGCCAGGTTGGACAAGGCTTGGAGCAGCCTGGGATAGTGGAAGGTGTCGGGGTTGGAATGAGATGATCCATAAGGTCCCTTCCAACCCAAACCAACCTGGGATTTGGTAATTCTGGGATAAGGAGTGAAATCCCTGAGTCAGGGAATATTCTGGACACGCCACTCGCACTTGACCCGTGGCAAAGACACCGCAAATAAAACGGTGGGGAAATGAAACCCTGAGAGAAGGAAAACTTTTCCACACCCTATGGAAGCAGGCCATGGAGAGCACCGCCACGGGAATGCCGCAGGATTCAAGGAATGGGATTTTCCCTACCCAGGAAAAAGAGCCACTCCATCACTAAATATGAGTGGATTGAAAGGTTTTAGGGTTGAGGGAATCTTTGAGCAGCCTGGGAGAAGCCTTAGGAGGTCACGGATTTTTCCGTAGTGTCTGGAAGAGCTGGCTGATCCCAGCTGGAGAGGGAGCACATTCCTGGAGCAGACATTTGTCCCCCTGCGGAGTTTGTGTCCAAAAGGGGCAATGAAACATCAAATCCGGGCTCCTAAAATCCACGAAGTGTGAAATCATCCGAGTCATGACTGGGAATTTACGCAGCACTTGGAATTTTCTCCTCATTATACTGGAGAGCAAAAATCCGGTGGTTCTGGAGGGTCAGGGGACACTTTGATTTCCAAATATCCTTCGGGCACTTGGGAGTGTTGAGTTGAGGATTTGAAGAGTCTTTTCCAAACTAAATTATCCTAAAATTCCATTATTTTGGTGGTCAATCCTGCAAAGGCAAATCCACAAAGAAGCTGAGTCTCTCCTAAAATCCCTGCTTGGGCATCCTCCACAGGACAACTCTCAAGGCCAGGAATTCACCAATGGATTTTGATATCCCTGAATATCTGCCCAATAATCCTGGAGCTGGATATAAACTCCAAATCCTGCTCCTGCTCAGCCTGATCCATGGGAATGTCCCCAGAGGGGCCGGAAAGGACAATTCCCAGTCGTTGGTGTGGCCAAGGACCCGATCCCACACAAATCCCACAGCATCCCCCAGCTCTATCCCAGATCTGGCTGTCCTGGAGACCGGAACAAACACAGGAGAAAATCCCATGGGACATGTGGGATTATGCCAAATACCACCAGGGAAAAGGCTGTAATATTAGGGGAGAGGCAGGAAGGAGAAGCTGGAGGATGATGCAGAATTGGATAATTTGAGGGGACATCACTGAGCTGAAAAATCTGGGAATGTGAGGGAGAATATGAAATTAACTGGTGGAAGCCAATAGGAAAAAGCATCCTTAGGGAAACATCTCCAGAAAATTCCTTGGAAAGGTTTCACGGCCAATGCAGTGGGTTTGCTGCCCAGAATTCCTGGGGGAAATTCCAAGGCACAGAAGCCGTTTCCAGATTCCCTGAGCAGCCGCGGGTTGGTTTCCCAGAAGGGGTCAGTCTTTCCCAAGGATTTGTGAGGAATTACCTGACTCTTCCAAAGGGAAGCGCGGTGCCTGGATGGATGAAATTTGGGAATAGCAGCTGCAGCCTCAGGTGAAATCAAGCTCATTGCAAGTGGGAACTCCCCTGGATAATTTGACAAATTACTGACCGCATATTCCTGGGATGTGGGAATTAACCTTGGAGCAAGTGGGGATATGAGGTGGGAACATTGTGTTCAGAAATCCCAGGATGTGGGACTTCAGCCTTGGAGTGAGCAGGGGATGAGATGGGAATATTGTGCTCAAGAATCCCAAGATTTGGGAATTAGCACTGTCTTTGAGTGACAGAGGGGGCGGAGGTGGGAATATTGTGCTCAGGAATTCCAGAATGTGGGAATTAACTCTGCCTTGGAGCAAGCAGGGGGATGGATTGGGAGTACTGAGCTCTGGAATTCCAGAATGTGGGAATTAACTCTGCCTTGGAGCAAACAGGGGGATGGAATGGGAATATTGTGCTCAGGAAAGTGCTCGACATTCCCATTTTTTTTCCCTAAATCTCCTCTCAGGTGCTGTAGCAGGAAAATCCTTTTCCCTGCTCTGAAGTTCTGGAAAAGTCCAACTCTGGTAGCAGAGCTTTAAAAGCTGATCCTGGGATGAATCCCAAAATTTGGGGAGACCCTGGAACCTTCACTCTGTAATTCCACCCCTCCTCTTTTCCACTGGTGTCTTATCCAAATTTGAGCTTGAAATCCCTGGGAAGCCACCCTGAGGAAAGGCACTGGTGATTCTGGTGGATGGAATGATTGGAAAAGTGGGCATGAAATCCATGTGGAAATCCTTGGATTCCTGTAGTGAGGGGGGAGATCTTAAAAGAAGAACCTAAAAAGAAGATCCAAGGTAAGAAACAAAAAAGGGAAAAGAGGAAAATGGGGACACAGGTGACAGCCAAGGAATATTTTAGTTGGTCACAGCAAGGATAAACTTTTTCCTGGTGAAATGAGCTATAAATCATTGGAAAAATAACAATTAAAAGCCATTTTAAAAATGATATTTCCTGTTTCAAGCCTGAGATTAAATATTTCACCTCATAAAAGCCAGCGCTTCCTCCTGGATCTCCAAAATCCGTTGACTCTGGACTGGGTGAAGGATACAGCCCAGATTTCCACCTGGAGGCGTTCCCGGAGTAGGATCCCACCTAATTCCTTGTATGGATTGGTATTGCTGGAAAACCCAACCCCAGCTTGTCAGAATCCTTCCAGTCAGGGCAAAATGTTGGGATAGTTACAAAAAGCCAGGAGGGAAATATTTCCTTTCATTTTAACGCTGTTCCCTTTTCTCCATCCGTCAAAAAACAAACAAACAAACAAACAAAAAAAAAAAAAAAACAACCCAAAAAAACCCAAAAAAACAAACCAAAAAAAATCCCATCTTTCAAATTCTGTTTGTTCGTTCTTCCTTGTTATCCAGGCAAATTTCAGTCACAAGGACGATTCCTTGGATTTGAAAAAAAATTTTTGGGAGTTTCTGGGAATTCCATGAGGAAATCTCAGTGGTTTTTGGCTCTGGTTTGGCCATTTTCTTGTTCCATTTCTCTGTGTGTATCAGAGGATGGAAATAAATATATTTCAGAATATTTCTAAGGATGTTTTCCCATAATATTCTTAAGTATATTTTCCATAATATTCCTAAATATATTTTCCCTATGTGCAACTGTCGGGATCAGAATTCCAGCATGAAATGGATCGGATTAAATACAGACATCTACATTTTCCTAATTATCTGGGTTTTTCCATGTCAATGGAGCCTCAGGATGAGTAGAACCCCATCCATCCTAAATTTGAGTGATTTAGGAATGAGCCCATCCATCCTAAAATTGAATCCTAAGGTTGGAAAAGACTCCAAGATCATCAAATCCTTTGTTGTCCATAAAATCCAGGGGAAAGTGCTCAGGTGGATTTCTGGAGTTTTTCTCAAAACGTTGCTTTTCATAAAGACTTTGGTTTTCTGGTGCAGTTAAACCAAGGGGATTCTTTTCCCCTTCCAGAATCTTCTCCATATCCACCACTGTTCCCAGGTTTTGGGATAAAGAGGAGGAATTGGAAGGGACTTTCAAGCTCATCCCATTCCACCTCCTGCCATGGGCAGGGACACCTCCCACTGTCCCAGGCTGCTCCAGCCTGGCCTTGGGCACTGCCAGGGATCCAGGAGCAGCCACAGCTGCTCTGGGAATTCCATCCCAGCCAGGAATTCCTAATTCCCAATCTCCCACCCATCCCTGCCCTCTGGCAGTGGGAGCCATTCCCTGTGTCCTGTCCCTCCATCCCTTGTCCCCAGTCCCTCTCCAGCTCTCCTGGAGCCCCTTCAGGCCCTGCAAGGGGCTCTGAGCTCTGCCTGGAGTCTTGTCCAGCTTGAAAAATCCCAAATTTCCCAGCCTTTCACACATATTCCCATTCTCTTTCCGTTCTCCTTCCCAGAGTTTGTGCTCTACCCCTCCCACAGGAGCTGGTGCCTCTCTCCCCTTTGGATGCAGCTTGGAAAGAGGATTTTTAGTTCCTCTTTTCCTTTTTCCCTCTCATCCCCAATTTGCACTTTTCACTTCCCAGCACTAAGACCAAGTCACTCTTTCCTTTTTCTCCTCCTTCCTGAAGTAAAGAATTAATTAGGAATTTAAACACCATCAGTCACTCCCCTTTTCCCCTTCCCCCATCCCGCTCTCCCTTTCCCCCCCATCCCAACTCCTGGAATATAAATCATTTGCTGTGGTCTGCAGCTCAGCTGGAAAAACCAACAAGCCGGGTCTATAATGTCACCAGCATCTCATTTAGGGGATTTATGGGGTCTGGCCTTAAGCACTTGCTGCTTTACAGCCTGTGAGTTCACTCCTGCAGGAATTCCCTCCGGATTCCACCTCCTTGTCCTTGACTCCGGCTGTCCGGCTGATCTCGGGAGCTTTTCAAAAGGTAGATCCCCATCCCTTGGAAAATGGGATCACGGCTTTGTTTCCATCCCTGGTTGGTCCTAAAGAGGATCACAGCACATTCCTGCAGCCAGGAAAGCCTTGGAATTGGGATGTGCTGGGTGCGGGAGGCAAATGGAATAATTATCCAAGGTGGACTTGTCAAGGTTCACACACTGAGTGGGAAGAACATGGCTGCCCCTTCCTTTGGGCTCCCTCTGAGTTTTCTGATTTTCCTTCAGTTTTCTTTTTTCCTTTGAGTCTTTCCCAGTGCCTGGAATTGTCAGGGAGAAGGGAATCACCAAGTTGTCACTCCCTGCAGGGTTTTTCCTAGACAAAGGAAGGACGAGGTGAAGTTCCTTCACCAGCTGGTGGCAAACACCCCTCAGCTGAACCCTGCTGGCTCCAGTGGCCTGGTGACAACATTCCAGGAGCCACCTGTCCCCGGAAGAGCCAACCCTGGGGAGCAGCAGCTCCAAAAGTCCATTAACACCCCGGCACACATCCCGGAGGAACGGGATCAAAACTCCTTGGAGCCAATCCGTGCATCCAAGCCAGGTGTTGTTCAAGGACCAGCCAAAATCTAGGTCGCACCTTTTTTGACCAAGCTCTGCCAGATTTAGGTTGGATTTTAGGAAAAGGTTCTTCCCCCAGAGGGTGCTGGGCACTGCCCAGGCTCCCCAGGGAATGGGCACATTCCCAAGGCTGCTCCAGGAGCATTTGGATAACGCTCCCAGGGCTGCCCAGGGTGGGATTGTTGGGGTGTCTGTGTTCTGGATGATCCTTGTGGGTTCCTTCCCACTCAGGATATTCCATGACTCTCTGACAGACCCCAAGTGCATGGGAATGAGACCACTGACAGGAATTTCAGGATTAGGTCCTTCCCAAGGACAACAGACCCTTCCCTTTAGCTCCAGATTTCAGGGAAGGGTTCTTCCCCAGAGGGTGCTGGGCACTGCCCAGGTCCCCAGGGAATGGGCACATTCCCAAGGCTTCTCCAGGAGTGTTTGGACACTGTTCCCAGGGATGCACTGGGTGGGATTGTTGGGGTGTTTGTGTTCTGGATGATCCTTGTGGGTTCCTTCCCACTCAGGATATTCCATGACTCTCTGACAGACCCCAAGTGCATGGGAGTGAGACCACTGACAGGAATTTCAGGATTAGGTCCTTCCCAAGGACAACAGACCCTTCCCTTTAGCTCCAGGTAGATCCAGAGCCAGCTGGGACCTGGCCCAGCTCCTGGGACAGCTCCTTCCCAATCCAGGGAAGAGCAGGGATCCCAGAGTGACTTTTCCTGGTGCCAGTGTCCAAATTCCTCTGCCATTTGGAGTAGGGACACCTGGGTGGCTTTGGAGGCACTCAGTCAAACTGGCAGTGCTGGGGGTTAAACTTCCTGGTTGGAAAATGGTTCTGCCTGGGGGAATGTTCTGGAAAGGCATCTCCATGATCCTGAAGTGTGGGACAGACACCAAAATTGGGTTTGGCAGCAGAAGAGCCAATTTTTCCTTGTTCTCAGCCACCTCCTCCATGTTCCCAGCTAACTTCTCTATGTTCTCACCCATCTTCGGGCACAGGTTGGATTCCGTGATCTTGGATGTCTTTTCCAGCTGAAGTAATCCCATGATTCTGTGATCTCCTCAAAGTTCTCAGCCACCTTCTCCATGTTCTTACCTGCCCTGTCAGAGTTTGGACTCCAAGATCCTGGAGATGTTTTCCAATAGAAATGATTCTGTGGTTCTGGGATCTCCTCAGTGTTCTCAGCCACCTTCTCCAAGTTCTCATCCACCTTTTCCATGTTCTCAGCCATCTTCATCACAGGTTGAACTCCATGATCCTGGAGATCTTTTCCAACTGAAATGATCCTGCGATTCTGTGATCTCCATGTCCTCATCCACCTTTTCCATGTTCTCAGCCATCTTCATTGCAGGCTGAACTCGATGATCCTGGAGGTCATTTCCAACCAAAATGATCCTGCGATTCTGTGATTTCCTCAAATTTCTTATCCACCTCCTCCATGTTCTCCTCCATCTTCTGTCACAGGTTGGATTCCATGATCCTGGAAGTTTTTTCCAGCTGAAATGATCCTATGATCCTGTAATTCTGTGATCTCCTTAAAGTTCTCATCCACCTTTTCCATGTTCTCAGCCATCTTTGGTCACAGGTTGGACTCCACGATCCTGAAGGTCTTTTCCAACTGAAATGATCCCGTGATCCTGTGAATTCTGTGATCTCCTGCTCCATCTTCTCACACCTGTGGCTGCACAAGGATGTCGGTGTGGATTTGTAGGCATTTATATCCCAGGGATAAACCCAAGGATAATTCCAGTTCCAGGCTCCGGAGGGAAGAGATGTTGTCTCTCTTTCCTACCCCTTCACTCGGATATTTCCAATCTGGATCTGTTTTCCAGGACAAACTTTCCTTGGGACAGAAAGATGTGCTGCAGTGTGGGTCATTTCCCTCAGTTTAGGATAAATAACAGGATGATGATGATGATGATGATGATGATGATGATGATGATGATGATGATGTTTCTTCTCTGGACTCCACCCTGGGAGATATCTCACGGAATCCAGTGGAAAACTGGGGAAAAGGTCTATTTTCAAGGATAACCTGGCTTGCTGAATTATTCATGGCACATTCCTGCTTTGAGCTGCAGGGATGACTTCAGACACTGAGAAGAAGTGGGTTAAATTAAAAAAAAAAAAAAAAAAGAAAAATAATGAAAAAATACGGATGCAGATCCTCATGGAGCATTGATTGTGTCCGGTTGCTCTCCTCACCCTCAGGAATCTGTAAAACTTCCCAGCAGGACAACGGGAGCAACTCGCAAAGGATGGAGAGAGTGGGGAAGGGTTTGTGGATGGGAATCCACCCAAAATCACACCACACATGTGTGGGAGAGCCAGAAGGAAAAGCTGGATCCGTGGATCCCACCGGTTTATGTATGTGTGGGAACCACTGAGGCCATCCAGAGTCACTCCCAAATCCCACAAAACAGCTCCCACCGCTGCTCCAGCGCCATTCCCAACCATTTTGTCGCTGTTATTTGCTTTTCCAATTGGGCTCATTCCTGAGGGAAAGATGATCTCATGGGGAGGGCATGGATCTAAGAGCAAGGAGAGAAAAGGCTTTAGAAAAGATCCTTTGTTTCAGGGACAATTTTTGGGAGAGTTTTTTGGAAGATTTTCATTTTCTACCCCGAAAACATTGAATTTTTCTCAGTTTTATTTAATTTTGACAACTACAAGTTAAAAAAAAAATAGTGTTTATGGGATGAAATATTTCGGCTGTGTTTTCCAATCAATTTTTCTCCAATGAAAAAGCTTGAATGCTGGAATTTTCTGCTCAAATATTCCAAATAAATCCATTTTCTCTTTCCTACTTTCCCTCCAAAGTGAGAGGAGCTCAGGAAAACCACTTTTTATTATTATTGGGTACTCACCAGATCCATTCTCATCACAGACAAAGAAATAAAGGAAATGACACTGGAATTTTTTGGATAATAAAGGGCCCTCTCCTCATTCCCACAGTTTTTATGCAGATCAGTTCTGAATAAACAGAAATATTCCCATTTTTCTTTTCTCCATGGTTCAATCTGGGATTGGGAAGAGTGATGTCATTTAACAGCTGCCTCCACAGAAGCCAAGCTAGTAAATATCCTGTCTGTCATTCCTCAGGAACTCTGGAAAACCTTTTGGAGCAGGAAGGAGCAAAATCATCGGGACAACCATGCCTGGATTCTATTTTGACATTAAATCTCTTGTCTCGGGGTCTCAAACTCCTAAATGAAGCCAAATTCTGCCAAAATGGGTGAGAAAATGTTGATTTTTGATGGGAAAAATGGAGTGGGATTCATCCTGCTGAGGGTTCCATCTCAGATATCCATGGAAAATCAGAGCCAAGGGACACGGGAACTTCAGGAGCTGATTTGCCTCAAATGTTTGTGGATCATCAAAATTCCAGGGTTTTCTTTTTGACTCCCTGGAGAGTGGACGGAGCCAAAAGTACCAGCTTAAAACTTCCAATAAATCCAGTGCAAGGTGTCAGGGAAATCAGGGATAAGCTGGATTCATTCCCTCCCCACAGTTAATCGGCTTTTTCCCGGAGGATTTTTTTACTTTTCCTTTGTGTCGTTCCTGTTTTAGGGAGGATTTTAGGGGGGTTATCAATGAATCATGGAATGCTGGAATCCTGGAATGGGTTGGGTTGGAGGGGATTTAGGGCTCCTTTAGTTCCTGGAATCCCTGGAAGTGTCCAAGTCCAGGTTGGAGCAACTTGGGATAATGAAACTCCTGCTGATGGACTGGGATAAGTTGATCCTTAAGGTCCCTTCTAACCCAAACCATTCTGGAATTCTGGGATTCTAGGATAAATTGTTGCTCTTTCCCCGTGCTTATGGAGAATGACACCTCCAGGAGATGAGTATTCCCAAATCCACCTCCGCAGATCACGGAACCATGGGATGAACCAGCTGTCACAATCTGACCTTACAGCATTCCTAGGATATGATTTTCTTGAGGAAAATCCCTTTGCTCCGTGGATCTCTGGGATGGAGAAGTTACAGCTGTGTCCATCCGCTGGGATCGTCCTGGAAGCTCACTGGGAATATTCACCCCTGCTCCAGGATAGGGGAACCCTTTCTAGTGAACTCTTTTGGGATTTCTGATCAGAATTTAGGGGTTCTGCTTCTCATCTGCTGCACATCCCAAATCCGACCCCACATCGTTGGCTTCCTTTTAAAAACATTCCCGAAATTCAGACCTTAATGACACGGCGGTAAATTACCCACTGAGAGCTCTGCTCCTGAAAAACAGAGCAATTCCATCTCCCGGCACCACCACCTCCACTCTTGGAGCGAATCCTGTGGAATATAAACAGTGGGAAGCCAAGGGATTAGGGGGAGGTAAAAGAGTGGGATTTTTGTTGTGTAACACTGAGGTGTGACGAGGGCCAATCAGGAGCTGATCCAGCTCCACTTCCAGCCCCTTCCTTAACCTCATTCCCTTCAAATGTTTCCCCTGCACACAATCCAGCAAGGGAAGAATTCCGCTCTTTGAGGTTTTTCCATGAAAAAAAAAAGGGAAATCAAAGAAGCTGAGAACCTGGAGGGTGAGTTTTAATTAATACTGGTTTTAATATTTAATTAATACTGGTTTTAGTTGAATGTGTCCCCGCCTACGGAACGGGATGTTCCTAAAGTCTTTCCCAGCCCAAGCCATGCTGGAATTCTAATTCACACTAATTTATTTCTAAGCTTAGTTTAAAATGAATCAAAAAATGGGCTTTCAATTAAATTAAGCCTAATAAAAGATTAGGCTTAATTTAAGTTGAAGTAAAATTTTAATTTAGTTGAAAATGAATTAAAAATTAGGGTTTTGAGCACAGGAAATGCTTCAGCTCACTTCCAGCTCGGCTCCAGAGCTTCACTTCCAATGGCATGGAAAACCAACTGGAATATCAGATGTAACTCCTGGATCTTTCTCTTCATAAATCCTGGGGGTCATTCTGCTACTAAAGTTCACCACGTCATTGAAAATATTAATTATCAGTTTCACATTCCAAATTTCATCCATTAAAATGTCCATATTTGGAAGAACTTTTATTTTTAACCTCCTTTCCTATTTTTAAAGCAATCTGCAGATCTTGATTTGTCCCATCAGTGATGATTTATACAAAAAAAAATGAAGCATTTTGAAGCATTTTTGGGTGTTTTTTTTCCTTTTTTTTTGGGGGTGGGAGTGTTTTTTGGTCCTTTTTTTGTGTTTTTTTTTTGTGGATCTGGTTTGGAATATAATTAGAAAAGAGGAAAAGGGATTGGAAAAGGAGAACAAAAAGCCAAAAAACAGGAAGGGATATTTCCAATCGATTTTGCCTTGGTGAGATATCGAGTGATTAAACATTAAATAATTGAACAGAAGGAATGGGGATTTATCCCAATGTCTCCCAAGTTTCCTTTCCAGCTGATAAGCACTAGAGCTGCAGGAATATGGATGTGCTGGCTGGAATTTTTCCTGGGAGATCTCTAATCCAACCTTCCACTCAGAGCAGGGAGAGGTAAAGGAAGGTTGGAATTTTGGATCAATCAGGAACGAGGATCTGGATCAGTCAAGATCAATCGATTTGAATCTGGATCAATCAAGATCCAGAACAGAAGGCAAGTTGGACAGGGCTCGGAGCAACCTGGGGTAGTGGAAGGTGTCCCTGCCCATGGAACGAGATCATCTTGATCGTTCCTTCCACCCCAAACCATTCCATGATCCTATAAAAACATTCCCAGTTCTGTATTTCCCTTATTATTAGTTTAAAAATGGCTCTTTTTAATGATCATTTTCCCTCTTACAGGAAGTAGGTGCATTCCTAACTCAAAACCCCAGAATCCCAGCGCCCAATTTCCCGTTGGGAGCCAGTTGTGATGGAACATTTTCCCAAAAATGCGGGGCAGAATAGAATTTGTTAAGAAATAAATAATGAAGACAAGAGCAAAACTGACAGGCAGCAGCCAAAGAGAGGCAACATCCGCCCATCCCTGATTCCCTGCTCCCAAATTCCTGTGCCAGCCTTTCCCAGGCTTTTTCTCTTTCCCTTTCATGCCGCTGGGAAGGGCAGGGCGGGATCAGGGATCCCTCTGTCTCTGTTTGATGCCTCGCTGAAGGCTGATAACATTCCCTGCTGACAGCAGAGGGATGATTAGCACGGATATAAAGGAGGGAAGTGTCCGGGAAGGAATTTTTTCCATGCCTTGGCCGCCGATGGCCTCAAAGCCTCCATTGTTGCTGGTGGCCAGGTGAACAATTTGTGCCTCTGAAGGAGGGAGATACGGATCTCCCGCATCCCTCTGGAGAGCCATCCCAGCCTCCGGGACTCCTCCGACCTGCTGGAATGGCTTCAGAGGGCGTCGGATGTCAAAAGGGATGTGGAGGCTCCCGGAATTTCCTCAGCTCCGGCTCCACGCCACGTTCAGCTGTGCAGGTGTTGGATAAAGACACCGAGGTCTAAATTGCAGGGATATTCCCCAAAATCCCTCCAGGTAGAAGTTTCTTTGGGAAATTCCTCATTGTGAGGATTTTTTCTTTATTCGTCTACACCAGGACCAGGTGAGAGTTTTAGGGATGTAATTCCCTGGATAATTCTCCAGGTTTGTCCTGACTTGAGCAGAATGAATCCAAGGCCAAATTGGACAACCAGAATAATCCTTGTGCTGCTCCAGAAAAATTCCCACCTTGGACAGGTTCCACCTTCCATCAGGATGAAAACCTCCTTGGGGGTCTTACAGTTTTGGAATGATTTAAGAAAAGACTTCCCCCAAATTTATGGAGCTGTTCCAGGGGAGGTTTAGGTTGGATTTAGGAAAAGATTCCTCATCCAGAGGGTGCTGGGCACTGCCCAGGCTCCAGGAATGTTTGGACACCAGTCCCAGGGATGCACAGGGTGGGATTGTCGGGGTGTCTGTGCCGGACTGGGAGCTGCACTGGATGATCCTTGTGGATCACTCAGGATATTCCATAATTCCATGGTTATTTCTAATGCAGAACATGAGAGTCAAGTCAAATTCCCAACTCTTGCTTCCAGCTGTGTTCCTGTCCTGGGGATAGGAATGAGTTAATCTTTAAGATCCCTTCCAACCCAAACCATTCCGTATTTCTTCCCCGAATCCCACAGGAATTTGGGGATGCTGCTCCCTGTGTGTTTGGAGGCTTTGGGAACAGAGCTCAGCAGAGCTTCTCCTGGGCTCAGTTTATTTTCACCCATTGAGACTCAATCCTTAATATTTTTAGAAGAAATTAATGGAATTTTTGGCCACCAGGAGCAGCACCTTTATGGGATTTTGGGGGAGTTGCCATCTCCCTTCCAAGGCAAGCAACCTTAAAAAAAAGGGGGAAAAAAATAAAAAAAGAGGGAGAAAAAGAAAAAGGACCCATTAAAGTGAGTTTTAAACCCAGAAAAAACAGATTGAATGTCGGACTTCATCCCACTTCAGAAAGCGGAGGAGGATGTGGTTTGTCTTTGTTTTATCCAGCCGTAGCTTTGTCCCAGCTTGGAAAAGCGGGATATTAACTCCAGTGGGACATTACTGAGGGATCAGCAAACCCTTCTGCTGCTGCCTGAAGGCTCCCTCAGTTGTGTGAGTTGTTTTTTTTCCTCGGTGAGAATTTATGGCCGGTGATTCACGGAGCGAAGCCGTGTTTATTTTCCTTTTCCGATGATATTCCGCACTGCCCGTGTTCCAGGAAATATGACATAGCTGTTATTGCTAGGAATGAGCTGCTGCCGGTGGTTTGCATCCACAACTGCCTTCGGAAGGAAGGAATTCCTGGCACTGCTCCTCACGCTGGAGACTTTCGTCCTTTCCGATATTCCTTGTTTGTTTTTTTTTTTTCCAGATTTGCAAATCCAACCAGGAGATAATGAGGAATTTCTACTTGGGAAGGGGGATTTGGGGTGCGTGTGTCGTCTCCTCTGGAATAGCTTAGCACATTCCCGGTGTTTGCATTCTGCAGGATCCAGAAGGATTTGCATCCATTTATGGCCACGTTCTCCATCCTCAGTGGGGGAAAAATGGGAACACCTCATCCACAGCCGCAGGAAAATCCTACCTGTGCAAGGGGGTCCAGCTCCAAGGTCGTGGAATCATGGAATGAGTTGGGATGGAAGGGAATGTAATCATCCCATTCCATGGGCAGGAACAGCTTCCACTATCCCAGGTTGTTCCAGCCTGGCCTTGGACAATTCCTGGGATGGGGCAGCCACAGATTCTCTGGGAATTTCTTCCCAGCACCTCATCACCCTCACAGATGGGAATTCCTTCCCAAAATCCCATCCAAATCTCCTCCCTGTCAGTTTGAATCCATTCCCCTTTGTCCTCCCCCTCCATACCTTGGAAATATTCCCTCTCCATCTTTCCTGTCGCCTCCTTCAGGTCTTGGAAAAACACAGTGAGGTCACCCCAAAGCTGGAAGAAATCCACAGCAGATCCAAGTTTTTCAACATTGCTGCCCAGAATCCAATGGTTTGAGGGAAAACTCTGCCTGAAGAGGGGAATTATCATCCTTGCACTTGGAATGAGCAATTTTCCCACGGATAAAGAGGGGAATTCCAGTTGTGGGTTGGTAGAACAGCACTGGAAGGACGTTGGATGGGCTTGGAGCAACCTGATCTCCATGGAGATGTCCCTGCCCATGGCCAGCTGGGTGATCCTTAAGGTCCGCTCTGATCCAAACCATTCCAGGATTCCATGGAGATCGGGTTGTGACGTCATAGTTCCACCAAAGCTCTCAAGGTGAAAATCATGGAAGCTGTTGGAATATTGGACATGAACCATGGCCAAAGACAGGCAGTGGACAGCAGGATCATTCCACATTCCGACAGGCACGAAGGATGTTTTCCTGAGGTTTTTCCCCCCTCCCAGCTCTCATCCAAACCCTGGCATTTTCTGGAGACCAGGAATTTGCTGAGCACCCTCTGGTTTTGCTGGTTTTGGCCGGCATCGAGCCGCCCCCATTGGCTCTATCTGCATCTCAAGGAAATTATAAGTGGTTAACGAAGAAAATCTGAATTGTGCCAAATGTGGGACGTTTTGGCAGCCTTTGAATCCCAAAAAATCTAATTCCCACTCCTTTTTTCCCCCTTGTTTTTAGGGAACAAACCCTCGTTACAAAGATTTCTTGGAAACACCACCAAAATTGATGCTTTTAATTAAAAAAAAAAAAAAAAAAAAGAAAAAAGAAGAAAAAAGCAAATTAAAATAGTAAATGCAATTGAGGGCTTTTTGTTTTTGGGTTCAATTTTCCTACTGGAAAGTTGGAAAAGGTTATGGAAATAAACATTTCTTTTTGCTGTGCCTAAACATTTTTGTTCCAAGGAATAAATGTATTTCCTGGATGAGGAAAACAAAAATACAAGGGCAAAGCAGCTTTGCTTTCAAAGGTGGAATTAGAAACCAGATCAAGCAGATCCACCTAGATCCCTGGAATATTTGGAGGAGGGTCGCAGACCTTGGAGTGGGAGTTCAGCCTTTAAATAGGAAATATTTTGTGTCCCACCAGGCAGAGATTTATTCCCATTGATTTTAAATCCTCTCGGAGATGGAGACTCCATCAGTGCCCTGGGCTGGAAAACCCTTTCCATGAAGGAATTGTTCCCAAAATCCAACCTTAATCTCCTGTGGAACAACTTGAGGCTCTCATCCTGTCCCTTTTTCCTTGGGAGAAGATCCCAACTCCCACCTGGATCCATGCTCCTGTCAGGGAATTTTGAACACTGATCCAACTGAAAGTCCTGTCTTGACCAGGATTGCTGGAGCTGAAATTCCCGCCAGCTCCAGTGGGGAAAAACTGGGATTTAAGGAAAAATCCCCCTCTCATGGATGAGAAAATGAACCCACAAAGTGAGTCCTGCATCTCTCTGCTCTCCTCTTCAGGAATATTTTTCTGCTTCCCAGACTTTTCTTATTCCCTTCAAATATTTCCCATCGTAAATTCCTTCTCCACTTCCAACCTGACCCATCTTGGGTCTCTCCGTCTCTCAATTTCTGCCCCAAAACAAGCAAAAATGGGGATTAAAACCAGGTTTTCTGCATTTTATGGAATATTTTAAGCCTGGATTATCCAACTGACAAGGACACAACTCCTGCTAATGCTGCGCTGGGAGAAATTTAGAATTAATTACAATTAAAAGATGAGATTGTTCTGAATTTGTGCGTCCTGCAGCTGAAATCCAAGGATTTGTCGGACTTTGGCACCGCTGGAGTTGGGAGGGATTTGGAGACCCTACTGTTCTGGTTATAAAAATTGAATGTACAAAGCATGAAATAAACACGGGATAAACAGGGAATAAGCCCCGAATTCTTGGGGTTGGATAGCACAGGATGAGCTGGATTTTTCCAGAAAAAAATCCTCATTTTTCCACACAAAATCCCAGCGTTCCAAATCCATCCAGGACGGGGAGAGTCCTTGGAGCTGTGCCAAGGGGATATTTGGGAAAGCCGGATCCATCTGTCCCAAAAATACGCCAGGAAAACCGGCGGGATTTGCATCCCACTGGTCGATTTGATGGTGGAATTGATGGAATTTTCACCATTTTACCTTATTTTTTTTTAATTTAATTTTTATTCTTACCATTTAAAAATGTTTATTTTTACCATTGTTACCCCTTTTTACCATTGTTACCATTTTTATCGTTTTTTATTTTTAGTTTTACCCTTTAACCATTTTTTACCGTTGGTTTCGCCATTTTTCCATTTTGAATTTTTCATTTTGACCATTTTTTAATTTGTAGTTTTAGTTTTACCATTTAACACTTTTTAGATTTTATTTTTACCATATTTACAATTCTTGTAATTTTTATGATTTTACCTTTTTTTACTTTTATTTTTACCCTTCAACAAATTTTTTTCGGTGTTTTTACCATTCTGTAAAATTTTTACCATGTTGCCGTTTTAATTTTTTACTGTTTTCCCTTTTTTATTTTTGCCATTTTTTACTTTTACAAGTTTACCGTTTTTAAATTTTATTTTTACAATTTTTTGGTTTTATTTTTACCACCTATCAAGTTTTTATTTATGTTTCTACCATTTTTTATTTTAGTGCTATAATTGAACAATTTTTTAGTTTTAGTTTTACCATTTTGCCATATTTAATTTTTATTTTTACCACTTTTCTAATTTTGTTTTTTGTTTTGACTATTTTTATTTTTTATTTTTAGTTTTACCTTTTAACAATTTTTCTTTTTTATTTTTACCACTTTTTTGCATTTTTTATTTTTACTATTTTTCATTTTATTTTTACAATTTTTAGCATTTTTTACTTTGATTTTTATAATTATTTATTTGTATTTTTACTATATAACAACTTTTTAGTATTATTTTTTTACCAATTTTTATTTGTATTTTTATAATTTAACAATTTTTTGGATTTTTTTTTTTTTTTTACCTTTTAAAATTTTTTAACCAAACTTCCAAAGGCTCTTCAGCCCAGCAAATTTATCATTCCAGCATGGAGCAATCCTTCTTCCCGGCTGGATGGCTGGAATTCCTTCCAGGAGCTGTAAAGCTCCACGTGTGGCTCCGAGTTATTTTAATGAGGATTCCCCTCAGGGCTGTCCAGACAGCAAATCCCATCAACGGGGGAAATTCAACTCCTGACCTGAGGCTCCAAATCCATTCCGAGCCTCATAAAATCCACCTGGAGGCTTTGGATGGAGCGGGAATGGCTGGAGGCTGTGGAATGCACAGGTAGGAAAGTCCCTGTTTTATTTCCCGGCGCTGATTTGTCTCTGATTTCTCCTCACGAGTCCCAGGGTGGAGTTAAACCCGCTCTCGTTCCGTGAGCTGCCGGGGCTTTGTGCCCTATAAATTTCCAGACAAACCACTCATTTTTACCCCTTTTTTTTTTTTTTTTTTTTTTTTTTTTTTCAGTCGTTCCTTCAGTTCTCTTGGAGTTGCTGGAGGGCAGATGTGGGGTTGGTGAATAAATAAAAAGTCAGTGGGGATGTGGGAAAGTTGGGCTTCCACACAAAGCCTAAAAATCTGGGAATAAGCAAATAAATCCTAATTGATTTGGAGGGCAGGTGATTTCTGAGCCAGAATCCCAGGATGGATTGGGTTGGAGGGGATTTAGGGATCACCAAATCCATCCCTGCCACGGCAGGGACACCTCCCACCATCCCAGGGTGATCCAACCTGGCCTTGGGCACTTCCAGGGATCCAGGGGCAGCCACAGCTTCCCTGGGAATTCCATCCCAGCCCCTCCCCACCCTCCCAGCCAGGAATTCCTTCCCAAAAATCCCATCTATTCCAACCCTCTGGCATTTTCAAGCCATTCCCCATCATGAACAAATTATTCTGCTCTTGTTTATCCCCCCACACCCTCAAAGACAACAAGATGATTCCTTTGCTCCCGATTTTCTGTGGGATAAGGAACGAGGACATGGCTGGGTCCAGTGAATATTTTCCAATCAGATCCAATGAATATTTTTCAACCAGATTTCCATAAAATCCACATGCAGAGAAAATAATCCTAATACTGGAATAGAGCCGGTGGTGAAACTTCCTTTTGGCTGGGGAGAACTTCTGGTTTCATCAATTTTCCTGTCAGAACTCGACCATTTTTTTTTAGCAGCCCAGGAATCTGTGGAAAATTCAGGATGGGAAAGTGATTTGGGGGATTTTAGGTCTCTAAAAATGCAAGAAAAATCAAGGAATGGGACTGTCAAAGGAAGAAGCATTTAAATTTTTAATTAAATCCTTTAATTAAAGCTGTTTCTGTAGGGCAGGAGCCTCACGAAGCTCATCCTGAGTCGGGATTTAGCCTGGAATTTAGCTGGGATGAAGGAAACTGGAATCAGCCTCTTGCTGTCAGATCTCCCTCATTTTTGTTATCCCAAGGTTTCCCCGAAGGCTGTGGGATGAATTCCTTCTGTCAGGAAGTGCTGGGGCTGCGAAGGAAAGTGCTAATCCAGGAGTTCAAAGCCTGGAGGAGGAAATCCAACCCTTCCTCCAGGGAATTTTTTGAGGGAAGAGCGGTTGACCACAAGAAAATAAAAGCTCTCGTGGCTGACTGGGAGCTGAGTGAGGAGGGTTGGTGAGGAGGAAGCTGGGAATGACGAAATTCCAGCTGAGGAATTCCAGCGGGGAGGGAGCAGCTTTTGGGAGATCTGCTGCTTCTCAGACCATGGGAATTCTGCAGGGAAGGAAAGGGGAGAGGGATAAGCCGAGGATTTTGGGAATTCAAAGGAAAAGAACTTTGATTTCCTCCCTCTTCTTGGATTTTAGGGACAAAAATCTTATAGGAATGAATTCCCTTGGTTTTATCCTTGGATAATATCAGTTTCTGGGTATCTGAATTTCCTCTGGATTTTCCCACATGAGTGGGAAGTCAGATGGCTTCAAAACCTACAGCTCATCCCATTGGGAGAATTTCAGGGTTCACTCACAGTTCCAAGAGGTTCTGATGGATTTCCTCTGAGCATTTCCCAGCACTGGGAATTCAAATTTCCTTAAAAACAAATTATTTGAACTCTCCTGGATGTGTTTTCCTTGATTTTCCACCTTCCAGGATAGGACCAACCCTACCTCCACACGGATTCCGTCAGCTTTTTGTGCTGTATTGAGGTTAAAAAAAAATTATTTGGGAAAGAGAAGGGAATTCCTTTAAATTTAAATTTATATTTTTATCACCATTATAATAATTATATGTAGCACTTTCTCCTTGCTCCAAATAACAATAAACACCAAAATGTCCACGGAACCATAAAGATAAAAAGCTCTGGGAATGACAACCTGGAAAGGAGGAAGTGATGCCTCTTTGCCAGCAGTTTTAGGATCTGGATAATCAAGGAAATTATCCTTGGAAAGGTTTGTGTCTTCAGTGTTGTCAGGAGCCCTCCAGCTCTGTTAATTCCTCATTCTCTGCCCTTGTTGGGCTGCTTTTGAAATCATTAAATCAATCAGAATTGTTAATAAATCAATCAGAGTTGTTAATTATATTCCCATAATTAGTTGTGTGCGTATATATATATATACACAGATAGATACCCATATATACATACACATATATATGTATATATTTTATATATATATATATTGATTTATATGTATATATTTTTATATAAATGGATATTACATATGGATATATATTGTAGATATTATATATGGATATATATATAGTGGATATAATATATATAACATATTATATAACATATTTTGTATAACATAATTTGTATAACATATATATAACATATATTGTATAACATATATGTTATATATCTATATAACTATAATTAACATCCATATTAATTGTGCTAATTCTCTTCGCTCACAATTGAAGGGGAAGGTGTCCCTGCCCAAGCAGGGGGTTGGATCCTTAAGGAATATTCCTCAAAGTCCCTTCCAACCCAAACCATCCCTGGATTCTGTAATTCTCTAGGTTTAATCTCAGTTTTATCTCTCTAATGACATCCAAGTCTTGGTATCTGATGCGAATTTTTAAACTTTACATAAATTCTTCCTTTTCCAACTTTGTATTTCCATAATGTTAATGTGTTGCTTAAACTTACCGGGAGAAATAGTCAGAATTAAATCTCCTATTTAAATGACTTTCCCCCACTCCACATTTTGAATTTAATGGGGTTTTTTTTTGTAGCTTCTTCGAGCCACCCCCACCCCAGTGTAAACCACGAGGAATTGGGGTGGAATTCCAGCCCAATCCATCAAAACTTTTAGCATCCCTGCTTTCCCAATGAATTTAAATCCCAGTTATCCACACGGGGAAAATCAAGCATCCAAGTCGTTGTTGTTTCATACCTCCCCCAGATTTTTCTCCCAAGAGGGTGGGAAATGCAGGATTTTATCCCAGCTCTGAGCAAACCAGCCACAGAGAACCCAGAGTATTTAATCCTGCCTAATTAAATCCCACTTTGCTTAATTAGGTGCTGCTCCAGGTGTTTGGTGACCATTTTGTTTTTTTTTTTTTTTTTTTTTTTAGGTTACCCCTCCAAGCTGAGGGGAAAAAAAATAGGGAGACTCCTCCCCTCCCTCATCCCATCTCCAGGTTTATGAGCTCCACTCCACCAGGAGCAGCCCAGCCCAGGCTGAGGAGATGAATGAGCTCCCAGTCCCCTCGGCATCCTAAATGTTATGGGGTAAAACATGACCTAATTCCCTGAATTTGTCGTGCTTCGCCCCCCTCAGAGGAAAACTCGGTGGTTTTAAGAGCAAATAGCTGGGGGAGGTTTGGTGTCCAACTGGGAAAAATAACTGAGGTTGGAGGGAAAGTTGGTCAGGAAGAGCTGAGAATTCGGAGAAGACCTGCCTGGATGTTATGAGGGAAAGAAGCAGATTTATCTGATGGTTTTATCTTATTTTATAATTATTCTATTAGTATTTTGTTAGTTCCCAAACCAGATCAATTATTTGTTATTTATAAATGTTAACATTTGTGTGGCTGTGTCCACATCCTGCCAATGGAATGGGGTTGGAATGAGATGAACTCTCCTACCCCGAACCCCTCTGTGGTTCCGCAATTTTTTGGGTATTTCTTTATTATTGAATACAATTTTGGACCTTCTGCTTGAGGACCTTCTGCTTTGGACCTTCTACTTGGTGTAAATTAATTTTTGTGGCACTTTCTGAAATGTCTCCTACTGGTGGCATTTTGGTTCTCGTCCAGAAATATCACGGAAATGTCCAGATGGGAGTGTTGTCCTCTTGATCAAGAAAACGGGAATGCTCAAAGCTGGAATTTGGTTTGCTGGCTTTGGAGACAGGGAACGAGCTCCTCAGAGGATTTTGCTGTTTTGATTTTCCCATATTTTCAAGGAATTTTTGAAAGTTTATTTATTTTTCCAGTTTTCCAAATCCTGGTGGTCATGACACCACTTGTCGTGACCTGTCTCAGGTGAGGCCCCACCTGCAGAGCTGCCCCAGGCCTGGATCCAGCACGGGAAGGAGCTGGAGCTGCTGGAGAGAGCCCAGAGGAGGCACCAGGATGATCCCAGGGATGGAGCAGCTCTGCTGGGAGGAAAGGCTGGGAGAGCTGGGAATGTCCAGCCTGGAGAGGAGAAGCTTTGGGGTGAGCTCAGTGTGACCTTCCAGGACCTGGAGAAGCTGCAGGAAAGATGGAGAGAGAAAATTTCCAAAGCATGGAGGGACAGGACACAGGGAATGGCTTCAAACTGACAGAGGTCAGGGATGGATGGGAGATTGGGAAGGAATTCCTGGTTGGGAGGGTGGTGAAGTGATGGGATGGAATTCCCAGAGAAGTTGTGGCTGCCCCTGGATCCCTGGCTGTCCCTCCAGGCCTTGTCCCCAGTCCCTCTCCAGCTCTCCTGGAGCCCCTTCAGGCCCTGCAAGAGGCTCTAAGTTCTCCTGGAGGAAATGACTTCTCCATGAGGGCAAAATGTTCTCTGGAGCATTTTTTGGGAGCTGCTTTTCCAGCTGGTGCTGGGTGGCTCATGGCAAATGAAGGATGGGACGAGGACATGGAATGAAACCTCTTTTCAGGGAGCTTGAATTGTGGAGGTGAAGTAGGTGATTATTATCTGCAATTTTCACATTTGGATTATTCTGGTTCAGACCACTTTTGGGCTGCTCCAAATTGAGAGATCTGGGGGAGAATCATCCAAACCAGTGTCATCAGAGAACTGAATTTATTTTGGGGCTTAGCTCTTGGCTGTGCTAAACAAGGAAGGGTTTTGCTCTTGGCTTTGGGGTGGTTGAGCCATGGGATGGTCCCTCCTTGAGGAAGTTTCCAAGCTGGAACACAAACCAGAGCAGGAATGCGAAGGAGCTGCTGTTTTCCCTCATTGCCTCCTCTATTTTTCCGCAGTCAATCAACTCCTGCTTTAATTACACTACGGAGATCCTGCGGCCACCAGGATTTGCAGGGCTGATTCCCAGGAGAATTCCCAAAGCTGCCGTGTTTTGAAAGGGGCTGGATTGTGTCGCCTGTTAAATAAATGTACAAAATCCTCTTTTTTCAGCAGCCTCGCCTCACACCTCGCCCTGACGTGGGAATAATGGCTGGAAAAACAACTCAAGGGCCACTTCCTACATCCAGCAGCTCCTCAGTCCTCAAAGGAATGGGAAAAAATGGGGTGAGGGAGGGGGAAACACTGAACCTGCCCTCTAGGATAATATCCCAGGGTTCAGCCCCTCTGGCATCACTCCCAAAGGTTGGAGAGGCTCAAGGAGTTGGATGCTCCTGAGGGAAAAGAAGCTGGGAGGAACTGATGGAATATTCCACATGGGTTATTAAGGGAAGGATCGAAACCTGCTCTGCTCCTGGGATCTGAGGCTTTGGGATGAAGGAGCTGTTTGGCAGCTGGTGGATCCCCTGAGGGATGTGCCCAGAAGCTGGAAGTCTCTGGCTGGTCCACAGGTTCAGGCAACACTGGAATTCCACGTGCTGGTGATGCCTTGTGCAGGCTGACCTGGAACAGAGACTGGACAGAGCTAAAGAATCAAGCAGGGATTTATTCAAAGGATCTCCTCCATGGATCCACCTTGGGCAGCACCAGAGCCCAGCCAGGGCTGCACCCAAGAGGAACCAAAATGGTCCCAAAATGCACGAGCGCTCCCGGGGGCTCTCACTGGGATCAGCTCTGCTCCATTTGCACCTTGCAGTTCATTGTCCCATTCCAGCTTTAGCCCATGCACTCCCATCCTGCTTGTTTTTCTCTCTCCAGCCCACGCTGTTTGTGCTCCTGGGCCTGAGCTTTGGATCATTTGTCCTTGGTGCCCAGCTGGAGCAGGAATTGTTTTGTCTCCCTGCTCTGTGCACAGAGAGCTCACCATGCCCTGATGTGAAGCTCAGACCCACACACTAAAGCAGCTCAGAATGTGAAAAATAGAAAAGCTCAAACCTGAGGCATCACTGGGAGGAGGGGACGGGACCAGGCAGCTCCCAGCATGGAATAGGGGAGTTGGATAATGGAGGTTGGAATCCAGACTTCTCATCCTTTCTTCTCCAGCAGAAATGGGTCCCTGGAATGTCGTAATTCCCCCTCTCCACTCGTTCCATCCATGGAATCAACAACCTGGGGGCTCCCATGCAGCCAAGGGTGAAAGTGGAGCAGAGGGACCTTCCTGTCCCCCAGCCACTGTAACAGTGACCTCACTCTACATGCCAGGAAATCATGGATACTGTAGGACCTTGGATTATCCTGTAGACAGGAGCAGCCAGAAATCAGCTGGAATGTGGTTATCCCAAACAGAGATGAGCAAATCATGGAACCATCCCTTGGGCAGCTGTTACAAACTCATTTTCCCAGAATTTTGGGACTTTTCCAGGTTGGTGGTGCCTCTTCTCTGTCCTGCTGTCTGGAATGAATGCCTTTAATGCCTCTAAATGCCTTCATGGTCCCCTCCCAAAGTCTGAGTCCCACTGGAACTTCGTGCCCGGATCCACATTTTTTTGGGGGATGGGAGTCTCCAATCCCTGGATCATGGAGACACCAAATGCCACACAGAATGAGAGGAGGAGGGATCAGTGTCTTCATGTGGAGAGGTTTAATCCAAGGGGAAAAGGATGGCTCCTACACATAGCAGAGTGAGGGAATTACTGAATTTCCAGGTTTTGGGACATTTCTGGTGAATCCAGATTTTGAACTTGAATTCCTTTCAGTGGAAAAAAAAAACTGCTATAAGTGCAAGCCTTGCAACAGGGAATTTGGGAGCTTGGAGAGCAAATTTTAGGGGAGAAGTTTAGATTAAAAAGGAAGAAAAATTTCTTCATGGGAAGGTTCTTCAAATCTGGCACAGCTGCCCAGGAAAGTGGTGGAATGCTCATTTCTGGAGGGATTTTAAAATGTGGATTTGGCACATGGGGACATGGATTAGTGGCGGCCTTGGGAATTCTGGATTTACAGACTTGATGCTCTTTTTTTCCCCACAGTTGTCTCCACCAGTCAATCCCCACGGGCTTTATGGGATGTCCCTGCCCATGGAGGGGCTGGAACGGGATGATCCTTAAGGTCCCTTCCAGCTCAAACCATTCCAGGATTCCCTGATTCACATGGGAGCCCTGAGTCTTATCTCCACAGCAGCGAAAAGGAAACCACGGAACAGAGAAACAACATGAGCCATCCAAAATAAATTATCCAGCTGCCAACAAAGACAAAAATTCCTATTTCCCCCCTGCATCCCAGTTGGAGCTGGGTGCTTAAATCCCAAATTATCACCTGGAAAAATCCTGGATTTGAAGCCTTTTCTTGTGCCTGTTCAAGAAAGAATCCAAATAATTCCCACTTACCCCCACTTGGATGCAGTTAAAGGGTTAAACCCCTTCCCACCGGGACACAGGAACAACTTTTCCAACTGCATCCGCAGCTGCCAGCAGAATTCAGGGACAGCTTTATCAATCCCACCTGGAGCAAATAAAAGCTGAGCTCCAAACCCTTCCTTATCTCCCGGTGTTTGCCTTGGGCTGTTTGGTTTCCAAAGGTCACCGGTGGAAGCAGAAGGATCCATCCAAGGGTGATGTTTCCTTTGGAATTGGGTGACAAATTTGCTGGGAGGGCACTGGGAAATGATTGGAAAATGGGGTAGGGAAGGTGGGGGGTGGTGAGAAGAGTAGGCCAAAAAAAGTTTTAAAGCAAAATTTTTAAAGGAAAAAAATTTAAAATAAATTTAAAGGGGAAAAGAAAAAAAAAAAAAAAAAAAAAAAGAGGGATGTGTCTGCACAGCCTTCAAAAGTCTTGCAGTTGTTGTGGAAAAAAAGGAAGGACAGATGAAAAATTAGGATTTCATCCAGCTTCTGTCTTAATTTTTTTCTAAATTTTAGGGAATTATTTCTTTATTATTCTTTTACTTGCCATGCCACAGGTGTCATCTTAGGTTTAAATGCTGATTAGGGGTGACCTGCTGAAAATGCCAGATTTACTCCTGGAATTAATAAACTTCCAGCCTGGAAAAGAGGTGGGAAGTGGGAGAGGAGCCATTGCAGCCACTGCAGCTGTTAATAGGATAACATGAGAGTTTGGAGCAGAGTAGTTCCCTCAATATCCACAAAATCCTCTAAAAACCCTTCTTTGGGCTGGGTCATCACTTTGGAAAGGCATTGGAAGATGGAGAAATTATTTTTGAGGCCAAGACACCTGGATCGAAAAAAATCAGGGGTTAAATTAAAGCTGAGTATGGAAATTAATTAAATTCTGTGCCATTGGGTTTCTCCTCCTGGTAAACTGCAGGATCTGCCTGTAGTTGGACAACGTGAACACAGGGGAAAAAATCAGGAATCTGATTTGTCTGGAACAAAATGATGATATTTACAGTTTTTAGCAGGGATTTGTAAAAAAAAAGAAGATTATTTCATAAAAAAAAAAATAAAATTTGTGGGTAAATCGGTGAAAATTGAATTTTCTTCTGGTACAAACCAACAGTTCCTGTCTGTGCCTTGGATCTTAAAACACAAACTCAGGGAGCACTTCAGTGACCTGCAGGAAATGCTGAATACAGAATTATTTGGAATTTTTAGAAGTCCATCCTTTCTGCGGCAAAATTCCTTTCCCATATTTAATGTAAAACCACAATCAGTTTACTGGAGATTCCCTGAAAATTCCAGGTGGTGAAGGGATCAACTGAGCACCGGGAGGACCAATTTAATCTCAAATTGTGCACTCCAGAATTACTTCCCTGAGAAAATTTAAGCCAATTCTCCATTTCAGGAAATATGAAGGACTTAAGGCACTTTGGAAATATGAAGGAATTAAACCATGTCTGGTCTGAAGTAAGGAAGTGCTTTAATCCCATTTTTTTTTGGCTGGGAGATCTTCAGTGACTCGTTCCGGGTCACAGCCGGATGGGGAATGGAAAATGATGACCAGGAATTGTGTTTAAGCCCATTTGCTCTGGGGTTTCTCTCCCTAAAAACCCCCAAAATTCCATTTAAAGCAGATTCCTCGTGCAGGGAGCGGGAACGGAGCCTGCGGAAGGAGGAATCCGGGTCACAGCCGGATGGGGAATGGAAAATGTTGACCAGGAATTGTGTTTAAGCCCATTTGCTCTGGGGTTTCTCTCCCTAAAAACCCCCAAAATTCCATTTAAAGCAGATTCCTCGTGCAGGGAGCGGGAACGGAGCCTGCGGAAGGAGGAATCAAGGCGAGGTCAGAGGGGAACACCAGGACAAGCTGGCACAGCTGGGGCTGGATAAAAGGATTAAGGAGCTGGCTGGCTTTGGAAACAGGAAACGCTGTCTCCTTCTGGAGGGACTGGAATGAGTTCAAAGCGCCCTGCAGGGGATGGGAAAGCTTTGAGGGGAACGGGCAGGCCCAGAATCCCGGGATGTGACCCAGGAGAGCTCAGAGCTGGATGGATCCATAGCCCAGGTTAAGAGCTGGAATTCCATTCCTCGCCTCTTTTGGTGCCTCCTTGGGTGACTCGAGCAAAGAATGGACAACAGGAACCACCTGGGATGTGCTGGAAGTCCAAACTGGGCAGGAATCAGCTGCCAAAGGTCACTGGAGGTGCCAAAACGCAGGAGAGTTTCCAGGGAACACATCCCTCTGGAGCTGGAGGTCCTGTGGACACTCCAGAGCTCTCCTTGGACGCACTTTGGATCTTTTTCCCAAATGAAGAGCTCGCAGGTCCGCGTCTCCGTGGGATCAGAGCTGTCCATGGACACGTTTGAGGTGTCCCGGGTTCCAGCTGCTGATCCATGTGGTCGCAGTTCCTTTTCCTGTCCTCTCCGTGTCCATGTGGGACACTTTTCCCACACTTGGTCCCTCTAGCCATACAATGGAGTTAAACCCCTAATTAGCACAGCCAGTGTATCCCAAATAATTGTCCAGGTCACCCTAAATCCCTGAATTTGGTCTATATTTGGACTTTTGGACTAATTTGGCCTTCTCCTGACTCTTCACCAGAATGACCCACATTTAGTTGTGTAAATTTGCATATTAATTAGCACAGAGGAAATGAAGGGAGTTCAATCCCACATTTACACATTCCAGGGCTCCATTCCCAAGCTTTGTAAAGAGCTGGGAATAAATACAGCACAAAAACGGAGGTGATTTGCACCCTGAACACCTGGAAGCTGCATTTCCTTCGGGAACGTGGATTAACCTGGATAACAATTAAATCAGGCAGTGGAATAGGATTTTTGTCTGGATTTGGGAAGGGATTAAAGATAGGATGCAAATTGATGGATAGCCCTGATTTTTTCTGGAAATGGGCCCAAATTTTTCCTTACATAACTTATGGAAAACATCTTCTGTCCATGACTTCCTGGCCAATTCCTGCAGTAGCATCCCTTGGATTTTGTGGTCTGGAAATTCCAAATTTTATATTGAAAGCTGTGTTTTTATACTGAATTTTTTTGTACCCGTTTTTGAGAAGGATCGGCAAAGAATTTGTTCTTTGATGTAGAAATAAAATTTATTTCTGTATAATAGAAATGGAAATAAATATAATTAAAAATATTATTTTTATAAAATATAAATTAATACGTTTGTAAGTTTATATAGAACCTCCAGGAAATACCTTGGGTGTAGATTTAGACTGAAGGAAAAGGGAAAATCTGAAATAATTTTTGAGGGGTTTTAGATCTTGAGCATTCAAAGTTTTTGCTTTAATTGATATTTAAACACCTAATTAAAACCAGCACCTCAACAGCTGGCTTCACTTGGAAATAAAATCACTCCCTTAGTTTAGGCTGAACCTTAGTTTTAACTGCAAGATTAGTGGTGACGTTAAAGCCAAACTGAGATTTGTGTGATAAGGGAATCTGGTACGGAGAGAAAGAGATGCTTGGAAATCCTTTGAGCAATCCATGGGATAATCCCGATTATCTTGGATGCCCCTGGATCCCTGGCAGTGCCCAAGGCCAGGCTGGACAGGGTTTGGAGCAGCCTGGGATGGTGGAAGGTGTCCCTGCCATGGCAGGGTGGGACTGGAGGGATTTTAAGGTCCTTTTGAACCCAGTCCATCCTGCGGCTTTAGGATCCTGCCTGGAAAAATGTGATGATTTCAGCTATCTCCTCTAACTCCTCCTTTATCTTTCTCTATCTTCGCCAGACATAATTTTCCCATAAATTCCAAGATGTCCTTTTAAGCTGGGAATTGCAATTCCCATGACAGCATCACCCAGCACAGGGACATCATTTCCCTGTCGATCCGTTGTTTTCACTCCTCTTTTCCCTTTGATTGCTTCTCCTAAAGAAAAAATGCCGATCCCATTCCTGATTCCAGCCACCCTCCTCCCATGGTGACGTCACTTTGCTGCCATGGGGACGGTGACATCACGGGGCCGTGGGGCAGATGTGACATTCCAGGTGGTGACGACGCAGCGGAGAGCTCTTCGGAACACAGATCCTGTTTGATTTTCCATCCTTGCTCCGGACGGGAATTGTGCGTTGTAGAAGAAATATCCGGCTTTGGATAGAGAATATTCCTGCTGAATTTCGAGGAGTCGCCTCTGCCCACAGGAATATTCTTCAGGGAACCACCTGAGAGGTTTCACAGATGATAATCCATAATTCCATGATAATCCAAGTGCAGCATCAAATACAGAAATTTCCACTCAGGGAAGATTTGTGGAATTAAAACCCCTAATAACAAAGGCTCCAAGCTTTTTCCAAAGTGACAAATGCATCCATCGTGTTCCAGGTGCCACTGGAAAGCTCCTCAGAGATAATATTCCTGTCAGATCTCTGGAAAATTCTCTTTAAACCCCTGCAGGTGAGCTGGTTCACCCTGGGCTCACTTTGCAGGACATCAAGGGATTTCTAAAGTAAGATTCCCTGGATTCATCCCAAATTTCCATGTCTGCATAATTTGCTCCCTCCTTGATTCCATTTCTGTATCTTCAGCAGCACAAGGAAATCCTGTCCCAGTTTTTTTGGCGTTCCCTTGGAAGAAATATTCCATGTGCATGTGGTCTTTGCAAAAATCTCTCACATATTTAAGATATTTGTTTCATTTTCCTTCCATATTTTTGCTTCCAGAATGATTTTTCTTTCCTTCTGTTCATGATTCCGTGTAATTTTTTCATACCTCCGAGCAGTTTTGCTACACACCATTCCTAAAATTCACCCCATTCCTGATCCCAAAAATGTGTTAGAGGGAAGAATAATGATAAAAAAATATGGGTCAGAGTGACAGAAAATGGACATAAAGTGTAATGAGAAGGCAAAAAATCACTAATTTTTTGGATTTGGCTGGAATCTTTCCTGCTGGGCTCTCCATAGGAGCCACCTTTGGCCAGGAAAGATTTTCCTTTCCTCAGAAACCCCTTTAACCCTTGGCTTTTCCACAGAGGTTGCCAAGGAGCAGCTCCAAAAGAGCAGGAATAATTTGGACAACCAAGAATCCACCTGGGAAGTGCCACCAGCTCATCCCTGTGGAAGCCATCAATCCCAAACCCTCTGGGATCCGACCTTCCGACGCCGTTGGCCCATTCCCACCTGGGAATTGCTGACCCAGGAGAGTGATGGGGCTTAAATCCCATTTTCTAAATCTTGGGTTTGGATTGTTTCGGCCCGATCGTCCCCGTTGGGATCCCTAATTGAATTATTTGCTCCGTGTGGAGCAGTAATTAGGGAAGAGCTCCCATTCCCTGGATTTTGGCTGAGCCGGAGCAAACAGGATTAGAATTCTTCCTCCCAGCTCGGCAGTGCAAATTAAATGTTTATTCTTTCATGGAGGGGAAATGTCAGCTGCTTCAAATTACCTGGGAAAGATCCCAAAGGACTGGGGAGTTTGGGAGATTACAAGCCTGAATTCTGGGCAAAAATGTAGGTTTGGATTTTTTTCCCACTTTTTTTTTTTTTTTTAATCTCTTTGGATAGAGATAACCTGTGAACTGAATACTGAATTTATGCCTTTTTTTTTTTTTTTCCTTTCTCTTAATTTTTAAATTTATTTGTTGAAGTCAGGAAGGTGCTCGAGTCAGAACTGATCATTTTGCTTTTATATCCTGTAAAATTCCAGGCTTACAAGGATCCTGTCAAGTCAAATTTGACTCCAAATTAAATTTTGGGCTGGGAATCAAGAGACGTGGATTCTAATCCCGGTGACCTGCTGTGTGACCTCTCTGGGCCTCAGAATTCCTCTGGATAAAATAGGGATACAAACCTCCTTTCTCCATGACCTTTATCTCCCAGGATGATCCCACAATTCCAGGCACCACGGAACAATTTTTCCTCCTTAGAGAATGGGAAAAAATGGGAAAAAAAAAAAAAAACAAAACAGGGAAAAAAGGTTATTTAGCAGTGAAAGAAACAGGTTTTGGAGTCCCTTGGAGAATGCCAGGGTCAAAGTTGTCCCTTTTGAGCTCTGCTGACGCCAAGTGCTGCTGAACGGGATCCAACGTGTACATTCCGCTTCCTGCGCTGAAACGCGGCCAGTTGGAAAACTCATCCCAAAAAAAACCCAATCCCGGAGCTCCACCTGCTCGGACAAGTCCTCTCACATCCTTATCAGTGCTTGGCCCAGCTCTGACCTCACACAAATTTGGAATTGGAGAGGCTGTGGGGAGGAAGGAGCTTCCTGAACGTTGCAAAATCCAACCTAATTTTCCAAATCGTCCCGTGCCCTGACTTGCTCTCAGTTCCAGACGGGACCCACGGAGAATATTGGGTTTTATTTTGGGAATTCTGCTGCACCCCTGTGACTCTGCGTCCTCCTGGAAGGGCAGGTTGGAGGGATTTAAAAGACCTGTGGATGTGGCACTCAGGGATGTGGTTTAGTGGTGGATTTGAGCAGCTGGACTCGGTGGATTTAAAGGTTTTTCCTTTTTAAAGGATTCTGGGATGTGATAATCCCATGATGGCGCTGCCTCTGACAGCAATTCCGTTTTTTTTAGGGCTCTGCCAAAGCAAAACTTTCTCCTGCTGCCATTCCATGAACGCAACTTTTCTCCTGCTCTGTAAATCCCACCTGGTGCCTGCCTGAAATGAAGGAAATTTGGCACAAAACAAATTTCCCCACATTGGAATTTGGCTTTCCAACATCCCCCCTGGGCTGGCCAGGGATGGGGAGGGGTGGCTTTGGTAGAAGGATGGGAAAAGAACAAGGGAGAAAAGGGTCTGTGCCCCTCCCGTGGCAGCTCAGGTGATCACGGAATCGTGGAATGATGGAAAGGATCCCTGAGGATCACCGAGTTCCATTCCATGGGCAGGGACACCTCCCACTATCCCAGGCTGCTCCAACCCAGCCTTGGACACTTCCAAGGATCCAGGAGCAGCCACAGCTGCTCTGGGAATTCCATCCCAGCTCCTCACCACCCCCCCACAGCCAGGAATTCCTTCCCAAATTCCCATCTAACGAGTGGGAGCCATTCCCTGTGTCCTGTCCCTCCATGCCTTGTCCCCAGTCCCTCTCCAGCTCTCCTGGAGCCCCTTCAGGCCCAAAATTCTCCCTGGAATTTTCTCTTCTCCAGGCTGGGCACACCCAGCTCCTTTCCAACACAGCTCATGCCGTTTAACCCCCTGCAATTCCTCAACCCAAAAAATCCTGAGGGATTTCCCATCCCGAGGGTAAATCCACACCAAATCCGCGCTCCCGCTGATCCGTGCTGCATCCCAAAATTCTGAACGCCCTGGCAGCCGTGGCTCAGAGCCAAGGCAAGGCTTGGCTGGGGGTTATTTTACGAGCCCTTCCATGTGGGGCTCTTTTCCTGCCCCCTTTCCTGGGAATTACGGGGGGACAGCCATAAATTTGTGCCACATCATCGCTCCCATTCCGGGCCGAATCCAATATTCCCTCGGCGAGGCTTCATTAGGAGGAAATTCATGCCTTAAACACCTTGCAGGCTGCGCTTTTGACAAGTCATCACATTTTTGTGTGCCCTGCTTTATTTTAAAGCTCCTCTCTAATGACATTCCTGAGCTGGGGCTGCTTTGCCGCCTCTGGAGGGGGAGAAGGGAAAACGGGATTCGGAATATTTATTACAACGCACGGGGACAACCTGCTGGGAAATTCTGGCTCCTCAGGCTGTCCCTGTTTGGCTCAGGACAGAAAGAGATCCCATATATTCAATCAGGAAATAATCAGGAAAATAAGGAAATACTCAGACACGAGCAGGGGTTGAAATGTGTATTAAAGCACATGGAAAAATGGGAAAATTGTCTTCAAACTTCCCATTCCACTCTGATTTTTCATTGGAATGCTGTCCTTACCCACCCAGCTTTCCTCAGAGGTACCTCAGGTGAATCCCTCTGGTCTGAAAGTCTTCAGGATAACCTGGGAGAGCTTTTCATGACTTATTTTATATTCATTTTAATTTAATTTAATTTAATTTAATTTAATTTAATATGTATTTTATTTTATTTTATTTTATTTTATTTTATTATTTTATTTTATTTTATTTTATCCTATTTTATTCTATTTTATTTTATTCTAATCTTATATTTTATTTTTTAATTTTATATTATTTTATTATATTTATTTTATTCTAATATTTTATTTATTTTATTTTATTTTATTTTATTTTTATTTTATTCTCCTAGCTTGGATGACTAAGGAGGGCTGCCCAATTCCATGTGTGGGTATCAGAATGAATGGTCTTTCCTGACTGCTGGTTTGATAAGAGATAAAAAATCATTTCAGTTTTAGATTTATCTCTATTAAACTCTCACACCAATAAAAATGAAATAAAGACAAGTCCTAACTCCTAAATATCCATTATCCCCTAAAAACGCCTTTATCCAGGATTCCAGGGAGGAAAATCTCCTTTAACAACGTGAATTTTCCTGCATTCCTAAAAGCAGAGAAATCTTCCATGTCCTGAAGGTTTAGAGGAGCTATGGAGCCACTTTTAATGATTTAATTGACTCTTTCCATCCAATTAATTTTGGCCAAAATCTCTTACCCATCTCTGATGGGTTTTGTTTGTGTAAACTCCAAGAAATTTGATTAATTTGGTTTAATTGGGGAATTTCAACTAAATGCAAGGGATTTTGGACTGAAAAAAACCCCAAATGTGCTGACATCCCAATAAAATAAATAAAATCATGTAGCTATGTTAAATTGGGTTGGTGAGTTGGGACTGGAAACTTCTGGGATGATCCAACTCCCCTTTCCCTGCCGAATTCCTTCTGAAAAACCATTAAATGGCAGGAAAAATGTGAAATCTCCCGAGTTTGGGTGAATCTTCACCTCCAGCCAATCCTCTGGACTTCCCAGGGCAGTGAACCGGGACAACCAGGACACAAGCAAGGATTATTTCTCCTGCAGGATGGGAATTTCAGGAGGGTCTCAGAGGGTCCCTTCTTGGTTGCGCACCCACTGAAGGCACTGCAAAGTGATCTTTTTGAATTAATTAATTAAGGCATTAACGGAGTTCCTAGAGAATTAAAGGGTGAGGTTGTTGTGGTTCGTGGGGTGATGTTTAATCCCAAACCCCGTGAGTGTCAACTGAGCTGAAAAATGAGACCAAAACTCCTTAGGGACTCCCAAGGTCAAAGCTCAGCTCTGTCCCACCAAGGCTTAACTAAGCCAGAGCTCATCGTTCACCTGGAGATGCTGCACATGGGCAGGGACTAAAGCTGAGCTTTAAGCTGTGGACTCGTCAGGCCGCTGAACTTAATCTCTCCCTGACCAAAGAAAATAAATTTATTGTCATTCTTAACTGATTTATAACTCAATATATCTATTTATATATCAATATATCTATTGATATATATTTTATTTTTCCTATCCAAATAATTTCTGCTGTTATCAATGTCCAGTCTAAATTTCAAATTACACCTTTCTCTGGTGGTTTGTTGTCCATTTGATGAATGGAAAATTGGGCTGAAATTTTACAGCTGTGCAAGGAAAATTTCACTCTGGAAATGACCCGTTCCCCTTCAAGGTGGATTTGATTTTGCAGCAGGAGAACGTTTGGGATAAAAAAAAATTCTGAGATGATTTTCCTTTGATATGTGATCACTGAAAGGAGGGAATCTGGAATAAAAAGAAGCTGCTGATTGGAAATTCAGGGAGTTCACTGGAGCTGCCTGTGGAATATCTGCAGGATCCTTTATTTTTTGGGAGCCCGAACAAGGGTAGAAATCATGGAAAAAACTAATATTTTATTTAGGTTTCCTGTGGGCTCAAAGGGGTGAAAGATTTCTGGGTCTAAATTCAGACTGGAAGCTCACAGGGATCTGTCCAGGAATATTTGAGCACCAGGAGCTCCTGGAGGCCAGGGGGAGTGGGGAACTTAAATTGCTTAAAAAATTGGGCCAGGAATTGTCCTGTGCCAATGCTTTACAAAATCCAGTGGTTTCCAGGAGACTGGTTATTAATTATGGATAAAAAGCAAGGGCAGCTCTTAGGAAGAAATCAGATTTAGCTATTAGGAAGCTAAATCTGGAACGGGAATATCTTGAAATTGTAGCTTAAAAGCACAAAGAAAGAGGAAAGCACTCCACCTAAAATTCCAACATCCTCACTTTGGGAGGGATCGCAGTGCTCAGTCTCTTCATTTCCATGAAATGCATGGAAAAGCTCTCTGCGAGGCGGCTGGGCAGGAGCAGAAGGTGACAAAAGCCACCTCTGTACCTTTTGTCACCTCAAGCTGGGCCTGCATTTCTAGTCTTCCTTCACTTCTCCCTGTTGGGGGGTAAATCTTTAAGGTTGCCTGAAATACTTCATTTTTCCTTTGAAGACATTTTCCTGTTCGCTTTCCTTCCGCTCTGTGGATTTCTCTCCTTTCTGTCCCCTCAGTCCAGAGGATGGAATAAATTAACGAGCAGCATGTGAAGCCCAGCTCTGCTTTCGTTACACCTAAATGCTACTAAGCCTATTAAGTTTATTCCTGGAACTGTCCTGGGCTCCCACCCCCAATAATTTTCCGTTCAGGAGATTTCATTCCCTTTGTTCTGACTTAATTTCCCTGCAGCCAGTCACAAGCTGGCTGCTAATTAGCTGGCACTAACAGCCTCTCGTTAGTCGGGAGGCTTGGGGAATGTTTGCTGGCTGTCACATGGCGGGACAGCCTTTAAGAGCTGCCATCCTGGAGATTTCTGCTTTTCCTTGGATCCTCCTCGGGGTGTCCAGGCTGGATCCATCGAGGGTGTTTTTAGAACAGGTGGCAAAGGAGAAGAAGCTCTTTGGTGACACCTTTTTCCCCCGGAGGTGGCTCCTGCTCGGATGTGTCTGGGATGAGGTGAGGTGTGGATGTCCCCACAGAAGGGAAGGAGGAGCAGGTCCCTCCCTCTCTGCTGGGCCAGGAGGTTGCTGATGGCCCCCTCATCCTGTTCCCTGCCACCACACGTCCCTCAAGGAGATCCCTAATTTGGGGATCATCACCGAGCTCCCCTCTTCTCCCCTGATACGTTCGCCGTGATCTCCTCAGGGTTGGGGATGGATGGTCCAGGTCTGGGTGGGACCATCCACCTCTGGCCCACAGTTTTCCCAATCACCTCCCCAGTCTGGGCTGGGGAGCGGGGTCCAGGATGCCATCCCACCCCGTGGTGTATCTCTAAGATGGATTTTGGGTGTCCAAATCCCAAAACCCAGAGGTTAGGACACAAACCAGGAGGTCGGAAAGCGCTACAAACATCCCAGCTCCCGCCCTGCTTTCCAGCAGATCAGGTGGTGTTTTTCCTGGCAAATGGAGAGGTCTGGTGATCCAGGGAGCCCAGCAACCATCCCCACACCCTCCCCAAAGCCCAAAGATGCAACTTTTGGCACTTGCCGGGCACCAGGTGCCTCTTTTCCATCTGGGCAAAACAGGAAATGAGTCAGGCAGGGAAACAGACTCACACCAGGAATTGCCCGCAGAGGCTTTGGGAAGAGACCGCCCTGGAGGTGTTTGTTATTCCTGGGCGAGAAGGAGACATCTGGACACCATTCCTTGAGGTGCCATGGCTGTGGGCTGGCAGGAGAGGGCCAGGACAGGTGGGAAAAGCTGGAGTCTTCTAGAACCTGATTTACTCCAACCCTTCCGGCTTGTGAGGATTCCTCCAAATCCCTTTTCCAACAGCCGGTGCTGGAGGTGCTTTGCACTTCCCACAGGCCTGAAAGAGGTGCCAGAGCTGCAGCTTATGGAATCCTGGAATGGTTTGGGTTGGAAGAGACCTTAAAGGTCGTTCAGTTCCACCCCCTTCCATGGGCAGGGACACCTTCCTCTATCCCAGGTTGCTCCAAGCCTTGTCCAGCCTGGATTTTCATGGAGCTTCCCCATCCCAGTGCTGGCACCATCCCTGGGAGGTGCCAGGATCCTTCTGGGAGACTCCAATCTCTCTGAGGAGGAACAGCAGAGCGGTTTTGAAGGTCAGCTCTTCTCACAGAGGGAGGCTCCACCTCTGGGCTCTGCCTGGCACCGCCCTGGGTGCCCCTGGCACCATGGCCTGGTTCTCCCCCTCTTTTTCTGAGGAAGCAGGAATTCCTGGAGTTGTGGCCATTCCAGCCTAGAGGGACAGAGCCTGGCAGTGGTCAGGCTGAGATGGGATGAGCTGGATCTAAGCTGAATGTGCTTAGATGTGATAGAATCATTCCATGGACATGGGGAATCCACGATTCCAGTTGTTATCTGCATAAGGGAATGGAATTTGTCCCAGATCTAATTGGCTTCCAAAAGAAACCATTTATTCCTGGAAAAATGGCAAACACAGGGAGAGAAGCAAAGCTAGAGACATTCTTCGGTCAGTGGGAATGAAAAAGCTTTTCTATCCCTAAATTTTTAGGGTGCCTGCATTGGGTGTGCACTCCTTTGCCAGCTCAAGGGAACAGATCTAGGCCACATTTCCACGGCTTCTCTAAGCTGGATTTAAGTCATATTTTGTTAGACTCTTGTGACAAGCTTTGACCTTTCCAAGGATTTCTTGGATGTCAGGCAATGTCTCAGAATTTCCAGGTGGCAGCAGGAAAGGAACCCATGTTGTTATACAATCAGCTCCTACCAAAGAATGGTAAAAAAAAAAAAAATCAGGAATGGACTTTAGAGGCTTTTCTGATTGTATTTGTTCAATATACTGGAGATGGAACCCATCCTCAAAATTACTGGACAATGATGGGAAATTTTACTGGAATTCCGTTCCAGAATGCAGCAAATTAAAGGAAAAGCTCCGACCTCAATGGACTCAAATCACAGGATTGCTTCCACTGAGGAGTCATGTTTGGCTCTGCTGAGAATTCCAATATTTTCCTTGTGTTCCACCAAAATTCCACCTTAGAGGACCCAAATGGGCCTGAAGATCTGGACATTTGAGCAAGGGGAGATGTTTGGCTCCTTGGTTTGAGTGACCGAGCAGCTTCCTGTGCCACCTCCTTTGGAAAGGACTTCCCACTTGGATCCACACTGAACCCATAGGAAATCATAATCCGAGGAGAGACAGGAGGCAGCCTTGAGCTTTCTTTGGAAAACCATTCATGTCAACAACACTTGGATACTTTTCGTGAGGTGTGAACGAGCGCCGGGACAAAAGTGGGCTCAGTGATCGTGCGTGGGCCAGGGCAATTAATTTCCTTAGGTAAGGAGATATCCGAGCTCCCGGGATTATCTCCGAGGCATTTCCTCCCATTGTTTAGCCCTTTGCTTTTTGCATTCTCCCGTCCCTCCTACCCAGTGGTTTTCTGGGATCCGTCCAAAGGCTGGAGCGTCATGGAAGTGGCACCTAGAAGGAATCATGTCACACTAGCCTGTCACCAGATCTCTCCTTCAAACACTTCATAAAAAGCCTTGGCTTTCAGGTCAGGGAATTTTTTTTTTGTTCCTTTTCCAGGAATTTAGTATCTTGTCCCTTTCCTTTTCCGTGCTCACGAGGCCTCACAGCACCTTGACATTTCTTAGCCATGGGAAGAACGTTTTGGAGGAATCATTTCATGGTTTCTGACCCTTTTTCCCTTCCTCCCTAGGGGAATATCTTGCACATCTCCTGGTTTTTGTTGTTTGGAGTTGCTCTTAACTCCTGCCCAGGTTCCACTCCTGGCTCAGCTCAGTTCTGATCCGAACAAGACCTGCTTGTGGTTTGTAAAACCATCTCAGCTGACAGTCAGGGCACTGCAAAACAGTTAAGAGAGTCCATGAGCTGAAAAATTCCATATTCGACCAGCCTAAAGACGGATTTTCACAATTTACAAATCTGTTGAGGAAAAATAATCATATAAAAAAAACCTCTCTTTTTCTGAACTGTTTTAAATGTCCACTTAAGAGCAAAATTATTCGTCCCTGTTGATTATACAAAGCTTGAGATGAGCCTCTCATGGAATCCCGGAATGGTTTGGGTTGGAAGGGACCTTAAAGCTCATCCAGTGCCACCCCTGCCATGGCAGGGACACCTCCCACTGTCCCAGGCTGCTCCAAGCCCTGTCCAACCTGGCATTGGGCACTGCCAGGGATCCAGGGGCAGCCAAAGCTGCTCTGGGAAGCTGTTCCAGGGTGTCCCCACCCAGCCTGGACCAGCCACCCCCTGGTGCTCAGCTCACCCCAAATCTTGACCCTCAGCCTGTCCCCATCCAGGTGACAGCACTGGGCTGGGGTAATTACCAGCGGGAAGAGTTCTGGGGGAATCTCCTGCCCAGGAAAGCCCCACAACTTCCCATTCACCCCAGAACTGGGAAAAAAAGACAAACTCTAAATTAATGTAATTTTTTTCCCTCTTTTTAAGCCCCGGGGAATGCTGGATGTCAATCTTGGGCATTTCAAAACCTCATCTAAACACACAAAGTCCAGCCACGGCTGGGTCTGGCCCTCGGTGCAAAAACACGTCCTAGGTGGGTGTGGGGAGTGGCTGTGACTTAGGGACCATGTGTAGGAAGTAGGTGACAGCGTCCGCCTAATTTTGGTCCACCTGGGCCACAAAGTGGCCACAGGAATTTGCCTCAACCAGTGGGAGAGGGAAGTTCTCAGACTTCTTATTCGATGTAAGTAAGGAGTAAGAGAATCACAGAATCCACAATCCAGAAAAAGCTGAATTGGGACACACAAATATTATCCAGTCCAAGCTTTCCCCAGGAATGCCAAGGACACCTCTTGTCCCCAAGTGTCACATCCTCGTGGCTTTTAAATCAATTTATATAAGGACAAGTGGAAAACAGGACCCAGATAAATGTGGATGCAGGAGCAGGGATAAAATTGGATTTGGAGGCAGCTCCCAAGGGTTTGCTATCCAAAAGGAAGGATGAATCCAGCTGGGACATGGTGTCCTCTGGGCTGGTATTCACACTTCCATTCAGGACAGGGGAGGTGGAAAAGGGAAGGATCTGCTCTGGACTTCAAGGTATGTCCCAAAGCGGGATTAAAATTCAAATGACCTTGGTACAATAAAGCAAAAAAAAAAAAAAAAAAAAAAAAAAAAAAAAAAAAAAAAAAAAAAATCAAGTGAAAAAACACCCTGAATTTCAGATAAACTTTCCCTTCAAATTCCAGCTGGGGCAAAGGGAAACATTCTACTGCAAACCCCAAAAATGTAAGGTTCAAAACCCACAAAACAAGGGGGTTTCTTATGAATATGGAGTCACTTTGGGATATGAGGATGTGGTAGAACTTCCTGATCCTGGGGGTTTTAGATATTGAAAGTTTTCCTGAGTTCATGGGGAAGCTAAAAAACAAAACAAAACAAAACAAAACAAAACAAAACAAAACAAAACAAATAAAACACCAAAAAAAAAAAAATCAGTGACAGAGAAAACCATTAAAATGTGCAGAAATTATGTCCAATTCAGGAAATCCCAAAGGCAGGAATTGTTATAGACTGTGAGAGGATTTGATGGAAGCATTTCCATACATTCCTTGCACTCATTTGGGATTTGCAGCTTTAGGAAATGGGATATTGTGTGAGGCAGAGGTTTGGGCTGAGACTTTCTGCTGGTTTTAGGTCCTAAATCCCCCAAAATTCCAGATTTTGGAGAAAGATCTTCCCCCAACAGAGAATTGGGTCTGGCTCACCTGCAGCTTACATTTATAACCTGACAAGTGTCAAACAGGAATTTTTTAACTCCAGTGTTAACTCCAGTGTTAACAGTGTTAACTCCTCCAGAGGGAGGAGTTGCTCAGGTAGCAAGCAACAAAAAGACAAATTTTGGGAAGAGTTGGAATCTCTTTCTCCCTCTTTTCCTCTCTCTCAGCACCGTGGCTCCAACCCAGGGTATTTGATCAGTAGGCTGAGTGTCAGGTTTATCAGAGATTTGGTGTCAGGTTTATCAGAGATTTGGTGTCAGGTTTATCAGAGATTTGTGTGTTCTTCCACATCCAATTTTGGGGAAACTCCAGATAATTCCCCACGATGGATTCTTGCCACCCCACACCTCCAATTCTTTTCCAGAGGATGATCAAACATTGAGGAATCTCAATACTAGGAGCAAATCCTGTGACTGTTGTCCAGAGAATTTTTTTAGAAGGAGGAAAAAACACTAAAAAAAAGGATCACAGCCCCTTTTGCCCCAGATCCTGGAATTTCATGCATTAAATCTGGGATTGGACATTCCTTTCTCTCCTGTCTGCTGCAGGGATGGGAAGGATGGTGCAGACATCATAAACCAGCACGGGAAAATGATTCTGACACTGATTCTCCTTTTCTCCATGGCCACAGCATCCATCATGGGCTCTCCTTCCAAAGACAAAATAAAATCACCTTCCCAAAGTCCTCATGGCCTGAGGATGAAGGAGGGAAGGCTGAGAGGGGATATTGGGAAGGAATTTTTGGCTGTGAAACCCTTGAAATCCTTGCTATTCCTTTGATATCTATTCAAGGAGATAAAAAAAAATTAAAAAGGGAAGCAGATCAAGAGAAAAAAAAATATTTAAAAACTGTTCTCTGAGCACTTCTGGGCCTCACAGAAATAAATGGATAGGTCTTCACTAATCCATGTGGGATGGGGCCCGTGCCCAACAGATCCTGCCTGTTAAGCCTGGTTTAAAGCCCAGATGGAGACCTTGCTTTGGGAGAGGAGGAATAGGAGCTCCTACCCTTGTGTTAGGCTGAGCTTTTTGGTGGTGTTAGTCCTGGCTGGCCGTGAACCTGACTTACTCAAGGTGTAAAAGAACACCGGGGAGCCAGGACGGGTGGGAGGAGCTGGGTTCGGCCCCTCTGGGGTTGTTTTCCTCTCTCTCTCTCTCTCCTCACTTTTTAGGAGTTTTGGGAATGATGTGTTCACGAGTTTTACCACAGCTAAGCTTGGCTTAGTGGGTAATGAGGGTGGAACAAATAAGGATGCCAGGTCATGGTAGGGATTCTCTGGGATAAGTCAGGGGTGCACTGAGCTTTCAGCACATAAAAAAAGGGATTTTCCTCACCATGGGAGCTGATGTTGTGCATCCCCTCCCTCTTTTTGTAGGTGCAGCTGTTAAACAGCTGCCCGTGGCTCCCTGGGCTTGGCCGTACATTTCAAGCTGCATCTCGTTCCTAAATATTCTGAGGATGAAAAATATCCTGATGAAATTCCATAACTTAAAGCAACAAGTACAACTTGCTATGATATTCTGTTTTATTTTATCCCAGAGGAGGAGGAGAGACAAGTGGTGCTGTTTGCCCAGCAGAAGGAGCTGCAGACTGTCCCAAGGTCATTTCCTGCTCCAGCAGCTCCAGGTGCTGGAATTTCCCATTCCTGCTCCATCAGCTCATCCAGTAGCACTGGGTGAGCTCTTCCAAGTGCTGGAATTTCCCATTCCTGCTCCCTGTTCAGCCCTGGAACAGCTTCGAGATCCATTGGGTTGTTGCTATCAAAGAGGGATGTTCACTTTTGGGAAAAGTGTGTCACTTGCTCCTTGCTCAGATCCCCAGGTCCTGGCAGATGGGGATGGAAAGAGAGAAACTGGCCTGGAAATAAAAGAGGAAAACTGGATTGAGACCAGCAGCTTCCAAGGATGTGAAAAGATTGGGAATCATAGAATTATGGAATTGTTTGGGTTGGAAGGGACCTTAAAGTTCATCCACTTCCACCCCACCAGGGGCAGGGACACCTTCTACTATCCCAGGGTGCTCCTAATCCCATCCAACCTGGCTTCCATGAAGAAAAATGAAGAATTTTGGGATTCCATCCTTAAATTCCTGATTAAAATGCTATTTCTGGTGTGTGACCAGATTTTATTGTTCCTGCTATTCATCCTGCCAATGTGGAGCCCTATTCCTGCAGATAATTTCTCCTCATCTTTTAAAAACATTGTTTTCCCAAATTAAAATCATAAAGCAACGAAAAAAAAAATTAATAATGTTTCCCATCTCCCTAATACTCCACAGGCATGAATTCCCTTAATTTGTTCCCACTGGGATCTTATTCCAGCATCCTTTAAACAAATATTTTGCCTCGGGGTGGGGGTGAGTCGCAAATCTGCCTTTACAAGGCCTCAGCTGCTCCAGCTTTGGTTTTATGGTGCTGAAGTAAAAACTGAAGCCCCCAACGTGTGGATTGGCCATTCCAACGGCGTAGGAATTACCATTCCCCAAGGAGCAAATCCTTCAGCTGGGATTTCTGCCAGAGGGAAATTTCAGGAGCCCTCTCGAGTAAATTGAACGTGAATAAATTCAATTATCGGGTACCCGTGACTTTAGGAGACACAAGTTGCTTTTCCAGGCTCGGTGTGGAAATAAAGACAGGGAATGAACTTCTGGGACAGCTCTCCCAGAAATGTGGCCACCTAAATCTTTGGATGTTCCCACTGTAACTTCCATAAATTTTGCGTCGGCTTTGCCAAAATCCGGAGGGAAAAATCAGGCGTTTTTTTCCCCTCACTCCAATCTCGGAATGTGAATGAAAAATCTGAATGGAAAAATCCCAAATCATGGAATGGTTTGGGTTGGAGATAAAAATAATCTGACCTATTTCATCCTCCCTGACTTCTCTGGAATATTGTCAATGCCAGCTCCAAGCTTCAGGATTTGGAGCATAATCTCTCCAGCCTCAGAGCATTTATTGATTTTTCCAAGGATTTTTCTAGGAAGCCTGGGGGTGTAGGGATGAAAGATCATGGAAGGAGACAGATATGTGGGAAAAAAAGCAAATTTGGGATGACTTTTGCTCATCTGGACTGGATATTGCTGGAAAAAAAGGCTGATTAAAAGATGATGTCCAGAATATAAAACATGGAATATGTTTTCCTATCTTTTTTAGGAAGAATGTCTGCTGTTAAATCAATTTGCATAATAATTACTTTTATAATCATAGAAATTAAGCCATTGGTGTTTTATTTCAGATGGACTTTGACTAAATAATTCAATTCTATGATTATAAAATCTGATAGAATAGGAAAATTTAAAGGAATAGTGAAAATTTAATATTCATGGAATAATGCTCAGCTGTGGGGTGGGGGTGCAGCTGCCTTTCCTAAATCCACGGAGAACACTCCGTTTTTAATTTGAGAATGGTGGAGATCCAAACCGAAGCCTGACAGAGCAGAACAGTGGGAATTCTCTCATTGGAGAAGTGGATCCAGAGGGATTTTCAGAGCTCTCTGACTCGGGAAGAAGAGGAGGCAAACCTGGCCTTCAGTCCTTGACCTTGGAGACCTGATGGGAGGAATTTGTGCTGGAAAGAAGGAAGGAGTCTTGGAAAAACTTAGGATATGGGACAGTCCAAGGCAAAGGATATTCCAGCTCCTCTGTCATTCCTAACAAGGCTGGAGAGGGAGGGGGAAGCACGGCAGGAATCAACACACATAATCCATGGGAAATTCCCAACCCACTGCAAAGATAACAGAATTCCCACCATGTGGGAAACAACACCCCATTGTTATCCCACGTGTATCCTTATTTTTCCCCATGTCCTGAGCCCTCACGCCCTCATCTGTTGTTATTCCAACAGCGAGGGAAGAAGAACACCAGGAGAGATTCCTAGGTAATTTTGGGAAGTTGAAGCCTTGTCAAGGCTGCCCTAGAACAGAGGCTGGACAGAGCTAAAGAATAAAGCAGGGATTTATTCAAAGGATCTCCTCCATGGATCCACCTTGGGCAGCACCAGAGCCCAGCCAGGGCTGCACCCAAGATCAACCAAAATGGTCCCAAAATGCACGAGCGCTCCCGGGGGCTCTCACTGGGATCAGCTCTGCTCCATTTGCACCTTGCAGTTCATTGTCCCATTCCAGCTTTAGCCCAGGCACTCCCATCCTGCTTGTTTTTCTCTCTCCAGCCCACGCTGTTTGTGCTCCTGGGCCTGAGATTTGGATCATTTGTCCTTGGTGCCCAGCTGGAGCAGGAATTGTTTTGTCTCCCTGCTCTGTGCACAGAGCTCACCATGCCCTGATGTGAAGCCCAGACCCACACACTAAACCAGCAGAGAATGTGAAAATATAAAATCTCAAACCTGAGGCATCAAAGTTAACATTCCTCAGCTGCATGGCAGGGTCCAACTCCAAACAGGGATGTTTGGCCCTCATGGAATTCTTGAGGGGAACAAGATTCCATGTTCCCTGAGGACACCACACTAATCTGGGGTCTCTTCTCTACTCTTGGCACAGAACAACTTACAAGGAAAACAAAAGTTCATTTTGCCATGACTTTTCCCCAAATTTTGGCCCGAAGAGTAGGAATTCTAGGGGATCTTTCCTTAGACACCTTGGTCTCCAAAGCTCTCCCAGTCCAAGGATTTCCAGGCTATGGAGTGAGGATGAATTCCCAGAGGGTAGAATGAGTAAAATTTCTTCTATATGGCTGCACTTCCCAATTTTTACTGCATGAAACAGCGATCCCAGGAGTACAAAAATCTCCTGGGAATAATAGTTCACAATCTGAAACCTTTCCAGAGGACTAGAACAGAGCAGGACTAAATCCATGTTTCATTCTCACTGATTTTTTTTTTTTTTTTTTTGGAGTCCTGGTATTGCATCCCAGGTACTGTAAAACCAAAACTCCTGAGATCCATTCCCTTGGGGAACCAAAACTCCCGAGATCCATTCCCTTGGGGAACTTCTTGGGATCCATTCCCTTGGGGAATTAGTCAAAGAATGGCGGGGTGTGGCTGCCTTTAAACACAAGGAACGCTCAGCTTGGAGAAAGGAGAAGAAAACCATTGAAACATGGGAAAAGCAAATTATTTCCAACAGAACATTCCCAAGACCATCTCTAGTTTAATTTAAATTCCAATTAAAACAGGAGAATGGGCAGAGAGATGGGAAGAAAGAAAAATAAAAAAAAAAAAAAGAAGAATGTTGACATCAATTTTCCAACTTGGTGCGAACCAGGGGAAGAAAAAATATCCCCCACCCAACTCCTTCTCCTGATTAATAAAAATGGGATGGAAATTTCATGTTGTCCAAACTCCTAAACACTTCCCAAGCCACATCTGGCTCCACGAGCTGCTTCCAGCCTGTTTATATTCCCGAGGAGAACATTTTTTCCAGTCCTGTCAACAATTATTGTTCCCCCTCTGAGGAGTTGTCCCTCACTTTTGGGTGATTAATAAAAGCTTTGGCTTTGAAGTGCCTCCGTTGTTTGTTGGTGCATGGAATGAGCATAAACACGGAGAAAGCCTGGAGCACAGCACATGGGAAGAGGTGCTGGATGGAAAAAGGATGGAATCAAGCAAGGGATGTGTTGGAACCCTGGCTGCTGAGAATTTTGGACTTTCTCTGCTGCCAGGCACTGACCCCCAGGAGAGCACTGCATTGACCTGAGGCCGTGGAGAAGCTTCCAAAATGGAATGACAGAGCTGGGATTGTGGGGGTGGAGTTTGGATAGAAGTGTGTGATATCACAGGTGGGAAACTCAGAGTTTAAGGGTTTAGAATACAGGAATAGATAGAAAGCAAGATGGAGGTTTTGGGGTGGAGGCTGCTCCTCCTTCTTCTTCTTCTTCTTCTTCTTCTTCTTCTTCTTCTTCTTCTTCTTCTTCTTCTTCTTCTTCTTCTTCTTCTTCTTCTTCTTCTTCTTCTTCTTCTTCTTCTTCTTCTTCTTCTTCTTCTTCTTCTTCTTCTTCTCCTTCTCCTTCTCCTTCTCCTTCTCCTTCTCCTTCTCCTCCTCCTTCTCTATGGGTTTGGGTGGTTTTGTGTAATTGGATAAAAAAGTCCCCATTGCAGGCACGGGTGGTTGGTTATTGGGTTAAAATTGAAAATAATTCAGGTGTCATTTCTCAATGGGACAGTTGATCCTTGAAAGGCCTTGCAGGGAGAGAGATGGGGCTCCATTTTTAGTTTGTTGGAGTGAAGGGCTGCAGAACTCAGGGTTTGTGAGGCTGTGGCAGAGATAAGAACTGATAAACATCTCAGTCCCAACAAGAAATTCTGTCTGGCACATTTAATCCTGACACTGGCAAAAAAGAAGCAAAGAATCTGCAGGGGTGGATGCAAATCCCACCTGGAGGGGCTCCGGTGGCTCCTGGAAATGCAGAGGGAGCAGCAGGAATAAGTCAGAGCCTTGGGTTTGGAGATTTTGGCTCCTCTTTGATGTCAGGGTTTGTTGAAGGGTTCCATGGGCTCTCCTTGAACTTGTCTGAATTCCCAAGGGATGGAGGGAGGGGAGGAACAAATCCCAACCAAGCCCCCGAGGCCCAAACCGCAGGTGAGTCCTCAGAAATGAGGGGAAATTAGGCACATTCCTTCCCTGGGCAATGAAGGGCAGCTCCAGAGGCACAGCCTGGCCCTGTTGAAGCTCCTCCAGCTCCGTGGGGCAGGAAGCAGCCCCAGGATCTGATTTTCCCAGCTCTGTTCTGCCTTTTGTGCATTTTACATCAACACCAAGGCAAGGCAGCATCTGGAAATCAAGATTAAATTTATTCCTTTCTTATCTTCGGTAGTGGCTCCAAGAAATTCTGATTTTCTGCAATTTTCTCCTTCTTTCTCCCCAGATTTTCTGTGCACACTACAGTTATTCCCAAGAACAAACCTAAAATCAGTTGCAGGTTATTAAAAATATTTCTCTATCCTGTCTTCTGTGTATTTTGCATCAACAGCAAGGCAAGGCAGCATCCAGAAGTCAAGATTAAATTTATTCCTTTCTTCTCTTTAGCTGTTGCTCAAAAAAAGTCTGATTGTCTGCAATTTTCTCCTTTGTCCCCAAATTATCTTTGGACACCACAGTTATTCCTCAGAACAAACCTAAAACCACATGCAGGTGGTCCTTTTTTTTTTTTTTTTTTTTTTCATTCTGATTTTTAAATGAACACAAAGACCAGCCCAGGGCATTGCAAAGCTGACGGGGAGTGTTTGTTCAGGTGAAATATCCCTGTTTTCACACCAGTCCTGCATGGGACGAGCTGTGAATTCTCAACATCCTTAAATCCTGGGTGGGAAGACATTGTCCTGTTTTTCTTTTTTGGTTTTTTTTTTTTTTTGTTTTTGTTTTTATTTTGTTTTGTTTTGTTTTTTTTTAGTTTTTTTGTTTTTGGGTTTTTTTTTTTTGTTTTTTTTGTTTGTTCTTTTTTTTTTTTTTTGTTTTTTTTTTTGAGAAGAAAAGGCACCTGTGGCCCAGCAGGACGTCAATGATGAGTTTCTATTTTTTGCAGAACATCCAGGCGAGGAGAAGTTCATTAATGCCATCTCCATCCTGTTCCCACCTCGGGGTAGCCAAGCAACCCTGGCATCCCTGGGTTATATTTGGAGGAGGTAGGAGCACGGATGTTCTCCATCCGGGAAATGATATTGTGCTGATAACTCTGTGTTTGCTTACCTGCCTCCTGCTCCATCCATCCACCCACCTCCTCTCCCGCCCCCCGCGTGCCCCACGGTGATTAATGATTTTCCAGGGCTCTGTTTTTAGCTGCTCTTGCTTCTGTTAATTAAACAGGAGCAAAGTTGGGCCCGGAGGCTCAAACTGGCGACGTTTGCACCACGTAGCTCTTGGTTCTGGGGCTCCTTTGGTTCGTTTTTGCTTCTGGATTTAAATCGTTTTTCTCCTGCCGGGGTTTGGTTTGTTTCAAATGTCTGGTAGAGAATGAAAGCTTTGGTAAACAGGGAAAGTCCAGTCTGGAGAGGAGAAGCTCCAGGGAGAGCTCAGAGCCCCTTGCAGGGCCTGAAGGGGCTCCAGGAGAGCTGGAGAGGGACTGGGGACAAGGGATGGAGGGACAGGACACAGGGAATGGCTCCCACTGCCAGAGGGCAGGGATGGATGGGAGATTGGGAATTAGGAATTCCTGGCTGGGATGGAATTCCCAGAGCAGCTGTGGCTGCCCCTGGATCCCTGGAAGTGTCCCAGACCAGGTTGGATGGGGAGTGGAGCACCTGGGATAGTGGGAGGTGTCACTGCCATGGCAGGGTGGGAATGCGATGGGCTTTAATCCCTTTCCAACCCAAACCATTCCATGAGGATTCTGTGACTTGAAGTCAGCATTCCTTTAAAACCTGCTCCCTTTGGAAACCTCTTTTGGGTTCCAAACCTCTTTTAGGTTCCTCCAAACAGAGGAGACTCCTTCTCCCAAAACCCCTGGCTGGACCTGTTATGATCCATAAATGTCAGAACCAAAATTCCCTCAAAAGCTCTTTTATTTTTGCAGCACAAAATCCTCATCATTCAGCAGCCACAGGGAAATAAATCAGATTTTTTTTTTTTTTTTTTTTTTTTACTCAGCACTGAAGATGTTGAGCTTTGACAGCTCTTGAATTTAAGTGGGTTTAGTGTCTCTAAGCCCCTGTCTCCTCCCTGTGATCTTCTGATCCCTCACAACTCCCTGGGAGCAAACGGTCTCAGGCAAATCCTGGAGCTTTTCCAGGTTTCTTTGCTCCCAGTTTGAGCAGCAGCCAGGACAGCTGGATCCTGCTTGTCCCCTCGGAGCAGGAGTTGATTCTGCACTTTTGAAGCCAATTCACAGCTTTGGATAAAGAGGAGTTTGTTTACCACTTCTAGGACAGTATAAACTCATCCCTTTATCCTGGGATTGATCCTATTTAGCTCTGGAGTTTGTGCAAGGAGCGCTTGGAGAGATCAGTGTTTAATCCAAGGTGGAATTGGCTCGGGATATAGGGAATTCCACATATCTGTCTGTCTAGTTTGTGTGTCAGGTTTTTACACCATCTTCATTTAGCACAGAGCAAAAATTTTCCTTGGAAAATCCCATTATTTTTTTTCCCCAGAGGATATTCCCAGCAGGTGAAATAAAGGAGGAAAGTCCTCCTTTACAAGCTGAGCATCTGGAGGAGTTTCCAGCCCTTTTTATCCCACACCTGGGGCAGGAAAGGAAAAAAGGCCTTGGAAAAGAGGACAGATCCCTTTAAAATGTGAGTTTTACCTTTAACCATCTCATTCCTGAAAATCCTTGACTGCAGCCAGATGAGAAATGAGGAGACAGGGAAGAAATGGATGGAATTTTCCTTCCTGGGATTCCGCAGAGCACGTCCCTCTAATTAGCAGAGATAGGAATTAAGGCATCGTTTAACGAGGTGGATTTTCTGCCTTGTCTGGTGTGGAATCTTATCCAGGTTGATTTTAGCAAGGATCAGGAATGAGGGAGCATAATGGGATTATCTTGTCTAGACTAAAGATGTCAGCGAGCAGGGAAGATGCGCGGGAGGGGAGGAGGGGCTGGGGTAAAGAATGTTCAGCGTTCCATTATCCAAAGTCAGTGCTGGGATTCGGGGCTTTGGGTCAAAATATCCCCCGGGACAACTCAGAGCCTGTTCCTGACTTTGGAGTCTGGATCCAGGAGGAAAAATTATTCTCATTTTATGCCTTATCCTCTGCTTTTGATTTTTGAGGGGATTGATTTCCTATTTTCATTCCTGCGTTGTCCCAGAGTTGTTCTGGCTTTTCTGCCAGCAGCAGGTGTGAAAACAGGGTCTGATTGTAGGATTTTGTTTCTCTCCCTATCCCCCTCCAACATCCTACACCTTGGAGTAACATTCCCTTGGTGTAATCCCAGTGATGCCACAGCTCTGGGATCATCAAACTCCAAATGGGCCTTTCCCCATGGATTAGATAAGAATAGGATGGGAATTTTAATGTCTGTCTTGACCACCAAGCTCCCCTCAAGGCATCTTCCACACATGATCCCATCCCCAAACCCAGAATGCTCTTGTCTAGTTACCAAAATAATTGGATTTTCCATCCCGTTCCTCTTATCACAACCTCTTCCTCCTTTCCAGCTCCTTTTTAGAGGAGTTAGATTTTTCCATTAGATTTTTCCAGAATTAGTGTAGGACTTTGGTAACCCCTCTTGTTCCTTGAAGTTCCACCACAACATTTCCCCCTGCTGCTTTTCCTTGGCCAGGCTCAATAAACCAAAGCTCCATGAGGGTTTTTTGGTTTTTTTTTTTGGGGGGGGGGGGGGGGGAAGAAGAGCTCTCCAAACCTTTTATTACAGCAGGAGGTGTTGTCTCCATGTAACTCATCATTCCTGACTCCAAGCTGGTCCATTCTTAAATCATCAACCAGTTCCAAACCCATGATTGGCCATTGATCCAGACAGGAAAAGACTTTTCCTGGCAGCCACAGGGCTCCCAAAAAATAATGTTTTTTTCCTGGGCCAAGACAGTGAAAGGACTCATTCCCATTGGATTCTCCTGGATTACAGATCAGATGAGTTTGGCCAAGGTCATCCTGGGAATCACTGGCAAGGTGATGCTGGTTTTTTGGGGATTTTTGAGGGGATGGTTTGGGGTTTGGGTTTGGTTTTGGGTTTGGTTTTGATTCTGTTTGGGTTTTTTCCCACTCCAGTGTCTTACATATTTTTATGGCTCATTAACACCGTGCTCAGAGCCATCCAGAATTTCCAGAAGAAATCAAATTAACCCAACCCAGGATATGTTCCCTGAGAACTAAAATTTTGTAGAAAAAGAGGGAATAGTCAGAGCCCCACTTCCTCTTCTTTAAGTCTCTGCAAACTTGGTCCTAAAATTCCATAGGGAAGAGGGAATTCTCAGACCCCCAGCTGCTTCTCCTTAAAGCTCTCTACAAACCATTCACTGGATATAAAAGCAAGAAAATTGGGATTTTTCCTTTTTTTTTTCCATAACAGATTAAACTTGAGCCTGCCCTCAGAGCAGGGAGTCAAACACAGGTTCCTGTTTCCTTAATCTGACCCTTTTTATGGAGAAAATTCCCTCTTTCCAGCTGATCCCGAGTTCCCAGCTGACCAGACCTCTCCCTCCTGTACATCTGCACGGAGGGAAATGACAAAATATTCCAATTTGTCCCAAATGTCAACTTAAAAAAACACCCAAATAGGAAACAGCTGCCCCGGGGCAGCTTGGGAGATGTAAATTTAATTATTGGAGCTGTCTCCACATCCCTCACTGCCACTTCCATGGTCCTGCTTTCACTGGAGAACACCTGGGAGCTGCTGGCAAGAGGCTGCTGGGGTGGGTGGGTGACTCCCAGTTGAAAACAAGCCATGAAAAAGCCTCTTCTATCCCAGGAAAAAAGGTAAACATGGAAGGAGGCACTCCCTGGAGTTGAATCAGATCCTGCCAACTTTATTCCGCTTCGTGTTGGCCCGTGGAAGGTCTGAGCCGTTATCTTTGGAAATAGGAGGAGCTCCAAAACATCTCCTGCAGCTCCTGGTGGCTCTGCTCTTCCGTCTTCCCACTCCAAAACAGGCAGAGCACATTAGGTCTGGATAAATCCAAACGTTCTCCTAAAAGAGACTCCCACTTTCCTTCCTGTTGTATTCCATCCTCAATTTATTTTCTTTCCATTCCTTCCCTTTCCCATTACACATTTCCTCATGGATCAGAGGCAAAACTTGCTGGTGGAAAGAAACTTGAGTTCAGCTCAACTTCTTGGGGGTTTTCATTCCCAAGAATTCAGAGCTGGATAAAATTTTCAATGAATAATGCCTCGGATCAAAATCGAGGACCCTGATAAATTGTTCAAGGCCAGGTTGGATGGGAATTGGAGCAACCTGGGATAGTGGAACGTGTCCCTGTCCATGGCAGGGGTGGGAATGAGATGAGCTTTAAGGTCCCTTCCAACCCAAATCCATTCTGGGATTCTGGAATGCTGGGATGCTGGGATAGAAAACCTGCCTTAAAATTCCTTGAGTCATGGAATTGTTTTGTTTCAATCCTACTGATGAGTTTCAAAGAAAGAAGTGGCATGGAATGATATTAAAGACATAAAAACTTTAAGGAAAACAAAAATAGGGAAGGAAATGAAATATCAATAGGATTTGAGATACATAAACAGAGGAGGGGTGCCCAAATTATGGAATCACAGAACCCCAGGACTGGTTGGAAGGGACCTGACAGTTCATTAATTCCATCCCCTGCCATGGCAAGGACACCTTCCACTGTCCCAGGCTGCTCCAGGCCAGGATCCAACCTGGCCTTGGACACTGCCAGGAATCCAGGGGCAGCCACAGCTCCTCTGGGAATTCCATCCCAGCCCCTCCCCACCTTCCCAGCCAGGAATTCATTCCCAGTATCCCATCCATTCCTGCCCTCTGGCAGTGGGAGCCATTCCCTGTGTCCTGTCCCTCCATCCCTTGTCTCAAATCCCTTTCCAGCTTCTTTTTTTTTTTTTTTTTGCAGGCACTAATACTCCCTGGAGACAGATCCCATATGTCCAGAATCCCTACATTTCCCCACCTTACCTCTCCATCTCCTTCCTTCCCTAACACACATCACACATTAAACCAGGAAAGCTCCAAGACTTGGTCACCAATAATTCCCTCAGAAATCCCACCAGGACTTCTGAACCAGAAATCCCGTGAGGGATAACCCTGGAGATTTATTCCCCCAGCCACCCTTCTCTCTGGAGAAGCATCTGAAAACCAGGATACCCCACAGTGTCTCAAATAAATCGAGACACCTTCATTTATTTTCCTAAATTACCAGAAACTGAGGGATAGGAAGGGTTTTAAAAGGGACTCTGAAAAACCTCACCTGAGAGCAGAATTCTTATGAAGGTTTTGTAGGAAAAAAAAAAAACAAGAAAATATTCATGCATCAAGAAATTCCAAGTGAGACAATAAATTCCTGGGATGTGAGGAAGCTGGAACTATTTACACCTGTAGGTTGTCTTAAATTCCAGCCCCAAAGGTGGAATTGGATCCCTCTGTCCCTCTTAGGTCTTCAGGTTTCACCTGGTCACCCTTTAACAAGACCAAGGAGTTTCGCTGGAATACAGAATTTCAGTCCTCAGCAAACAAAGCCACATTTAAAGGGAGGGACAGGAAACTTCAGGCTCTGCAGGGAACTCGTAGGTGAATTATTTCATAACTGTGTTAATTATTATAATTATTTCAGCAGGTAAAATAGGGCTCCTGCACCAGGAGAAGCCGAAATCGCTCTGAAAAAAAGGGGAAGTAATTCCAAGGCGTGTTCCAGAGTGTGGTTGTGAGCACCAAAGCTGTGTCTGCTTCCAGGGCTTGGGAATTTTGATGCTTCATCAAAAGGAAGAGATGGAAACCCAAACACCTTCCCTTGGTTTAATAGAAACCTGGGATGGTTTGGGATAGAAGGGACCTTATGAAATCATCTCATTCCCACCTTCCACTATCCCAGGTTGCTCCAAACCCCATCCAGCCCAGCCTGGGACATTTCCAGGGATGCAGTAGCTTCTCTGGGAATTCCATCCCAGCCCCTCCCAGCCAGGAATTCCTTCCCAATATTCCTTCTATCCCTGCCATCCTTCAGCTTAAAACCATTCCAGAAGCCTGTGCCATGTTATACCCACACAGTGCAGAGCATTTTCTCTGCCTTCTGAAGGTAAAAAAAAAAAAGGAGGAAAATTTTTAAGTTGTAGAGAAAAAAGGTCAAAATGTAACTTCAAGCTGATGAGGTTCACCAAATGTTGTAAGAGATGGAGTCAGGCGCTGGAATTGGAGGGTGATTCTCATGTCCATATCCTGTGGGAATGCAGAAAAGGACAATCCCGGCCTCCTTCTGACCTCCTCTTTGGTTCCAGCTGCACTTTCTCCATATTCCTGAAACTTTCTGTCCTTTTTCCAAAGTCTGAGCACATCTTGGATTTTCTGGAGTTAAGTGCTTCCTCCTGTGCCATGTGAGCCATTGGGCTTTTCCCAGGATCCTCCAGAAATCCTTTTAAAAATAAGTATTATTTAACAACTTGGAATATTAATGATTCTCATTGTTCTCTTCATCATTACTTCTCATTAATTATCCACCAGGGGAGGTTAAGATTGGATTTCAGGAAAAAATTCCCGAGGGAAAGGGCTGTGAAGCATTGGAATGGGCTGCCCGGGAAATGGTGGTGTCACCGTCCTTGGAAATGTGAAAAAAAAACGTGTGGATGTGGCACTTGAGGACATGGTGGTGATGCTGGTAGAGGGTTGAACTTGATCTAAAATATAGAAATAAACATGGAATCGTTAAGGCTGGAAAAGACCTCCAAGATCATCAAGTCCAACCCTCACCCAGCACCTCCATGTTCACTAAACTCTGTCCTAAAATCCACACATTTTTGGAACCATTCCAGAGGTGGGGACTCCAATTCATCCCTGTGCAACCTCTTCCGAGGCTTGACCACCTTTTCCATGAGGAGTTTTTCCCTGATATCCAATACAAGCTTCTCCTGGATGATGCTGTAATTTGAGGCCTACAAGATGCTGTAACTTGAGGCCTACATGAAAACACAGCTCTAAATTTAACAAATATGCGCGAAAATCTCAGCTCAGGCCTAAAACCCTACAGCTCCAAGAAGGAATAAAACTCCCATGAATTCCCCCCACCCCGGCTCAATGCAAACTAAATTTGCATAATATTCCACCTAAAGACAATTTCTTCTTCCACCCACTAGATGGGAGCAAACATTAATTTATGGGATCGTGCCAGCTCTGGATATTGGATGTCTGATGCCAACGTGTGTGGTCTTGTGGCTTGGAGTTCCCTTTTTAGTGCTGTTTAATGAGGGAAATGTAGAACTTGGAGCAAATGGATTCTCGGACATCATAAAAAGTGGGGATTGGCTGAGGGCCAAGGGATCACTTCAAAAATTCCCTACAAAAAAATCAAGGAGTGGAAACCTGGAGTATGTTTGCCTCCAGACCAAATCAAATATTCCTGTTTGCTCACGGGGTGGTTTATTTTTAAGCCTTGACTAAGCATCTGCAGGGAAAATATTTGGGATTTGGATCTCTCCATGCTCATTCCCTGCCTTCACCTTCTGACCAGCAGGCCAAGAATAAAAGTGTGTGTCATGGAAAGCTGAGCTGTGGAGGTTAAACAATTCCTAGAGTTTTATTTGGTGTAGGGATCAGCTTTCCAAGAATTGTCCATCAAGAGCAAGGAATTTTTGGTTGCAGCAGGGAGAGATGTTGATATTCCTAATCAATCTCTTTAGGGAATTGTTGGTGAATAAAAATGTCAACATAGCAACTCCTGAATATCCAGAAATTGCAAGAAATTCCAGCAGAGCTCACTGTGGGATTTGTATCTTGTGATGTTTGCACAAGGATTTCTTCCCAAGCCAAATGGCCACTGTGGGGAGGGAATTGAAGGGCAGAGGGAGCTCAAATCCTGGGATATTTTCCTGGAATCTGGCATCCCAGCCAGTCCAGTCCCTTTAGTGGAGGGGATTCCTGGTGAATCTTGAAGGTTTGGTTCTGTAGTGAACAGTTTTAGGTCTCAGTCCCTCAGTTTTTGGGAGTGCACAACAAATTATGACTCATTTTGCCTTGGATTTTCCTTTAGAAGTGCTGGAAAAATCCCTATGGAATGTTTGTTTTCTCCTGCCAGTTACGAGGCAGCCTAAAATGACTAAATTTAGGTATAGACATGAAAATATGTAAAATTAGGGGATATTTGTGGCCCAGCTATTCACGGAAGGAAGGAAAGGAAAGGAAAGGAAAGGAAAGGAAAGGAAAGGAAAGGAAAGGAAAGGAAAGGAAAGGAAAGGAAAGGAAAGGAAAGGAAAGGAAAGGAAAGGAAAGGAAAGGAAAGGAAAGGAAAGGAAAGGAAAGGAAAGGAAAGGAAAGGAAAGGAAAGGAAAGGAAAGGAAAGGAAAGGAAAGGAAAGGAAAGGAAAGGAAAGGAAAGGAAAGGAAAGGAAAGGAAAGGAAAGGAAAGGAAAGGAAAGGAAAGGAAAGGAAAGGAAAAAGGAAAGGTGTTTTTCTGACAGTATTTTCCAGCTCTCACTACTGGAGATATGCAAGAGCTCCATGGACAGAAGCATCATTTCATGATCCATGTTTTCCAGGTGGTGGCACCTGGCAGGATGGCAGAACACCAAGGAATGGCACTTGAGGCAATTTGATCCCTCTCAAGAAGTTTATAAATGAAACCCCTCAGTCCTGGTTTGTGCTCTTTGCACAGGAGCTCCTTGTGGATCGTCAGCACTCAACATCCAGCAGGGAATCCTGGAATGGTTTCGGTTGGAAGAGACCTTAAAGATCATCCAGTACCAGCCCCCTGCTGTGGGCACTTTCCACTATTCCAGCCTGGCCTGAAAAGTTTTTCATCAAATACTGATGCAGCCTCATCATCCCCCCCCTTCATTCCCATGTCAGCCCCAAATACATCCTAAAATTCAGGGAGTGGAAAAGGAGTATTATTAAAATATAAATAACAGTAAGGAATATTATTTTCTGAATATTTTTTCCTGATGTATAAATCCTCTGTGTTGATAAAATCTTGTTAGCGACACTGAACTCCAGCTGAGTCATCCTCAAAAAAAATTCCCAAAGAGAACCCCCAGTCCCAGATTTCTTTCTTATTTTAATGAGAAGAGCAAAGCAAAAGGACACCAAACATAAACCAAGGGAGTACAACCACTTTGTTTTAATTAAGGCTGCACAAAGCCCAGAGCAGCTTTGCCCAGAACATGGAAGTGACAGCAGAGAGTGATCATTATTCCTAAGGGAAGAGCTGCCAGGAGAACACTGAGAGAGCTTTAATTTGTCGTGGAAAAAGCCTGTTAATTACAGCTAACGAGCTTTGAGCAGGGTCTGTAAAACAGTGGCCCCTGAGTGAAGAAGCGTCCTCCAGAATTAACCTTGTCATGAGCCCTGACAGAGGCCAGAGCAGCTCTGGGGACTCTCAGGAGGTGACGGGGTCTCCAGGCTGCTCCTTTAATTAGCCCTGGGATAGCTCCAGAGAATTTCCTGCTGCAGTTCCTGGGGGGACAGGGCAAAGGCCTCTGGAGCAGCCCTGCACGGAGGAGGGCGGGATGTTTGTGCAAAGAGCTGACCCCCAGAATCGCTGTGCTGGCCTCAGCACGGGGGTCAGGAGCCCAGAATGCCCCGTGGTCATTCCTAAGTGGGAGTGAGGGTGGGGAAAGGGATGGGGAAGCAGTGCCAGGAGTGCGGGAATGGAGTCCAAACCATGAGGGAATTTTTTGAGGTCCCTCCCCACACAAACCATTCTGTGATTCCATGAATGTGCCTGCTGCAGGGTGAGGCAGGACCCACATTTTTCCCATCATCCCTTTCCAGGAATTCTCAGCTGCACCATGGAATATCCAGACATCCCTCAACACTTCCAAAGGGGAACGCCCTCTCGGTGGGGTTTGGATTTGAGAGAACCACACAGAGACTTTGGATTGTGTCTGTAAAAGCAGAGAAGAATAAATTTAAGCCTAAACATTTTAATTTTTTTCCCTCTCCATTGACGTTCTCCCTGTACAAATGTTCAGGGCAATCAGGAGTGGATCTCCCTAAATTCCAGAATCCTTCAATCCCAGAATGGTTTGGGTTAGAAGGGGCATTAAAAATTCCCCAGATCCAAACCCTGGGATGTGTTTATGTTGGATGTTGGGAAAAATTGCTTCATCAAAAGAGTTGTCTGGCCTGAGGGCAGTGGTGGAGTCCCCATCCCTGGAAGGATTTAAAAGCCATGTGGTTGTGGCATTTGGAGACATGGGACAGTGGTGGCCTTGGGAATGTTTGGACTCAGTGACCTTGGGGATCTCCACCTTAAAAAATTCTGTGATTCTACGAATCCCTCACAGATTTATGAACATATTGTTTTTTGTAACTTGGCAAAGCAGAGAGATATTGGTCAATCATCAACTTCCTTATCTCCATGGATCATCTCAAGTGCTCTCCTGCCAGGCCCACAGGATTCCACATCTAAGGAAAAGAGCTGATACTTGGTTGAAAGGCACATTTTCCAACGAGGAGCCGTTGGATGAAGGATGTGCACATTCCAAATTGATAAGAAAACAGATAAGGTCCCCTTTTGTGCTTAGAGATCAACAAAAGCAGGAAAGATGGTTCTTGAGCTCTGCTTTGAGAGATTGCAGAGGACAGCACAGATGGAGGTGTTCCCTGTCCCTGGAAGTGTCCAAGGCCAGGTTGGACAAGGCTTGGAACAACCTGGGCTAGTGGAAGTTGTCCCAGCCCTTGGCCACAGATGGTCTTCAAGGTCACTTCCAACCCAACCATTCCAGTTCATCTTCCATGAAGATGAACTCCTCATCCTCTGGGAAGTGGCAGCTACCTGGGAAAAGGATTTGTATTAATTTGTTTCACGTTCCATCTGCGCTATCCTGGGAATTCATCCCTTGTGGCATCCCCTCAGACCTCCAGAGTCTCTTACCCATTTGTGGAGGATGAACTTCTGCGCTCCCCTTGCCCACTGCTCTACGGAGATCCCAGATTCTCTTTCCCCCAGGAGCTGAGAAAAGGGACAAAGATCCTTGTCCTCTTCCTGGACAGGATGCTGGGCTAAAGTGACCTTTTCCCTGATCCAGGGCAGCTGTTCCCACATTCATTAGCAGGTCCAGAGGTTTTTAACATCTGCTGCAGCTGCCCCCAGTTTTAGCTCTGGAGGATTCCAAGAATTCCTTCTGCACCTTCGAATGACAAGGTGGTTGTGATCCCAGCCTACCTTGGGATGCATTTAAACCCAATGGCACAGACAAATCCATGACTTTGCAGGGATTATTGCCTCTGATAAAAATTTAATTGGATAATGTAAGTTTTGATGAAGGTTCTGGTGTGAACAGGGTTGGTTTGGGTTTTTTTTTTTGGCAGATCTTTACCCAAAACACCCCGATTCTTGGAGCAATGGGATTATATCAGGTAATCTGTGGAGAAAAATGCATTTTAAAAGTTATTCCTACAAGGATTTGATGATGTTCCACCACTGGAATTTGTATGTGCCTGGTTTGACTCCACTGCCCTCAAACACTAAAAATCTCCCCAAATCTGCTCCTGGGATATCATTCCCAACTTTTCTGAGCAAGGCTGAGCTGTGTGGTCCAACCTCAGCACAAACCAGGACCTTGAGGGAGCAGTAACGACACTGCCGGCCTCGGAATGCCGGCTCAGGCTGTGCTGGGATTTTCCCTGGCCACATCCCTGTGATCCTGAGGGGAAAATCTGGGATAACGCTTTGGGGGGACACCAAATGTGGGGCTGTGACAGATTTAAAAAAATCCACTTCATTCACTCTTCCGTTTAAAAGCTCAGCTCCCATTTTCGTGTTTTTGGGATTCTGTGGACATCCTATTGAATTGGGAATTCCCAGGAGCCCTTTTAAAGGCTTTCTTTCCTTGCCTCCATAAACCCACAGCTGTTTTGGCTGGAAGTCTCCTGCTCTTGGCATGGGATTAAATTCCCAGCTTGCCACCTATGGAGTCTGAACATGTCCAGCTTTGGGGTTCTTGCTGCTGGAGAGAGGGATTTTTTTTTTTCACAGCTGTTTTTTCATGGAGCAGCCCAACATTCCCTTAACTCTTTTTCTGTTCCTTCTTCCCACAAAACCACAACCTCCCCAGTAACTGACATCCCTAATCCCTTTAGGATTGGCTGTGCTGCTGTTGCCATGTTGACAAGTCCAGAATTCCCTCTCCCAGTTTATTCCAGCAGCTCCCATCATTCCCAACTGGTTTCAAGCTCCAAGTGCTGGGTTATGTTGCCAGTCAGGCCCATCAGTCGTAAGGAAAAAAATTAATTTGCTTATCCAGAGAATCCTGGAGGATCCAGGGACAATCCCTTCAGTGTTCCATAAGGATTTACAAATTCCAGGTGTTTTGTCTCTGTGATAATCACAGAGGTGTTTTCCAGTGAATCTCAAGTTTTCCAGGTTTTGGGGGTGTCCAAGGTCAATGAGTGAAGAGCAAGGAGGTTTCACTAAAATCCAGGAATGACTCCGAGAGAGGAAGTGTTGGGAGATCTTTAGAACATCTAAAAAAACTCTTCACACTTCAAATTGTCAGGAATCATGGAATAATTTAGGTTGGAAAAGAACTCCAAGATCATCGAGTCCAACCATTCCCTCACCACAAAACCATGTCCCCAAATGCCACATCCACACATTTTTTGAATACTTCCAAGTATGGCAATTCCAACACTTCCCCATTCCAATACCTGACCACCCTTTCCATGAAAAAAAATTCCCTAAATATCCAACCAAGGGCAATACCTGAGGCTGCTCCTCTCCCCTAGGACAGGAGCAGCATGGCGAGTGTGTCAGCATTTGCCTTCTGAATTCCTCCTGCTGTCATTCCAGGGACAAAATTCCCTGTGCCTGAGAACATAATTCCCAACACACGTCCCTAGTTTTTCCAAACATTTATGTACACGGTTGATTTTATTAACATTTTCAACTTCTTAATTTTTGTGGAGCAGTTTTTTTAAAACACACGCCTAAGTATTTCCCGATTCCTGATAATTTCATGGAATGTGCAAGGGATAAATTAGGAAATCAACCATCATTTCTCAGTTCTGATTCTTTATTTCTGAAAAATTTCTCTGGTGCGCCTGAATCCTGATTGGAAATATTCAAGTGGCTAATTCCAGGAGAAAAAATTGATGAGAATGTGTCTTTAAACTTTGGAATTTTATTTGTTTGGACATTCACATAATTCCATTCAATAAAAAAGGAAGCGTTCTTTGATCCATGAACCCGTGGGTTTGGGGTTTTTATTTTGGATGGATATAAAATGTTATCAATATCCCACAGGGAATTCCAAAGTTCACCTCCAGGCTGTGTGCAGCACTTTGGAATCACCCATTCATTTCCTTACATTATAGATTTTATTGGAATAAACACTCATTCCTTGCTCATTTCCCCCTTTTAACTCCTGATTTTATATCCTTTGATCGTATCCAGCATCAAACCTCTCTCTTCCTTGCTGATTTCCTGGTGTGTCCTTCATTCTTTGGGAAAACTATTCCATATGTTCGATCCTCATAGGAAATTTTTTCTCCATTTGCTGCCACTGATTCGCACTGGAGAGGGAACCGGGCCTGAGTAGAACCCAGGAAGTGTCTGGGAAGAGCGTCTCCATCCCTCAGGAACCCCAAAAAATTCCTCTTCTCCCACTTTTGTCCTTGATTAGGGAATATAAACTCCCTACAAACAAAAATTTGTGGGTTTTTGGTTTTGTGTTATTGTGGTTCAAACTCACAATTCAAACTGAGGGAACCCAGCAAATCCCTCACACAATGACCTTCCAAAGCCAATCCCTTCTGCCAAATCCCATCGTGCTGGCATGGAGCTGTGCCAGAGGGATTGAGGTTGGAGATCAGGGAAAGGTTCTTCCCCCAGAGGGTGGTTGGGCACTGCCCAGGCTCCCCTGGGAATGGGCACATTCCCAAGGCTGCCAGAGCTCCAGGAACATTTGGACAACTCAGGGAGAGGGTGGGATTGTTGGGATTATCGTGGGCAGGACCAGGAGCTGGACCGGACGATCCTTGTGGGAATCTTCCAGCTCAGGATATTCTGTTCTACAATTCCCACTGGAGTATTCCCGGGCTCCCATGTGTTCCTTGAATGGACTACCCCAGAATCCACTAATTAACATGGATTTCGCTTCTGATCCTTCTTCCTTCCTCCCTTTGCTGTGTCCTGGAGATCTCCTCCTGGGCAGGAGAGGCATCCTGCAGGACCAGGTGTCTGAATTCCCAAGAGTTCAAAGCTGGAGAATGGCAGGTGGAATTCACGCTGTGGTTTGGAGAGAAGGAGGAATACGGAAGAAATTCCAGAAGGAGAGAAGAGGGATTTATGGTGTTTGGGTGGAGAAGAAAGGGATCGCAGCACGGATATCCAGCCTTGGGTGGGCTCAGCACCTCGGGATAAGGGCCCTGCTTTGGGAGTGGAGACATGTGGGAAGGTGGATTTGGGAGACAGCAAATGAGTCCAGCAAGAGTTAACTCAGCCAGCCCCCGGTGCCTCCTCTCACCCAGTGCCTCCCACACTTCCCAAATCCCAGGCTGTGCCTTCCTTATCAGCCCCCAGTGCTGACAGTTTGCCCAGGGATGTTTTCCGAGGGATATCAGTGCTCCTGCTTCCCTTCCCAAGGGCTCCTATCTCTCCCTATTTCTCAGCAGCTCTTCACCAGGGCAAGGCCCAGGCAGCGAGGCTTTAGCTTGGTTTGGAAAACAAAACCTCCAAGGAAAACAGACCCGCCTGTTTTTCTGAGCCTGTTTTTTTTTTTTGCAGGAATTGTAAAAAAAAAAAAAAAAATCCCAGGAATGTTGGTGTGCTGTGGTGAAAATGGAATCATGAGATGAAATGTGGATGTTTGTACATAAACCAATCAAAACCTGGCCAGGGATGAATGGCGCATTCCTAATTTTGCTTTTCTTTGCAATAAGTTGTGCTAAAACGGGGCAAGAAATGCCTGGGATTGCCAATTCTCCTCGGAATTGGAGTGGTTGGAGAGAAACACCTTGCTCCACTGCCGGAGTCTTCCCCGGATTTGGGTGACTCCGGATGGTGGTAAAGTCTCTCCTCCAACCCGTGCCTTCAAAGAAAGACTCAGTAGTCTTCAGTTGTCCGGTCTCAAGGCAGTTTATTGCAATAATCTCAAGGCACACAGACTCCCTGACATTGTCCCTGACTCTGTCTGTCCCCGTCTCTGGCTGTCCCCGTCTCCCCTCCCCGAGGGGCTGGTGCCATCTTTTATATCACACATTACGTATTAGGTGTTTATAGTTTTTCCCAATGCCTACTACCTATGTTGAACAGTGACTTTCTACTCTAAACCAATCTGTGAGTGCCAGCACCACCAAGAACATGGGGGATAGGAAGAAGAAAGAAGGAGGAACAGGGCACGCCCAAATCCCTCCATCTTAGAACTCCTGACCCCCATGTGCAAAACTCAGACCCCTCTGTACAAGGCCTGAAACCCCCCTGTACAGCACTCAAAAATCCTTCCTTTCACTTTGTGATTACTTCTATTATAACATCTAAACTTTTGTGATTTCTTGTTCTTCCTGCAAGGTTGGTAAATTGTTCCATGGGTCAAGCTCAAGACCACAGGGGTCCCTGGCCGCCTGCCAGGGTCTCAGAGGTTTCTGCCCTGGGCCCAGAACATCCAAGAGTGTCTGAGGGACACCTTGGGTTCCGACACTCCACCTGCCAAGAGGTGACTTCAGGCTTGGTTGTGACATTTAATGACTTTTGTGACACCTCCACCGAGCCAAGGCCCCTCCCTGCCCTGCTCGAGGCGTTGGTGACACCACGGAGCTGCAGGGAAGGGACAGCTGTGATCCTGACCCTTGGCAACCGGAACATCCTTCCTGAAAGGATCAACAACAGCAAAGGCAACGTGGAAAAAATTCCGGACAATCCCACATTTGTGCTTTCCTGCTCTTTACAATTCCAGGATTTTGGAAGCCTGAAGGTTTGGTTGGAAAATATGGATGAGTGGTGAATGGGGGCCTGAAAAATGAGGGATTGTTTCCCACAGTTTTACCTCTGGAAAAGCTGCATTTTTACCTTGGAGGAATTCTCAGGGAGAGCCTGAAGCATGGTAGGACACAAGGGAATGGTTGGAGCTGTGCCAGAGGAGGTTCCAGTTGGATTTTAGGGAAAGGTTCCAGCTGGATTTTAGGGAAAGGTATTATTTGGATTTTAGGGAAAGATTTCAGCTGGATTTTAGGGAAAGGTTTCAGTTGGATTTCAGGGAAAGATTCCAGTTGGATTTTAGGGAAAGGTTTCAATTGGATTTTAGGGAAAGATTCCAGTTGGATTTTAGGGAAAGGTTTCAGTTGGATTTCAGGGAAAGATTCCAGTTGGATTTTAGGGAAAGGTTTCAGTTGGATTTCATGGAAAGATTTCAGTTGGATTTTAGGGAAAGATTTCAGTTGGATTTCATGGAAAGATTTCAGTTGGATTTTAGGGAAAGGTATTATTTGGATTTTAGGGAAAGATTCCAGTTGGATTTTAGGGAAAGGTTTCAGTTGGATTTCAGGGAAAGATTTCAGTTGGATTTTAGGGAAAGGTTTCAGTTGGATTTTAGGGAAAGGTTTCAGTTGGATTTTAGGGAAAGATTCCAGTTGGATTTTAGGGAAAGGTTTCAGTTGGATTTCAGGGAAAGATTTCAGTTGGATTTTAGGGAAAGGTTCCAGTTCGATTTTAGGGAAAGATTCCAGTTGGATTTTAGGGAAAGATTCCAGTTGGATTTTAGGGAAAGATTCCAGTTGGATTTTAGGGAAAGGTTTCAGTTGGATTTCAGGGAAAGATTCCAGTTGGATTTTAGGGAAAGGTTTCAGTTGGATTTTAGGGAAAGATTTCAGTTGGATTTTAGGGAAAAGTTTCAGTTGGATTTCAGGGAAAGATTCCAGTTGGATTTTAGGGAAAGGTTTCAATTGGATTTCAGGGAAAGATTCCAGTTGGATTTTAGGGAAAGGTTTCAATTGGATTTCAGGGAAAGATTTCAGTTGGATTTTAGGGAAAGGTTCCAGTTGGATTTTAGGGAAAGATTCCAGTTGGATTTTAGGGAAATATTCCAGTTGGATTTTAGGGAAAGGTTTCAGTTGGATTTTAGGGAAAGGTTTCAGTTGGATTTCAGGGAAAGATTCCAGCTGATTTTAGGGAAAGGTTCCTCATCCAGAGGGAGGTTGGACACTGCCCAGGCTCCCCAGGAAATGGTCCCATTCTCAAGGCTGACAGAGCTCCAGGAGCATTTGGAAAATGCTCTCAGGGATGCACAGGGTGGGATTGCTGGGGGACTGTGCAGGGCCAGGGATTGGACTGGGTGATCCTTGTGGATCTCTTCCAACTCAGGTTATTCCGTGATTCTCTAATTCCATGACCTGGGAATGGAATAGGATGTTCAGTTGGGATTTTATCCTTAGCACCAAAATCTGTCACAGCTCTTGTGTTACGTCAATATAATAATTAATAAAATAAATACTTTAAATTTATTAAACTAAAAAAAATAGCTAATTTCATGACAGAATTTTAGACCTTTGGGGGATTTTATGTATTTTTTGTTACTTTTGTTATCTGTATGAAATTTTCAGTGAATGGAAGATACTAAACAAAAACTAAACATCATTTTCCGTTGGATACAGTGGGTCAGAGTTGGAAAATGCCTTTCTTAGGTTTCTGTACATAACCCAACTTTTTGGGCACAGGAAAACGGAGCAGTTATCCGTGATTCCAAACACCTGGTGTGGAAAATGCCATTCCTTGGAAAAGTCAGGGTGACTCCACAGTAAGGGAATTAGGACAGTTCCAGGATGTCCATCCAGTCCCTGCTCCAGGGGTATTTCTGGGATAATCTCAGTTGTACCTGTTCCCTGTACCTATCCTGTTCTGGGATAATTTCAGTTGTACCTATTCCCTCAATCCCAGCTTTTTGACATAATAGAGGATTTGCTCAGGTGAGGATTTGGGGGATTCTGGGAATCACAGGATTATTAAGGTTGGAAAAGCCCTCTCAGCTCATCGAGTCCAAACAGGAACCCAGCACTGCCAAATCCACCCAATCCACATCCCCAAGTGCCACATCCAATTAAAAACCCTTCCAGGAATGGTGATTCCACTTCCCTGGTCATCCTGCTCCAATACCTGGCCACCCTTTCCCATTATGGAGGAATATTCCCAGTTTAAACTCCCTCTGGCACAACTTGGGGTTCTTTCCTCTTGTCCTGTCCATTGTTCCCTGGGAGAAGAGACCAATCCCAGCTGGCTCCATCCTCCTTTATGGAATTGTAGAGAGCAGGCGGAGATCAATCCCAAATGGAAAACACTCCCAGGAGCCCTAAGTGATAACACAACAGATCAGCTGAGATCAAAGCTCTCCAGGATCAACTGAGTCACAAACCGCAAAAGATCTGCCTCAGTCTGGATTTCAGGAATTTGAGCAGGATCCAGCAAGTCCAGGCAGGAATTCTCTGGGCTAAGACTGGATTCTGGATTTCAAGAACTTGAGCAGGATCCAGCAAGTCCAGGCAGGAATTCTCTGGGCTAAGACTGGATTCTGGATTTCAGGAATTTGAGCAGGATCCAGCAATTCCAGGCAGGAATTCTCTGGGCTAAGACTGGATTCTGGATTTCAGGAACTTGAGCAGGATCCAGCAATTCCAGGCAGGAATTCTCTGGGCTAAGACTGGATTCTGGATTTCAGGAACTTGAGCAGGATCCAGCAATTCCAGGCAGGAATTCTCTGGGCTAAGACTGGATTCTGGATTTCAGGAACTTGAGCAGGATCCAGCAATTCCAGGCAGGAATTCTCTGGGCTAAGACTGGATTCTGGATTTCAGGAATTTGAGCAGGATCCAGCAATTCCAGGCAGGAATTCTCTGGGCTAAGACTGGATTCTGGATTTCAGGAATTTGAGCAGGATCCAGCAATTCCAGGCAGGAATTCTCTGGGCTAAGACTGGATTCTGGATTTCAGGAATTTGAGCAGGATCCAGCAATTCCAGGCAGGAATTCTCTGGGCTAAGACTGGATTCTGGATTTCAGGAACTTGAGCAGGATCCAGCAATTCCAGGCAGGAATTCTCTGGGCTAAGACTGGATTCTGGATTTCAGGAATTTGAGCAGGATCCAGCAATTCCAGGCAGGAATTCTCTGGGCTAAGACTGGATTCTGGATTTCAGGAATTTGAGCAGGATCCAGCAATTCCAGGCAGGAATTCTCTGGGCTAAGACTGGATTCTGGATTTCAGGAACTTGAGCAGGATCCAGCAATTTCAGGCAGGAATTCTCTGGGCTAAGACTGGATTCTGGATTTCAGGAACTTGAGCAGGATCCAGCAATTCCAGGCAGGAATTCTCTGGGCTAAGACTGGATTCTGGATTTCAGGAACTTGAGCAGGATCCAGCAATTCCAGGCAGGAATTCTCTGGGCTAAGACTGGATTCTGGATTTCAGGAACTTGAGCAGGATCCAGCAATTCCAGGCAGGAATTCTCTGGGCTAAGACTGGATTCTGGATTTCAGGAACTTGAGCAGGATCCAGCAATTCCAGGCAGGAATTCTCTGGGCTAAGACTGGATTCTGGATTTCAGGAACTTGAGCAGGATTCAGCAATTCCAGGCAGGAATTCTCTGGGCTAAGACTGGATTCTGGATTTCAGGAACTTGAGCAGGATTCAGCAATTCCAGGCAGGAATTCTCTGGGCTAAGACTGGATTCTGGATTTCAGGAATTTGAGCAGGATCCAGCAAGTCCAGGCAGGAATTCTCTGGGCTAAGACTGGATTCTGGATTTCAGGAACTTGAGCAGGATCCAGCAATTCCAGGCAGGAATTCTCTGGGCTAAGACTGGATTCTGGATTTCAGGAACTTGAGCAGGATCCAGCAAGTCCAGGCAGGAATTCTCTGGGCTAAGACTGGATTCTGGATTTCAGGAATTTGAGCAGGATCCAGCAATTTCAGGCAGGAATTCTCTGGGCTAAGACTGGATTCTGGATTTCAGGAACTTGAGCAGGATTCAGCAATTCCAGGCAGGAATTCTCTGGGCTAAGACTGGATTCTGGATTTCAGGAATTTGAGCAGGATCCAGCAAGTCCAGGCAGGAATTCTCTGGGCTAAGACTGGATTCTGGATTTCAGGAACTTGAGCAGGATCCAGCAATTCCAGGCAGGAATTCTCTGGGCTAAGACTGGATTCTGGATTTCAGGAACTTGAGCAGGATCCAGCAATTCCAGGCAGGAATTCTCTGGGCTAAGACTGGATTCTGGATTTCAGGAATTTGAGCAGGATCCAGCAATTCCAGGCAGGAATTCTCTGGGCTAAGACTGGATTCTGGATTTCAGGAATTTGAGCAGGATCCAGCAAGTCCAGGCAGGAATTCTCTGGGCTAAGACTGGATTCTGGATTTCAGGAATTTGAGCAGGATCCAGCAATTTCAGGCAGGAATTCTCTGGGCTAAGACTGGATTCTGGATTTCAGGAATTTGAGCAGGATCCAGCAATTCCAGGCAGGAATTCTCTGGGCTAAGACTGGATTCTGGATTTCAGGAATTTGAGCAGGATCCAGCAATTCCAGGCAGGAATTCTCTGGGCTAAGACTGGATTCTGGATTTCAGGAATTTGAGCAGGATCCAGCAAGTCCAGGCAGGAATTCTCTGGGCTAAGACTGGATTCTGGATTTCAGGAATTTGAGCAGGATCCAGCAATTCCAGGCAGGAATTCTCTGGGCTAAGACTGGATTCTGGATTTCAGGAATTTGAGCAGGATCCAGCAATTCCAGGCAGGAATTCTCTGGGCTAAGACTGGATTCTGGATTTCAGGAATTTGAGCAGGATCCAGCAATTCCAGGCAGGAATTCTCTGGGCTAAGACTGGATTCTGGATTTCAGGAATTTGAGCAGGATCCAGCAATTCCAGGCAGGAATTCTCTGGGCTAAGACTGGATTCTGGATTTCAGGAACTTGAGCAGGATCCAGCAATTCCAGGCAGGAATTCTCTGGGCTAAGACTGGATTCTGGATTTCAGGAATTTGAGCAGGATCCAGCAATTCCAGGCAGGAATTCTCTGGGCTAAGACTGGTTTCTGGATTTCAGGAATTTGAGCAGGATCCAGCAATTCCAGGCAGGAATTCTCTGGGCTAAGACTGGATTCTGGATTTCAGGAATTTGAGCAGGATCCAGCAATTCCAGGCAGGAATTCTCTGGGCTAAGACTGGATTCTGGATTTCAGGAACTTGAGCAGGATCCAGCAAGTCCAGGCAGGAATTCTCTGGGCTAAGACTGGATTCTGGATTTCAGGAACTTGAGCAGGATCCAGCAATTCCAGGCAGGAATTCTCTGGGCTAAGACTGGTTTCTGGATTTCAGGAATTTGAGCAGGATCCAGCAATTCCAGGCAGGAATTCTCTGGGCTAAGACTGGATTCTGGATTTCAGGAACTTGAGCAGGATCCAGCAAGTCCAGGCAGGAATTCTCTGGGCTAAGACTGGATTCTGGATTTCAGGAATTTGAGCAGGATCCAGCAATTCCAGGCAGGAATTCTCTGGGCTAAGACTGGATTCTGGATTTCAGGAATTTGAGCAGGATCCAGCAATTCCAGGCAGGAATTCTCTGGGCTAAGACTGGATTCTGGATTTCAGGAATTTGAGCAGGATCCAGCAAGTCCAGGCAGGAATTCTCTGGGCTAAGACTGGATTCTGGATTTCAGGAACTTGAGCAGGATTCAGCAATTCCAGGCAGGAATTCTCTGGGCTAAGACTGGATTCTGGATTTCAGGAATTTGAGCAGGATCCAGCAATTCCAGGCAGGAATTCTCTGCGCTAAGACACCCCAGCAGTGGGAAGTGTGTTCACAACTGCCCCTTCCAATCCTAATGAAATAAATAACAATCAAGGGCAACGTTTAAGGAAATCTTAACAAAAGGAAATTGAATCAAAGGATTTTTTTTTAATCTTGTTTTTACTTTTTAAAAAATTTTCCTTATCAACACATTGACAATGAGGGAGTGGCAGCCCAGGAACTTCCAATGAGTTCAGTGCAAAGCTTCAAAGCAGAAGCTGGAAAAGGCTTCAATCAATTCCATGGAGAAGGAATCACTCCAGAGGCTCCTTCAGGCAGCAAATCCAGCTCTGTTTCTCATTGCAGCTTTGACACTTCCAGGGATTTATGCTGGAGGTTCTTCCAAAAGCTTTTATCCCTCCTCACTCTGCTTCTCCAACTTCTTGAGGAGTTGGATGTTGGGGGATGAATAAATTTGGGGTTCAGTGCCCCCATTTTGCCCTCGTTGAAATCAGTAACACAAATCCCAACAATTCCAACAAACCACGGACAGAACTGGAGCCTTTGGTGGAGAATTTTGAAGATTCTTGAAGAATCAAAGCTCAAAACATTTCAGCAAGTGGTGACAAGGACGAGATGGAAACACAAAGCCACATTTTTTTTACAAACCCAGTAATTTCCAGAGCTTGAAGCCACCAGTCCTGCAGAATTAATGATTTTAAAGCAGGAATAACTCAACTGCTGGGTGTGGCAGCACATAAAGCTGCTATAAAATACTCACTCAGTGTGGAGAGAGTTTGCTGATCACAGCACCCAAGGCTGAACCTCTGGTCTTAAAATTAGTGCAGGAGTCAATGGGAATGGAACAATTTTCCCTGATAATTCCAGTGCCACTGACCCGGTTTTTGTGATAATTTGAGTGTCACTCACCGAGTCGCTATCAGAATAAAAATCCAGTTGGTCAAGTCAAGGCCACCAGTACTGGAAATGAAAGCGTGAAATTCCGAGGTCAGAAACCTCACCAAGGGACAGCACTGACAGCAAAAATATGAGGAATGGTTTGACAGGACCAGCTGCTGATGGTTTTTAGGAGAAACTGGGACTTGACCCTGAAGAATTTACTCAGCCGAGTTTGGTTGTGGGGTACGGGTGCAATAATGGCCTTGTTTTGCAGCCCCCACCTCCAAAAATGAGGAAAAAAAAAAGATCCATAGAAAAATAATTTAATTTTCTATTTCTAACCTGATCAAGTAAAAGATTCCCTGCTCATGGCAGGGGGGGTTTGGAATTTCCTCTTTAAGGTCCCTTCCAACCCAACCATTCCATGATTCCATGAGTCTAAATCACTGACAACAACAGCATCCCTTTGATTTGAATTTTGATTTTAGGGGCTTTAGGGCATGATGTGTTCAAGTGTTTATTTACTCCTGAAAGGAGAAAATATGATTTTTGAATAAAAACAACATTCTGAGAGTCAGGTAATTCTTGTAGCTGGGAATTCAGCAAATAAAGGACAAACTAAAGCACCATGTGAAAAAAAAAGAAAAAAAAAAAGAAACCAAGAGTGATCACAACCACTGGACTCTCACCTTCATGTCTTTTGTGACAGCAGAATATTTTACAGCTCCTAACCAGAAAAAAAACTAAATCAAAATAATCAAGAAGACTTTGCTGTCTGAGCAGTTCTGGTTCACCAAAAGGTAGCACTTCAGTCACCCTCTTTTATTCAGAAATCACCTTTATTTCCCTCCTTTGCCTATGAAAAATCCTTTTACTCATACCCCGAGGGATAAAATATCATTTGCACAAGGCCTTTGCTGTGCAATTTGCAGCAAAACCCTTGGTTGGCTGCCAGGCTCATAATCCCAGCCCCTGCAGAATGAAATGAAGACATTAATATCAGTTTTTATTAAGCTGGTAATAAGGCAGAGTTTAAAGCAAACGCAGGTGGAGGAGATTTGATGCCAAGGTTTTAAACACATGGCTTGAACGGGGCCAATCCCAGCTCCAGGCAAGACATTCGGGAAGGGCAAGTGGAATTCCTTCTTTTTAGGTGTTAGGCTGGAGGCTGCAGCCACACAAAATCCCAGGATGGCTCAGGCTGGAGTGGGATCATGTGGAAGCAGCTCCCTGCTCCAGCAGGGCACACGGGAAGCGAAACCGTAAAATATCCACGTCTCCCCTACCAGGGGTAATTCAGATATTTTTCAGGGCGTTCCTAAGCCCTTCTCTGTCCCCAGGAAGAGCCCAAAGCTTTTGATTCCCTTTTGAGACCCTCCCTCTGTTTTTGGGAGCACAGGGGGTGAGGATGGCCCTGACACGCTGCCCCTTCCTTCTGGGTTATCTGCAGGTCATGGGAACCACGAGGGACATTCCAAACCCACCAGGTTTGAATCCCTCAATCCCTCCAGGGAAGGATTTGGCCAAGGGGAATTGTCACAGCCCCCTAATCTCCACTTATGAGTTTCCACTTCTCCCGAGGTGCCATTGTCACTGTGGGACCAGGTCAGGGGATTTCTGTCACACCCCACACACTTCACGTGTCATGGAAACGGGCTCCACCATCTCCTCCCAACCCCTCCTTCCCTGGGTTTTATTTTTTCCTTCTTCCCCCCACCCCTCCTCCTTCTCCTTCTGCTTTCCCTCAGCTCCTTTTAGCTCAGGTTTTAAATAGAAACACCCTCAGCACTTCCCCGGGCCAGGAGAAATTGTTTCAGGGGTTGGAGATGGAACTTCCCAGATCAAGGGCCATTTTTGGCAGGGAATGGTCCTTTCCTCCAGGGAATGGCCCCTTTTTTTCCCAGGGAATGACCGTTTTTTCCAGGGAATTCTTCAGGCCCAAGCAGGACTCTTCTGCCTGGGAGCAGAATGAGCAGTTTAATTTGGGAAACCCAATCTAGGAAGCACCTTTGGGAGGAAAGTAGTTGCAAGCATCAAGAGAAGGATGAAGCCTCTCAGGTTGAGGGTTTATGTGCCCAGGGCTACTTCTGTTAGCTCAGTACAGCCCATCTGAGCTTGGTGGACAAGAGAATCACAGAATTCCGGAATCACTGAGGTTGGAAAAGATCTCCAGGATCATCGAGTCCAACCTGTGCCCGATGCTCACCTTTTCCCAACCTGAGCCTCCCCTGGCCCTTTCCTCTCCTCCTGGGAGCAGAGCCCGACCCCCCCGGCTGTCCCCTCCTGTCAGGAGCTGTGCAGAGCCACAAGGTCCCCCCTGAGCCTCCTTTGCTCCAGGCTGAGCCCCTTCCCAGCTCCCTCAGCTGCTCCTCACAGGAATGAGTCTCCAAAGTCGTGCCCTGAGCTGCAAAAAAAAAAAACCAAGGAATGACCAGAAGATTCACCTGAATGCCCCGATGGAAAAGAAGGGATGGAGATTCTCATTTTGGCTATGCCAGAGACCTTCTGTGACAGCTGAGAAGTTGGATCAGTGCCGTTTTCATTTTTTTTTCATAAGGACATGAAATGGGAATGGCCTGAAACTGAAGGAGGGCAGGGATAGATGGGATATTGGGAAGGAATTCCTGACTGGCAGGGAGGACAGGTCCTGGCACAGGGTGTCCAGAGCAGCTGTGGCTGCCCCTGGATCCCTGGAAGAGCCCAAGGCCAGGTTGGACAGGGCTTGGAGCAGCCTGGGGGCAGTGGGAGGTGTCCCTGCCATGGCAGGGGTGGCACTGGATGATCTTTAAGGTCTCTTCCAACCCAAACCATTCCACAGTTCCATGAATTTCACATCCCTGCTGTCTGTTTTACTTATTTTTTAAACAATCCACTCATTCTGCCCCCCTACATATTTTGTTACCCTCTCTCTAAGGATCCTTCTAATAAAGAATCATTATTTGTCCTGTGGTTCTTGGGCCCTGCCTCCTTCTAGGAGGTTCAAAATCCCAGGACCTTTTTCCACCTTTTTTTCCAGGTGGAAAAGACAGGCAATGGACAGAAAAATCTGACTTGGCAAAACATAAATAAACTTTCTGCTTTCTACCTGAGCAAGAGCTGACACAGATTAATGCTCTCAATGGGCTTTTGCTGGAGAAAAGGCCATAACAATTAAAAATAAGGGAAAAAAAAGGAAAAGAAAAATGTTTGGATTCACATGGTTTGTCTCTTTTCTCTTTGTGCTCCTGTGTTTTTCCTCTCCATCCCTATTAGCTGGGATCTGTTTAATTCCAGACTTTCAATGATGTTACTGTGCTTTCTGTGTTGTATTTTCTGAAGCCACTGAGCTCAGAGGAAAATAATTCAATTCTTTATGTGCTTGGCTGGGCTAGATTTGGTCTATCATGAAATGGAAAACATTCCTTCTCCTCCCACTTGGAATCAGGAGATAGCAGGAATCTATGGATGTATCTTAAACCAGTTTTTGTGTTGTCCAAGTATGAGTAAAGACCTCAAAACGAAATATCCCAGAGCTTTAATTGCCACTGCATGTCATGAACTGAGCAGCTCTTCTCCAGTACCCTCATTAATATCTTCCTTGTCTATAAAAAATACCCAAACCTTGAAAATCCTAAAATCCTAAATAATACCTGTACCTTGGAAATCCTAAATACCTATGCCTTGAAAAATCCTAAAATCCTAAAATCCAACTCTGCAGTTGAAATGGTTACAAGACAGAGAGTTAAACAGAAAAGCCGGAGCTGATCTAAACAGGCCGTGATCCCTGCAGAAATCCAGTAGCAGTTTAAGGGAGGTTTAGGGTGGATATTAGGGAATATCCTTCCTGGGAAGCGTTGTCCAGGCCTCCACAGGCTGCTCAGGGCAGTGCTGGAGCCCTCATCCCTGAAGGAATTTAAAAAATGTGTGGACATGGTTTAGTGGTGGCCTTGGCTGTGCTGGGGGAATGGTCGGACTTGATGATCCCAAAGGTCTTTTCCAACCTAAACGATTCCAAAAGGAGCTCCCAGCCATACATTTAATGACAAAGAGCAAGGAAGAGTGAGGAGTGAGCTGGGCACTGGTGCCCCCTCCTGAGATCTGGAAATAAATGAGAAAACGAAGAAAACACCAGTAAAAATGTTGAGAGTGGGGTTTTTTTGACCCTGACTTTGACCCTAAATTTACAAAGTTCTGTGTGCAGGTGTAGCACTAGAGCTGTCCCAAACTCTGCAGCACTGGGCTTGGACAATTTTTGGTTTGGATGTTCTGGATAGCATCCAAAAAAATCTGGATGGAAAGGAAAAGGCCTTTGTCTTGAGGCAGAGAGACATGTCCTGATGATGTCCTTAAGGTCCTGGAAGGGTTGGGAAAACCGCCGTGGAAAGCAATGCACGCCCCGAGCAGTTTTGTCTTTCATTCCATCATAGATTCCTGGAATTGGAAGGGACATTAGGGATCATCCAATTCCAACCCTGCTCCATGGGCAGGGACACTTTCCACCAGCCCAGGCTGCTCAGAGCTCCGTCCTTTATCCATTAAATTTGGGAGCCAAATCCGGAGCAAGCCCTCGTTTGACATCACCCTGGGCCAGACCAGGGAGCAAATCTGGGGCAACAGTAATTTTTGGGGTTCAGTTTCAGCCTCTCCCTTCATTTCACCTCATGGATACATAAATGGGAGCTGGGAATGGGGCTGGCAGTCGGGAATGGGAGCAGCCATTGGAATCTGTTCTTCCTGTGGTAAGATCCCAACTTGCAGCAGGTTCTGGCGCGTGGAAAGCTTCATCCTCCATTCACCAAAGCCAAGTCTGCAGCCAGGGAATGCTTTATGCACCAAAAACCCACAAAAAAAGTGTGGAGGTTTGTGTGCGTGCTTAAAACCTTTCTCCAAACATCCAGCGCTGGAAAAGTATCCGAGTCCTGCCCACAGCAAAGCAGATTTTCCACGAACCCATTTGATCCCAAAGATGAGAAATGTATGGGGAGCTGATGCTTCTTTTTTCCTGGGAGGGGGAGAAAACCAGCCCAGAATTCATCTATCAAACAATCAGGATAATCGGGAAATAAATACAAAGCAGCCAGTTGGCAAACACGGCCATTCAAGGGATATTTCCCACTAATAATTCCAGGACCACTGGGAAAATGGCGTGGATTAACAAGAAACCAAACCACCACAGGGCTCATGTGACCCTCTGTGGCTGTCTCGTTGTAGAGAAAGGCTCCACATTTGCTTTGAATTATTCTGTGCATGGTCTGAAAGAAAACAAAAAAAGTGGTTTCTTCCCCCCCCCTTTTCTTTTTTAATGCATTGTTTTCTATGTGTTTCATATTCTTTTATGTTTCTTTCTGGGAATGCTTAATCCGTCTTCATGTCCTCCAATCTTGTTCCAGAAGGACAGGAATGGGCTGCTGAATTTACCTTTTTAAGTTCAATTTATAGCCAGGCAACAAATATTCCTCTCTCCTCCGCTCATGGAAAAGCAGCATTCTTGCAGTAGGGAATTATGGATAAAGTCCAGGGTTATTTTATTTGCCCCACCCTGGCTGCAGAGTCTTTTCCTCCTTGACAGCTCTCACATCTTCTCGTTTAAATTTAATCTCGAAAAATGCATCAACTTTTGTCATGTACTTTATAGGCATCAATAAAATGTGGGTGTTTTGCAGCCTGAATTTAAATATTCACATAAAGATGCCATTAGTGCTGAATGTCATCTCGTTGCATAATTGATTCCTGCACCTATGGAATGTTCCTGCTGCTCCGGAGGTTTTAAGGGTGATGCAGTTTGGGGAATTCATGGATCTGACTTTGTTTGTACCACTCAGGGAAGTCTGAGGCATAAATGCAATTTTTTTTTTTCATTTTTCCAGCCCCTTCCTCTATCCACTGAACTTCCCTTCTAATTCCTACCCAGTTAGTCCGAGTGTTAAGAACATAAGGATGGGAATAATTATCCTTTAATTATCCTTCTTCTAACGACAATAAATGATTCCAGCAAAAGTGTCTGGAGAATAAGGAAATCAGGAAGCTCATCTTTTCCAGAGATCCACTCAGGACATGATCCCACAGGATACATTCTCCAGTCAATATTTCCTTTATTATTGGAAGCAAAAATCATGCAACACCTCAAACTGAAGACAAAGCAAAAATTTGGGATAAAACTCCAAGATTTCTTTACATCAGTTTGCCACGGGTTTATATTTCAGGAAAAAAATGTGGATATTGCTTGTAACTGTATTTGTCCCCTGTCCTGGCTTCTCCCAGGAAATGTTTTCCAACCAGAGACAATAATCTGGACTGAAAAGAAGCAAACAAAAACAAAAACAAAAACCAAAAAAAAAAAAAAAAGGGGGGGGGGAATCTGTTAATTTACTTAACAATTATATCAATTTTAAACTTGCTTCAGGGGAGGTTCAGGTCAGATACTACGGAAAAATTCCTGACCGGAGGGTTAAACATTGGAAGAGGCTTCCCAAGGGAGTGGTGGGGTCTCCGTCCCTGGAGGTGTTCAACAAACAGGAGCCGTGGCGTTCCGTGACCCGTTTTAGCGGCCATGAGGGTGTTGGGTTGAAGGTTGGACTTGATGATCTTGGAGGTCTTTTCCATCCCTAATGATTCCATGATTTTGGACGGCAGCTGCAGAAGGACACAGGAGCTCAGGATCCCGGTCTTATCCAAACACCCTGTAGAGGATTCCAGTGGCACCCGATCCAGGGAGGAAATCCTGATTTTAGTGATGTCAGCAAACTTGGGTTCATGGCATCCAGACAATCCATGCTGGGAATTTCCTTGTTGAATCAGGGTGTGATTTCACCTGGAAAAGCTCAGTTTAGAAGCAAGTGCTCAGCTGTCCAAGCCAGTTCCAAGGACCAGGAGATAAAAATTTCAGCTGTTTTGAGGGTATTCTGTGTGTTTGAATAAAGGAACTATTTCTACTTGGAATTTCTGGTCTCCATCCTTCTTTTGAGACACAACAGCATGCACTTAGAGAGGTTTGGCTGGCACGGCAATTAAAATAATTTGTTATGAATCCAGGGGCATAACCTCTAATCTCTCACAGATTAGAGATTATTCCACAGATTTTTCCAAAGATTTTTTCCTCAGCTACAAATTAATGCTCAGCCCTTGGAATTGGGCGGCCAATAGTGGTGGCCAGAAACTTCAGAAACCTTGGAGAGCCTCCAGATCACTTCACATCCCTTCTCCTTGCTAATGCATCCCGGGAATCAGGCATGGCACGTGGAATTTCATCTGTCTCCACATGATGAAATCCAAGTCTCTGTGGTGAAAATCAAGCCGTCGAAGGCCGTGGGATAAGTTGGATACAGAAACAAGCTCTCCAGTTTCTTCCACCGTGTTCCAGATTTCCACAGACCTTTAGGAGAATTAGAAATGTGGTTTTGGGAAGGGCAATTTCAGAGCCATCTGATATTATCAGAATCAAGAAATCATGGAAATATTATTTGAAAGAGACAAACAAAGGTCCCAAAATCCCAGGTTGGACAGGACTAGAGCCAGCTGTGGATCAGGTCAGGCTCGGTGGTGCCTTGCACACCTGAAGGATGAGTGTTCCAGAGCTTCTCCTGAGTAACCGGGACCCTGCTTGAGGAGGACCTCCAGTGGTCCTGATGCCTCAGGTTTTGGCTTTTATATTTTTCAGATTCTGAGCTGCTTTAGTGTGTGGGTCTGAGCTTCACATTAGGGCATGGTGAGCTCTCTGCACAGAGCAGGGAGACAAAACAATTCCTGCTCCAGCTGGGCACCAAGGACAAATGATCCAAATCTCAGGCCCAGGAGCACAAACAGCGTGGGCTGGAGAGAAAAAACAAGCAGGATGGGAGTGCCTGGGCTAAAGCTGGAATGGGACAATGAACTGCAAGGTGCAAATGGAGCAGAGCTGATCCCAGTGAGAGCCCCCGGGAGCGCTCGTGCATTTTGGGACCATTTTGGTTCATCTTGGGTGCAGCCCTGGCTGGGCTCTGGTGCTGCCCAAGGTGGATCCATGGAGGAGATCCTTTGAATCAATCCCTGCTTTGTTCTTTAGCTCTGTCCAGCCTCTGTTCTAGGTCAGCCTTCTCAAGGCATCAGTCCCTCCCAACTTTATCCATGGGATTGTGTGATTCCCTGGAATTTGCCACATTATGGTGTGGTTTGCCTGATTTACAGTGGGTGCCCCTCAGGTTTATTCCCATTTTGTGTTCCCCTTGGCACTCACCATTATCCCCAGCTCCTGCTCCAGGTTTTGCCTTTCCAGTCTATACCCAAAATCCAAAAGGTTTCTAATTGAATACAAAGTTAAAAGATTGCATTTATATTTCTCTCTCTGTCTTACAAAACCACGGAGTTCAGGTGTCTTTTGTCCCATCAAATCCCCGAGGATTTCAGTATGGAAAAAAAAAGTCTTCTTCCTTCCCAAATGCCTGAGTCTTTTATGACCAAAGCCTCGCTTAAGTACTTTGGAAAATTTGATCCCAGCTTCACATAAACCTGAGATCAGCCCTGATATAATTCCGAGGCAGAGGGAACAAGGAAATAACAGGACTTTGCTGCTTGGAAGGAGAAGGGGGGATGGGAGAAGAGGACAATTAAATGGGAATTATTTGGCTCTATGTTGATCCCAAGGGACTGCTCCGATTCCATAATCTAACTTAAATGTTGACCTTTACGTTGTCAGTGTAAAACCCAAACATATTAAACATGGCCTGGGGTTCCTGTACAAGATACTACAAATTGAGGAAGAGAGGGAGAGGGGTGGAATATCTTGGAGCCAAAGGAAAGACCTGATTGATAGATGAGGCCCTGGGGAGGGCAGTGTTAAGATTTCCTGTCTTTTCTGGAAACCTTAAAAAAAAATAAATATGGAGATTTCTCATTTGTGTGTGGTTGATGCATTCAGGTTTCTCTTTTCCTGTTTTTTTTTTTTTTTTTTTTTTTTTCTTGGAAAGAGAGGGGGGGAAAAAATATCCCCATTTGATTCTGATTGGGAATCTTGCCAGGCTTCTGTCATCACCGGGAAAATGGTTCCTTCAGCAGACACATCTGGGCGACTTCACGCCCATTCCTGATGGGAGCTGACAAATCCTGTCCCGGAGAGCAATGGGAATGGCTCCCCATTCCCAGAGGGAAAAAAGAGGAAGATTTGCTTTTGTTTAATTGGAAAGTGGGTGGACTGGGAGAACAGATAATTTCTTAGAGACAACACCTTCACTGCTCATCTCTTTGTAGCACTGGGGTGTTTTCCTTATTTTCCCATCGTCTACCACAACTCCCTTTTCCTGTTTTTTTTCATTCTAAACCTGGAATCACATTAAAAATAAAAAAAAAAAAAAAGATTTCTTGCCATCTCAATGTAATTATGGGTTCTGTGTCTAAACTGAGGTGCAAGGAGACACAAAGTAAATAAATATAAGCTGTGAAATATGTATGGATATGGACACAAATGTGCTGTACAATTTCAGAATTTGTGTGTAAATTGTGTGACCAAACCAGAGAGCAGCCCTTGGCAGTTCCTGGAAGGACCTGTGGAGATCAGCTGAGGTTGCTCCGGGCAGGAATGGGAAAAGTCTTCCCAGTCCTTCTGAAGGAGATGGAAAAGGCCGTGGGCAGTTGGTGCCATCTCTTTATGGATACAAATAGGGAAGCAGAGATGAACCAAACATCCCCAAATTTTCTGCAGGTTTGGAGAAAGGACTTTGTGCTTCCTGGTTGCAAACAAGGGACGAACAGTGGTGCCAGGTCCTTGTTCCCTCCTCTTCCCTCTCCCGAAAAATCTCTGGATGAAGCCTAAGGAAGGAGATGAGCCTGGCTCTCGTGGGTTGCAGGTTTTTATTGATCCCTCAAATCCAGAGCAAGAGAAGAAACCTTGGAAAGACCACGAGTGAGGACCAGGATTTCCCACTTCTCCTGAGCCCCAAGGATTCATGGAGCCCTGGATAATTTTGAAGAAGCTTCCGGCAAAATCCGCCGGGAAAATTCCTCCTCCCGTCATTTTTATCGCTGCTGCCTCGCTAAATATTAAATTGAGATGAGTTATTGGGGCAAGTTTGAAAGCCCAGGGAAGCCTGTGGGGATCCTTGCCTGGGATTTTTGGGATTGAAGCACAATCCTTTCCAGGACAGAGCTTTGCCATGAAGCACCAGCCTGGGAATTAAGCTGCATTTTTGAAGTGTTTCAGAATATCCCCAATAAAAAAGGACAAATTCCAGCAGCATTGCAGATAAGCTAAACTTCGATCCAGGCTGCTGGAGCTCCTAAAATTCCTTCTTGGATATTCCATAGCAGCCATAACTGGGATTATTGCCCTTGTAAGTTATTTTTCCCATCATTTATTATGGTGCACTTGGGGTCCATAAAGCCATATTGCAATAAACTATGGAAAAATAAAATCATAAAAATACCTCCCAAAAAATCCTAGGACATAAAAAATACAGGAAAAAGAAAGAGTTCTGCCATTGGGGAAAAAAAAATGAAATAAGAGATGAATTTAAAAAATAACATTATTAGAAAAGAGTTCCTTAAACTGGAATATTTATTATTAATTAATATTGATGGAAAAATGGTATCAAAAGTTATAAAAATTTTACATAAAATAATAGTAATAATAATACAATAGAATTATATACATTATGAATAATATACTTTATTAAAATATATAATAATTTAATAATAATTCTAAGTACAAGAACAGTGTAAGAAGTTGAATATTTCCACTCTCAGATTTTCAAAAATAACTTTATGTAAAATAACATTGCTAATAATTAATAATCCTGCCCTGTATTTTCCAGCTATTGAGGGGCCACCTAGGAAGTTTTAATTCACTCAATTTCTGCGCGTTCATTTGTGTTTAATTTTATTTTTTTCAATATTTATTGTCTTGGAATCTCACAGTGTTGGAGGCAGGTGAGAAAACTTCCAAAGTAAATCCCAATTATCTCCTTGTCTGGTGTAGAATCTAAGTCAAGGATTTCTTTTCGTTATTCCATAGTAAGTAGAACAGAGAAGGAATTAATTCCTGGAAAATAGTGGATTGTCCCCCCACGCAGAAAGAAACCCTCAATCAACCAACTCCCCAAAAGACAAACCCTTATTATTGGTATTGTTCCAATTTTTCCGTGCAATATTCCACCAAAATGAGGAGATCCTGGAATAAGTGACAGCCTTGGAGAAGCCAGTGGTGGCCACAGAGCCTTTGAAGCTGCATCTCTCTCAAAGTTCAGGAAAATAATCAACTTCAGTGTTCCCTCTCAGATTTCCCGGGAAGAAATCAAGAAACCTCTGGCAGACTTCAAGCGTTGTCTCCATATTAAAAAATAAAGAGCACATTTTACATTCTCATAAAGAGCATTTTTGTATTCTCACAGATTTCTCTGGGAATGAGAAGAATGTTCCTAACCTGAGTGTGCACAAATTGGATCTGGAGTCAGCCAAAGGAAAATTCCTGACGTGTACTGAATGGGAAGAACTGGGATTTTCAACTCTGTGTGAAGATTTTGAGTGGTCGGGGCAGGAGAGAAGATGAATTTTTAATTATTTTATTATTAATTTACCAATAGAGATGTGGATTTTATCATTGAAAGCCTGATGATGATTTCATTTCTATGGCAATGACTGCCTCCAAGTGGAAATCACCTTTAGGGGGGATCCCTGCACGCCTTGCTGTAGGATTTGTTATCCCATCACCCCTCTGGTGTGATCCAGAAGAATTTATGGAGAAGACAATCCCGAACTTTAACTGGAATAAATCCATTTTGTAAAGCCAAGGCTGGTAGGAAAACCGGTGTGTGCCAGAGAAATCTCTTTACACAGCCTTTGTCCTAAATTTTTGGGAGCTGAAACTCAAATCAAGCTCTTTTTGTTTTTTCGGGATTGACCAGGAGATTTTTAGGAGCCCATATCTGTTTTTTTTATGAACTCCAGGCTGATCATCTGAAATCTTTGGAAGCTCTCAGGTGGATTAACCTTGAAGTGGTGAAACTTAGGAGACAATATTCAAAATATTTCACTCTTGTTGAATTTAAACCCACATACAATCCTTGCTTTAGCCTGCAATGGCAAAAGCAGATTATTTTATCATAATTCAGATTAAAAGTTCTGAATTTGCTGTTTCATTCATTTGTTGCTATAAAGCCTGGTTCTGACTTATATTGAGACATCTTTCTGCGAAGAAAGGGAATCTTTGAGCAGCACAATTATGGGATTAAGCCTGGAAATGCCTAAATTAAAAAACAGGAGGGTCATGGTTGCCTTCAGCCATCCTTTGGGTTCATCAGTGTCACTGTGACATGGATAATTTTGCCTTTTTTCAACACTCTACAAAATTCCTTTAAAAAAATGCATTTTTGGAGAATGTCCAAATTTAAATACTTACCTGCTTGAGCATTTAAATTCATTTTTTTCCCCCCAGGCACGGAGATGTCTGAGCTGAGCTTTGAAGCCCCTGAACAAAGCAGGAGCCCCCCAGCTCATCCCAGCACCTGCAAATTCCAAAACCAGGGAATTGGAAACGACGGAATTTTCCCATCATTTCCAAACTGACTCCAACCCTGCCAATGGAAAACTTTGGATTGAGTCAGTGGATTTTTGACCAAAAAAAAAAATGAGCTCTGCTCAGCTGAGAGCTGCTCTGACCCCCAGGTGAACTTCATGCTCTGGTTGAAACCTCTCCACTTGCCATGAGCGTCGGCCCATCCCGGCTCTGCTCAGCCTCTGGCGCGGAATTCCCACTTCCAAGGGGTCAGGAAGAGAAGTCGTGTGGTTTTCCAGCTGCTGCCCAGTGCTGGGTTCAACCTTTGAGGGCCCCGTGCTGGAAATTCATCGCCGCTGAATCACACCCATGAGCTCAGCTCCTGCAAGACTTAACAGCTGTGGAATTTCTCAAGGAAATTCTGGAGTCTCCATCATTTTTTGTCGTGTTTAACTTGGGGGGGGCTGTCATTCCACTGTTGGACAATCCCAGGATCTTCTCCCAGATTCCACGTGCTGCATTTAAGGGCAACTTGGCATTTGCTGCTCTCAAAGAGCTATGAAAATATTAATTAATGAAATAAATTTATACTTCCATATGCATTAACCCTTATTTCCATACGTGATCATAATAATTTCCTAAACAATCACTGGCCAACCCAACTAATTAGTCAAAACTATCAACAATAATTGCTAGAAACAAGAATTTTCTTTCCAATGGACATCAAATCTCTAATGGAGACATGGAGATTAGACCCTGCAATTTGTTAATATATTTTACTTCACTTTTTCTTCTCTTTGCAGCCCTTTCTCCTGTCAAGCTGCATTCCTGGTGACCACGGACATTCCTGCAAAACCCAAAACGGAGCTGATCTCAAACGATCTCTCTCCAGGTGAACGGCACTGGGAAGAAATCAAAAGGAAGATTCTCTGGAATGCTCCAGATGAAGGAAAATTCTCAGGAGCCCTTTCTTAAAATGATCTCCTGAGAATTCTTGGAGGTTTGTCCTTCAGCCAGGAGATAAACACCTCTTCCAATTCTCCTCCAATGGTCCCACACTTTGTGATCCAAGCTGAGCCCCTCTGTGGACAATTATCATCTAATTATCTCCTTCACTCCCAGTCCTTGGAATTCTGAGGGTCTTTGAATGCGAAACTTTGAGTATTGAAATATTTTGGTGAAGCCTCTGGATCCTCCAGCTCCACTTCAGAAAGATTCAGGTTTTCCAGAGGTGCTGTGCCGTGGGTGGGATCCCTGTGCTGATGTCTCCATTAATCCGGAGTCGCCAGCAATCCATAAGTTTGTTTGGAGAACCACAACTTGCCTGAAGCGAGTTTAGTTTCTGCAGAGGCCAAAATTCAGGCCCTCAGCTCACAGGTAACTATTTTGGGCTCACCTGTGTTATTCCTCAGGGCCCACCTGGCTGCACTGAGAAGTTTCCCAAGGATTATAATGGGAATTTTTGTGTCCAGCTCAGAGGAACTTGCCAGCACTGAAAACTGGTCTTAGGGCTCTGAAGAAGCATCTAAATTCCACCCCAGCCATTCCCAGTTCATTTCTCCCTCTCTGTGCTGCCTCCCACTTGACATCTATATCTAACCAATAAATCCTGAACCAGATCAAATCGTCCTCTGGGTGGACCTGTCCCTTTTTATTGGCTCCCAAGAAACCCAGAAAACTGGTCCAGGCTCAAAATTTGACTTTTAGTGGGCTGAGATTACTGAAATTCAATTCCACCTTAAACGCACAGGGATGTTGTGAGCATTAGTTCATATTTTATCAATAACCATCTGCAGCTGAACTCCGGGGAAAATTTACATGGAAGAGCTTGGAGATTTATGGACATGCAGGTGAAGGGTTATAAAACGCACGTGGGTGTGCGTATTTTAAAATCTGTGTCTGTGCACATATTTATCTGTACCTGTATATTTATCCAGGCCAAGAGGGGTGAATACTTTCCCTATGGTGCATTCCCCTGGAAGGAGAATATTTCAGAGCCAGTGGGATTTGTCAGGCCCGTCTGGCCTGGTGTTAAATGCAAGATCAGATGGAGATACAGGGCGACACCAGCGAAAATATTGCTCGTTTCACCATTTCTGTCTGCTCGGAGCGGCGTTGGCCCCGCAGCCGGAGCCGGAGCGATGACGCCTGTGCAGACAGGCGGGAGGGGAGGGATGTGATAAATGAGGGATTGAGAGGTGGGGAGGTTTGGCTCCTCACGCTCCCAGTGACTCACCCGGCGTGGAAGAGCCACCCCAGCGTCGAGGCAGGAAGCCTTCCATAAAAACATGAGCGGCGGCAGAGGCTGGGATCAGCCCAGGACTTTGGGCTGCTGATTTTTTGGTGCTTCTCGGGGTCTGTTGTTGCTGCATGGTTGGGAATTGGTGCCAGATGTGCTGCATCTGCTCCTTGCAGCAAGGGGAACCTTTTCCAGCGGGTGTTTCTCATTACCCCAACATTAATTTTCCCTCTCCTACCCATAAACAGTCACACAACTTCGCTGAGGCCTGAGGAAGGTCAGTCCAATGTGGAAAACATCTCCAAAGGTCAACCAAGTTCTGCCACACTGATCTTGTTTAGGAGTCCAGAGGTTCAAAGGGAAGGATTATGAAAAGCAAGGACGTGGACTTCATGCATCCAGGGTGTGGAGACATTCCCCAAACTCAGCCCTTAATCCTGGGCTCCTCTCATCTGTGAGATACTTCCCAAATCCAGTCCTAAATCCCAGATCCTGGGCTCCTCTCATCTGTGAGATACTTCCCAAACTCAGCCCTAATCCCTGATTCTTATCTCATGTCAGATACTTCCCAAACTCAGCCCTTAGTCCCTGATTCTCAGCTCATCTCATCTGTGAGACGCTTTTGAAACTCAGCCCTAAATCCCTGATCCTGGGCTCATCCCATCTGTAAAACAGGATAAAACAAACGCCACCTTTCCCTGTTTGAAATGAAAGATGATCAAAGCAGGAGCTCTCTCAAATATCTGTGTGGAGCCACATTTGGGCAGGTGTGTCTGTGATGCGCTATACAGGTATTTATATTCATATTTATATTTATATTTATATTTATATTTATATTTATATTTATATTTATATTTATATTTATATTTTCTAGTTATAGTTATAGTTATAGTTATAGTTATAGTTATAGTTATAGTTATAGTTATTTATTGTTATAATTATAGTTTATTTCTATTTCTATTTCTATTTCTATTTTTATTTTATATATATGTATTTTTTTTTTCTTTCTAAAGCAATGTGTGTGGGGGCTTCTCAAGGAGCAACCTCCCTTCTAAACAAGCACGACTTAGTGACTTTTTAAATCACGCTGACTTCACTGGGACATCTTCCAACACTTTCAAAAAAAAATCAAAATATGCATTTTTGATGATTTCTAGACAGAAAAAGCTGTGTTAAACTCACAAAAGTTCCTGAACAGCAGGGTGGATAATCTGGGAGCTGTGACTGCTGTCCCAGGGGGGCTGTTTCTCTTCAGGATATTTGGGATGCGGAGTGACAAGCTGAGGACACCCCAGGTCACCGTGATCTCCCGCGGTGGCTCCGTGCTCAATCCACGGGGTCGCGGATCCGCTGGAAGAGGATGGGCAGCCTGATCCTGGTGTCAAGAGCAGAACCACAGAACCACAGAATCACAGAATCACAGAATCACAGAACCAGAGAATCACAGAATCACAGAAACACAGAATCACAACATCACAGAATCACAGAATCACAGAACCTCAGAATCACAAAATCACAGAATCACAAAATCACAGGATCACAGAATCACAACATCACAGAATCACAGAATCACAGAACCACAGAACCACAGGGTCACAGAATCACAACATCACAGAATCACAGAATCACAGAATCACAACATCACAGAATCACAGAATCACAGAATCACAGAAACACAGAATCACAGAATCACAGAATCACAGAATCACAGAATCACAGAATCACAACATCACAGAATCACAGAACCTCAGAATCACAAAATCACAGAATCACAGAATCACAGAATCACAGAATCACAGAATCACAACATCACAGAATCACAGAACCTCAGAATCACAGAATCACAGAATCAGAGAACCACAGAACCACAGAACCACAGAATCACAGAATGACAGAACCACAGAATCACAGAATCACAGAATCACAACATCACAGAATCACAGAACCACAGAAACACAGGATCTCAGAATCACAGAACCACAAAATCACAGAACCACAGAATCACAGAAACACAGAATCACAGGATCACAGAATCACAGAATCACAGAATCACAGAATCACAGGATCACAGAATCACAGAATCACAGAATCACAGAATCACAGAATCACAGAACCACAGAATCACAGAATCACAGAACCACAGAATCACAGGATCACAGAATCACAGAATCACAGAACCACAAAATCACAGGATCACAGGATCACAGAACCACAGAATCACAGAACCACAAAATCACAGGATCACAGAATCACAGAATCACAGAACCACAAAATCACAGAACCACAGGATCACAGAACCACAGAATCACAGGATCACAGAATCACAGAACCACAGAACCACAACATCACAGAATCACAGAATGACAGAATCACAGAACCACAGAATAATGAGGTTGGAAGACACCTCCAAGATCATCAAGTCCAACCCATGCCCTGACACCTCAACTCGACTGTAGCACCAAGCGCCATGTCCAGTTTTTTTTTAAACACATCCAGAGATGGTGACTCCACCACCCCCCTGGGAACACAATTCCAGTGCTTTATTATTCTTTTGGTTAAAATTTTTTCCTAATATCCAACCTGTACCTTCCCTGACGGAGCTCGAGGCTGTGTCCCCTTGTTCTGTCAGTGCTGCCCGGTGGAAGAGACCGACCCCACCTGTCTGCACCTCCCTTCAGGGAGTTGCAGGGAGTGAAATCCCAGCGTTTTCCACCTGCCCGGGATCTCCGGAGCTGCCGTCCCAGCACATCCCTGCCCGCTGACAGCGCCCTCCAGGCTTGGCTTGCACCCTCCTGCCTGGAGGCTGCGGTGCTGCTGTCACCTGCCAAAGGATGGAGTGGGAGCCTCGGGGCCTCTGGAAAAACACTCAGCCCGAGAAGGTGCTTGGGACAGGGTGTTCCACCCGTCAGGAACTCCTGGGCAGATTGGGAATCCTCTCTGAGCGCGCCGAAGGTGCTGAAGACGAAGCAATTTCGACTTGAAGCTAGATTTTCAACCTGAATTGAAACTTCCATCAGAATCTCAGAGCCTGGCCCTTTAAAACTTAAATTTTGAATTAAAAGATTAGAATTAAATAGCTGCAATTTCCTGGACATGTTCCCTTTTTTTTTTTTTTTTTTTTTTTTTTTTTTTCCTCTTGTGAAATAATGTTCATTCTGAAAAACAAGAAGAAAAAGGGAAATCTTAGGAAGTGTTAAAAACAGAAAACTGCACACTGCTATTATTTTGCTATAGGAAAAAAATTATATTTTGCTATAGGAGAAAATTGTACAATAAACCTGTTTTTTTTTTGGGATTTTTTTTTTTGTTTTTTTTGGTTGTTTTTTTTTTTTTTGTTTTTTTTTTGTTTGTTTGTTTGTTTGTTTTTTTTTTTTTTGTTAAATCAGTAGGAAAACGTCACAATAAATGCCAAGGAATAGCAGAGATCGAGGGCGGGGGGGAGGAAGGTGCCAGCAAGGACAGTGTGACAAGTGGGGACGTGATTGCTCAGTGAAGGAGTTGTTTTGGAGCTCCGTGGAGCTGCAGGTCAGAGGTGGCGATTCCGTGCTCAAGTGGCTCTCCTTGGATAAAATCACCTCTCACATTTCATCAAATTCCCTGTCCTAACCCCAAAATATTCCAGTTATCAGGGCTGGGATTCCTGGGCCTTCGCTGTCCTCACACAAACAACGAGGCAGCAGCAGGAGCAGCCTCTGGGGGTGTCTCCTTTTCCCTCCTGGATGCTGGAAAAGCTGCAGGCAGCTGGAATCCTTATTTGAACAATTCAAATGAATCCCAGAATCCCAGATTGGTATGGGTTGGAGGGGACCTTAAAGATCATCCACTTCCATGGGCAGGGGACACCTTGTGGGCTCAGAAAATTTAATTGTGGATGTGACTAAGGAACAGAAAAATAAAGGAAAGAAGGTGGGAGTGGGATCTGCCAGGGGGATTTGGCTCAGCGGGAATTGTTCGGGAAAGGCACCACCTCACCCATCCATGAAATCCCCTTTCCCACTCAGGATTATCTCCTTCCCATGGACCAGCTGGATGTTTGGAAAAGTTCTCCTGGTCCAAAATCAAGGAGAACCAAAGCTGGTGGATGGTTTGGGTTGGAAGGGGACCTTGAAGATCAGCCAGTGCCACCCCTGCCATGGGCAGGGACACTTCCCACTATCCCAGGGTGCTCCAAGCCCTGTCCAGCCTGACCTTGGGCACTTCCAGGGATCCAGGACAGCCACAGCTGCTCTGGGAATTCCATCCCCGCCCTCCACCACCCTCCCAGCCAGGAATTCCTACCCAATATCCCATATAAATCTACCATTCTTTATCTTAGTCCTCATTTTTTCCCTCGGGGGAAAAAAAAAAAAAAAAAAAAGAAAACAGGAATAAGAAAAAGGCAAGATTTATAGTTCTGGTTTAATCCAGACAAGAGTTCGTGTGCTCACTGATTTTAATAAAACTCAGCATTTCAGCAATGGTTTTATTCCTGATGGTTGGTGATGGGTGAAGGATACTGCTGGTAATCCACCCTCCAAACCAAAGGGATCTGAGGCTGGAAAAAAGAGAAAATAATAAAGTTAATCAGAAAACAGAGACAAATTGTGAAGGGAAAGACAACTTAGAGCAAAGTGTGGTTAAACACAACTCAATTCTCTGTCAGGCTGAGAAACTCAATGTTAATGAGCCCTGGGCTTTTTTTGGGTTCTAGGGCACACGGTCCTGTCCATGAGCATTCCAAATAAATTCATAATCCTTGGCTCATTTGCATGGAAAAAAACTTTCCTGACCCTCCAGCTGTTCTCGCCCCGGTGTTTGCAGTTTTATAACTCAAATATCAGCTTTTGTTCGCTGGCCAAGCCCAATGAAAACATAATATTTAAATATAAGCCCCATTTACCTTTCAAGGATTTTTCCTGTCCAAAAAATTCCTGGTAATTTGTGTCGAATCCAGGCCCTGAGCTCATTATTCATCCCTTCCCTGTGCCCGTTCCTGTTAATAGGCGCTAATTCCACCCCTGTGACATCATCACTGTTGCCATGGCGACGGCCTGTGATGTCACAAACACAAGACAGTAGCCCTCGGTTAGGAATGAACCAGTGGGGAAAATGAGTCAGGAATGAAGGGAAAGGGACTGGAGAAAAATATCCCGGCATCCAAACTTCCCACCGGTGTTTTCAGGTGTGTTTCCGCCTCGATTTCCCTGGGATTAGGGGCTGGCTGGGAGCACTGGGTGGGTGTGTTGGATTCCTGAGGGATAATGTTGCGTCAGGTGAGCGGGGTTGAGTCATGCTGGGTTGATTTCTCCCCAAAATTTGGGGTGTTGGATCTTAGAAGTGGAGGAAAAAAATTCCCTGAGGTGAAGATTTCAGCCTGGACCTGTTCAAATAGGGGGAAAAAAGGAAAGGAAAAAGGCAGGAATGTCTAATTGGCTGTTGAATCTGCTGTCTTTGGTAATTTAAATAATTTATTACTATTTATATAAATTAAATTTTCAGATAAATTAATTTGAGTTGAATATTTAGATAGATTTAGAGTAGATTTTAGGAAGGAATTGTTCTCTGTGAGGGTGGCCAGGTCCTGGCACAGGCTTCCCAGAGAAGCTGTGGCTGCCCCTGGATCCCTGGAAGTGTCCAAGGCCAGGCTGGACAGGGCTTGGAGCAGCCTGGGATAGTGGGAGGTGCCCCTGCCCAGGGCATGAGATGATCCTTAAGGTCCCTCCAACCCAGCCATCCTGGGATTCTGTGATTCCATGAATATATTTCCTTCCTTTGACTGAAAATTCCAGCAGGAAGCAGCTAAGAGGGAAGATGTTTTCTTCTCCGTGCCTTCCATGTAGATCATTGCCTGAATTTTCCTTCTTCCTTTCTTTTCCTTAACTTTAATTTTCCCCATCCCCCTATCACTTCTCCAAAATCTTTGTTTCTTTTTCTTCCTAAGCACTGCTCAGTAAACCCACAAATTTCCTCAGGACCTTGGCAGAAATTTTGGGATTGGAAGTTTAAAATGTAACTGTAAGTTTTAAATGTGGGCTCCTTCTGATGCCTCAGGTTTGAGCTTTTATATTTTTCAGATTCTGTGCTCCCCACCCAGTGTGTGGGTCTGAGTTTCACATCAGGGGATGGTGAGCTCTGTGCACAGAGCAGGGAGACAAAACAATTCCCTCTCCAGCTGGGCACCAAGGACAAATGATCCAAACCTCAGGCCCAGGAGCACAAACAACGTGGGCTGGAGAGAGAAAAACAAGCAGGATGGGAGTGCATGGGCTAAAGCTGGAATGGGACAATGAACTGCAAGGTGCAAATGGAGCAGAGCTGATCCCAGTGAGAGCCCCCGGGAGCGCTCGTGCATTTTGGGACCATTTTGGTTCCTCTTGGCTGCAGCCCTGGCTGGGCTCTGGTGCTGCCCAAGGTGGATCCGTGGAGGAGATCCTTTGAATAAATCCCTGCTTTATTCTTTAGCTCTGTCCAGTCTCTGTTCTAGGCCAGCCTTCTCAAGGCATCATTTCCTCCCTATCTTTTATTCCTTCACTCACATCTTCCCCCCTGCATCCATTTCCAGGTCTTCATCTGTAGATTTTAGTTTGAAGGGCTCCCAGTCCCTATTTTCAGGTGAGATCTTTTCCATCTGAGACCAATCCCGAAGAATGGCAAAGCAAAAAATGTCCCAGTCTCCAGGGCTTTTTTTTTTGCTGTGCATCCCTGAAAAACTGGCTGTGAAACCAACCCCTGGATTTCCCCTCCCTCTCCTGTTTCCCACAGAAGAATCATCTTCACCTCACCGAGGACTTTGTAAGGTCTGGAAATAAACCGAGGAACCCTGGGAAGGCCGGGAAACATCAGCTCGTGGCTCCTGCGGACATCTGCGGAAAAAAAATCCCAGAAGTTCCCATGGCTGCCAACAAATGGAGTTACAACACTCAGACGTGCCAGGAAAAGGGTCGAAGCTCAGGCTGGATCCAGGTGGCCAACTGGGCTAGTGAGGACTTCCGTGCCAGTTCCTGCAGCCAACAGCTCAGCGGGGAGTGATTTGGCCGGAATTCCGGACATCTGCCTGGAGCTCCAGAGCCCAAATGACCGGATACCCTCAGCAGCTGAGTCAACAGCACAAGTGCAGGCAAAGCTCAGCTTTTCAAGAGCCTTCAAACGTGGTGGTTTGGGCTGGGAAGTCAAGGATGGATGGGCCAGATGTTGGTGAGATCCCTGGAATGATCCAGAGACGGTTGATATTCCCTGTGTGTCTCCCTTCCATCCTACTGGGAATGGGTTTTGGTGTTGATATTTGCACTCACACTAAAAAAAAAAAAAACAACAAACAAACAAAAAAACACCAACCAAACAAAAAAAACAACCAAAAAACCCAAACCCCAAAGCAAAATTCAAGATGCGAAAAGTGGGAATTGAGCCCAAACCTGAAAAGGGATTTCAGGACGTTGCAGTGATTTAAGGCAGTGATGGAAGGTGTTACTTTTGTGGAATGTTCATGCTTTACTTCAATTTGGTTTGACTTTATTTGGCTATCCTGGAAGATCCATCCATGTCATTCATCCCAGTTTTTGGCAAGATATGGGATACAATCGGATTAGGAGGGATCTGAATGAAGACAGGGATACAAAGTGGAGTTTTATCCCTGTGGAATAACCAATCCTCTTTTCCTTCATGGTTCCTTAAGGCCGTGGGATCATTTAGTGAAGCGCAGAGGTCATGAATTATTCTAAAATCAAGTTTTTCTGCTTTTCTGTTTGAAGATAATGAAATGACCAATTTCTCCAGGGGCATTTATGCTCCCGAAGATTAGAATTAGGGAAAAAATAAACAAACCTTCATCTAAAGTAACGTTGTCTCACTTTTGGAAAGTAATTCCTAGAAAGGTGAGATAGATTCCTCAGAAATATCGTGGTTTTTCATCACATTCTTTTTAAATGCCTCCAAATCTGGCCAAAATAATCTAAAATCAATTTATTCCGATAAAAATGAATGGGGAGACATAACAGCTCGGACCTAAAAGCTCTTTAGGAAAAAACCCTTGGAAGATGCCTAAAAATAAACATGGGTATTTCCCCCCCACCATATTCCCTTTTATCTTCCATGGGAATTTCACAAAAACCAGGGCTGCTGATTTTGGCCATCTTTAATTTCAAATGGCCAAATATTTGTCCAGAACTCCTTTTTCATGTTTTAAGAACTCACTTTCCATTCTCAAAATCTGTCAGAAGTAACAGTGGAGAGGTGCTTTTTAGGGATATCTGCCTTTTAGGAGGAAAAAATATTTGGATGCAGTTTCTGGGTCAGTTCTAGGAATTATTGGGGGGGGGGGAAATCTATTTAAGGATGCAGCAAAACTCTTCAGGTTTTTAAATGATCAGGGGATGGTTTTAACAGATTTTAAATTTTGGATTAATAACAGGAGTGACTGCCAGTAAATCCCAGGAATTAATACTGCTTGACAAATTATTTGCAGGATTGGTCACCTTCAGTTTTGGGGTTTTTTTCACTGAAATTTGGTAAAACCGGGATCAACTCAGGAAGTTATGTGGCGTTTGGAATTTGGGTGAACAACAGAATCCCAGAATTCTGGGATGGATCAGGCTGGAAGGGAGCACAGTGGGTCTGGAATTCCATCCCCCTGCTCCATCCCAGAGCACAGGGGATGTGTCCAGATGGATCTGGAATACCCCCAGGGAGGAGACTCCAGCCCCTCTCTGGTCTCTGCTCAGGGCTGGGCACTGCCCAGGGCAGAAGTTCTGCCTCATGTCCAGGTGGAACTTCCCGGGATCAGTTCCTTCCCGTTCCTTGTCCCACGGCTGGGGCACATGGAGCAGAACCTGGTCCATGCTTGGCAGATGTTTCCAAACTTTGATAAGATCCTCAGTTTTCTCTTCTTGACCCCAAAAAGCCCCAGGTCCCTCAGCCCCTCCTGGTGATGTTCCAGTCCCCTCGGTATTTGTGTCGCCCTTCACTTGACTCCACTCAGGAGCTCCACGGCTTTCTTTAGAGAAATCAAATTTTCAGATAGTTTCCATCTAAAAAATTCTTGAATAAAAGTCCCACTAAGCACATTTGGAAATTAAGATCAGAATGGGCACCGACTCCCTGGCGGATGGACAGCCCAGGAATAGGCATGGGGCAGAGGAGACTTTGGGATGGAATTCCTTCTCCTGGGACATTCTGGGAGTGGTGCCACAAACCGGGACAATGCTGTTTTTAAGTGTTATTTTAGGTGAAATTCCTACTCCTGAAGAAATTAATTCCTGAAGAACTGAGAGGGAAAAGAGATCATTATAAAATGAACCAAGCAAAGCTGGTAGGGCTCTTCCAGGCTCTTCCTTGGTTTTGTTCCTCAGAGGAAAAATGGAAATAAAATTCATTTTTACAGTTAATCCTTTGCTATGAGGAGATGGATCCTTGCTGGAGTCACTTGGATTTTCCATCATAATTCCAGAGTATATTGGAGATAGGAGATGATGAACCCCTCATTACAGTAATTAATTACACTGGGATAGTGGAAGGTGTCCCTGCCCACGTCAGAGGACTGGGACAAGATGATCCTTAAGGACCCTTCCAACCCAAACCATTCTGGAATTCCATCATCATTTCTGCTGGGATCCAAAGGCTGAAGGGAATCACAGCACTTTATCAATTTTCTCATGTGAGGTCTGCAGAGAAAATAGATTAATCAGGGCTGTTCTGGGGAAAATTGGTTTTTCAGTGTCTTTGTTTTTGTGGTTTTCCCTCCAAGCTTTGAGCCTGGAGGGAGCAATCTCTGGCTCTATTTAAATTATCCGCTTGTATATTTTATTCCACGAATGCTGATTTGATTTTTCGGAATTCCACGCTTACATTGCTGCAAAATCACATTAAAAAGGAGGAGTTTGATGATTTTTTTTTTCTGTTTTCCTTTTATTTTCTTCAGTGTAAGACTGTGGTGGGTCTTTGAGGTTCAGATTTGGCTCCAAGAGTTCAACCCCAGTCAGCTCTGATGGTCCTGGTTCCTTTGGCCAATGGTTTCTCTTCTGTTAATTCACTTCTGGAAAGGAGAAAAAAAGGGGGGGGGGAATAGGAAAAAATAGAAAAAAAAAGAAGGAAAAATATTGTATGGAGGTTCTAAAGCTTTCCCATCCATTGGATTCATCACACACAAACACACTGGGAATGGAATCTGCCCATCCTTCAGTATCATGAGTTTGGTTTAAAATGTTGCCTGGATGGGAAAATTTTATAATCACATTCCCTGGCCTGAAGTTCTGTGGGAAATATCAGGTTAACCTGGCTGGAAGTGGCTGCCAGAAAACACAGAAAATTCCTTGGGAAGCCAAACTTTCTACTCCAAAGTGCTTCCAAACATGGAATGTGTGTGAGGGTGTCTCTTTATGCACTGAGAGAGACACACACACATAAATACACCTCCCAAAATCCATTCCCACTGGGAATGTCATTGGCATCAAGGTGCCGATATCTGGGGCAAATTCAGACTTCTGTCTTAATCAACAGATAAAATATCTCACGCTGCATTTGAAGTTAAAAAAATTGGGTTTCTTTTACACAAACATTTTATGTTGGCTAAAACACGGACCAAAATCTGGAAGAATTGGATCCTCATGCCAACAAAACTTTGGTTCCTTTCTTAGCTGACTCAGCTGCTGGCATTTCCTGTTGTCAACAAATAAATTGGGATGATTCAGATTAGGAGCTTGGAGGGGTGCTGGGAATGTCGCTCCTCCCGCTCCCTCTCCTTCCCTTCCTTTCCATGAATGGTGGTGGAAGCCCAGGCAGTGAAAAGCTCCTTGGGGAGTATCCAGAGCATGGAAGGTGTCTGATCCCATCCCAAATGGGCAACCAGAGCCAGTGAAAAATGGCCAAGCTGATGTCGTGAACAATTTCAGTATTGGCACCTAATTACCACCTCTGAGTGCTGAAAGTCAATTCCCTTTTTCCAATAAACTATTTCCTAATATTTTTCCTATTAAAATTCTCATTCCCATATTTTTCTTAAAACTGGTGTAATTTTTTTTTTATCTTTGCTACTGAAAACTATTTTTGTACTACTTAGAATGTAGATTTATATAAGCCAAAAATTTTGATAACTTCCAAAATGATTTTGAACAGAAAATACTTTATGAGTTGTTTTTTCATTAAAAACCATAATATTTTTATGTGAGTGTAAGAACAGAAAGCTCCATAGTGATTACCTTTTTTGGCATTTTTCGAGTTAATCTTTTGTTGAAAAAAAAAGGAAAATATTGACTCAAAATAACATTAAAGAATATTAAATATATTCTAAAGCAATAACTCTCCACATTAAAGAGCACAGACCACCAATAATTCATAGAGACCATTGTGGTGGTCCACAAAATAAACATTTGGGAAAGAAAGCAGCAGGAGATCCTAAGAATTTTATGGAAAATGGGCCAACAGAAGTTTTTTCTGCTATTCAACTCTTCATCAAAAGGAAAAGTGCAGTGAACCACGGCTTTGGGGGAAATGTTCCAGAATGTTGGGAAATTTTTTGCTTCTGAAAGGATCCCAAAATCTCTGCAGCTGCCTCAGAGCAATAGGATGACTCTTAGGGAATTTTCTGGGGTTGCCACAGGGTTTTTTCAGTCTCCTCTAAGCTGGAAATTTCAACAATTGCCTCAGAATTAATTAATTTTCACTTGGACCATGAAGTGGTCAAGAACTTGAAAGGAAATTAGATTTTGGCCTTAAAGTCCTGGCATCTCCTGAGTTCACCAAACATTCCCCGCTCAGTTCCGGGCTCTATTTAATGGCTTTAAACTGTTAGAGGGCAGGGATGGACGGGATTTTGGGAAGGAATTCTTGGCTGGGAGGGTGAGGAGGCCCTGGAATGGAATTCCCAGAGCAGCTGTGGCTGTCCCTGGATCCCTGGAAGTGTCTAAGGTGGGGCTGGACAGTACCTGGAGCAACCTGGGACAGTGGAGGGTGTCCCTTCCGTGACAGGAGTGAGGTGAACTTGAAGATTCCTGACCCCACAAACATCCTGAAATTCCATGATTCTATAAAGACATGTATATATTCTATAAAGCATGTATGTTGCTCACCAATACATTGATCAGAATGAAATCAGAATTGATAATTGGCTGTCAGATTATTCATGAACACCAAAAACCCTAAAAGGTGTAACACAGACTGACAGCAAAGAGATGGAGAGAAATAAAGCCTGAAATTCCAGGAAGAGTGTGGAGCATGGAAGAGGGTGAGCAATTATTTAGTGTTATTGTAGGGGGATAATTCCAATGGATGGGATGAGACATGGGAAATTTGGATGGAGAATTGGGAACCTTAGGAGAAGTTTCCAACAAGAGCAATGGATCTCCTGGGATCCCAAAAGGAGACTGGATGTTACAGCTGGATCCTTGGTGGTAAAATGAGAAATTTCCTGGGATCCCAAAAGGAGACTGGATGTTACAGCTGGATCCTTGGTGGTAAAATGAGAAATCTCCTGGGATCCCAAAAGGAGACTGGATGTTACAGCTGGATCCTTGGTGGTAAAATGAGAAATCTCCTGGGATCCCAAAAGGAGACTGGATGTTACAGCTGGATCCTTGCTGGCGAACTGGGAAATCTGGAATCCTGGAAGGAGCCTGGATGTTACCGATGGATCCTTGGTGGTGAACTGGGAAATCTGGAATTCTGGAAGGAGTCTGGATGTTACCGATGGATCCTTGGTGGTGATCTGGACAAGATCAGGGGCTAAGACAAGAGTCAGAGCTCACATCCATAGGGTGGGATTGTCTTCCTCCCTGGATCAGCCCGACACAATCCATCCTGGTGGCTGAGACACAAAAGCCTGGAAGCCAAAACTGATTCCTGCATCCCACGGGAGGCGATGCCAAAGCCAGGGCTTAAAGCCAGGAGTGGATTAACCCTTTTCGTTGGGGAGCTATTTCAGCGGTGCTCAAAAATAGCTGCTGGAGGCCACCTCAATCCCTGTCCTGGCTGGTGGGGCTGTATTCCAGCTCTTGGATCAGGGAGCTCCCTTGGATTTAAGCCCGGGCCTTATCAACGAGTCAATGCGGGGCCATTTATCTTGGCGCTGTCACTCAGGGCAGAGCTCCTTATCTCGGGACGGGCTGATAACGCCTCTTCTCACCCCGAGGGGGAGGTGATAGCGGGGCTATCTCGGAGCTTTACACCCAGCTCTGGCCTCGGGTGACATCCTCGCCTTGATAGGGGACGCCGGGAAGGGCCATGCTGGAGCACAGCCTCTGGAGCTGGATTTAGATGGGCAGGGATGAAGGGGAAGATCCAAGGTGGCATTGTCTGGGTGGTTCTCACAGGGAGGGATGTTTGTGGGAAAAATTGGGCAAGAACAGGGAAGAATGGGAACAAATGGGGGAAAAATGGGGAAGAAATGGGAAAAGTGAGGGTAAAATAGAAAAAAAAAAGAAATGGGAAAAATGGGGGGAAATGTGAAAAATGGAGGAAAACGCGAAAAATAGGGGAAATGGGGAAAAATGGGGAAAAAGGGGAAAAATATTTTGTCTATGATGTGTCTCGCTCCCAGCGAGAGATATCCACAGCCAGGTTGTTCCAAGCTCCATCCAACCTGGCCTTGGACAATTCCAGGGATCCAGGGGCAGCCCCAGCTGCTCTGGGCACCCTGTGCCAGGGCCTGCCCACCCTCCCAGCCAGGAATTCCTTCCCAAAATCCCATCTAACCCTGACCTCTGGCAGTGGGAAACAGTTAAGCAGAGCCCAGAGCTGACCTGGGAATTTTAATCTGCTCCTGGAAAAACACAAGGGACTGGGAGAGGAAATCGGGTGCCTGGGACAAAGGATAATGTTAAAGAAGGACAAAGTGTGGACTACCTGATACTGATAAATCTGATAAAGCTCATGAATCTGACACCTTTTATGGCCCAGCTGTGCTGTTCACATCTGGTTTGCACCTGCAGACCCCAGACCGGGCTATTGGTCGGTGTGTGACTGATTTAACCTGTGCCAGAATTCCCAGGAAAAGTTTGGAAAACATCATCTCCTTCAGTGTGATCCAAACCCATCCCACCGCCTCAGCTCTCCCAGTGAGAACCGAGGTCTTTCTTCCTGGAAACATTCCCAAATGTTTCCAATGCAGACATTTGCAAACATTCCAAATGTTGGGAATGCTGGAGCACAATCCATTAGCTCCACTTCTGCCTCCCTTCACCTTCTCTTGCTTCCCACATTAAGTCCAGAGGGGCAGGAAGATTTTCAGGATCCTCCTAGTACCCAGTGGAAACCAGGATTTTCTCCCAAACCACATTTATCATGTAAGGAAGAGTTGGAAAATACACTTTTTTTTTTTTTTTTTTTTTCCCAAGACCCACTTTAAGATTAAAAGAATCCCTGATTTTCTGAAAATTCAACAACTTTAAAATGTCTGAAGCTTGTTGAAATTACTATTTAAATTTTAGAAGTAATTTCATGTTTGTGTTTTTCAAGGAAATTTCCAAAATGTTTATGAGTAAGAAGGATATGAGACAGAAGAAAGAGGAATTATAAAAAAATTTATTGTCCTTAGTTGAAAACAGTTTCAGAAATAAAATAGAAAGTAAAAAGAATGAGATTTTTTAAAATAATGTAATGGGACTTTCTTTAGGGTGAGTAGAGGTTCTGAAGCAAAAATGAGAAGCAAAAATGAGGAGAATAAAGAGAGAAAGAGTCAGAGCCTGAAAAAGAAGAGGCAATTTTGTGTCTGTGTGTGCGTGCAAAACTTTTCCACTAGAGGAGAGCTGGAATTCCAGCCCCAAGGAACACTCCCATAAATTAACTCGGTTTTGTTTTCTCAACCATCCCTCAGCCCCACCACAAGGTCTCGGGGCTGTGCCATTTCCAAACCACTTTGGGACTGTCAGCCATAAATCCTGGGCTGTGGAAGCCGTGGAGCAGAGAGTTATGAGCTGGGCACAAGGTGCAAATTGCTCGGAGTTAGCGCCAGAATCCTTTTTTTCCCCTCCTTTTTTTCGACCCCCCCTGTTTTTACCACAAGGATCTTTTATTGTTATTCCCTTTTCTTGTTCTTGTGATTCCTCTATTTCTTGCAGTCTCTTCCTCAACATATTTTTTTTAAATTAATATTTTTCTTTATTTTTAAAAATTTCTTCTTTTTTTTTAATATTCTTTTTTCCTCCCCCTTTTAATTATTAGCAGGAAGAATAAACAAGAAGAAATTAAGGAATAATTTACTGTAAAAAACCCTCTATTGGGGTCCTGCTCCCAGAACATCCACAGAGAGCTTCCAACTTGGCAAGGGAGTTTTTTTCCTTTCTTTTCCTTCTTTTTTCTCTCCCTTTCCCAACTTTATGTTCTCTAACAATGAAGGTAGTCTCAGTCACACAAAACTCGCAGCAATTTCAAGAATAATTGAAATTTCCATTTAAAAACAATTACTCCTTCCTGGAACATAGAACTCCGAGAATCTGTGTCACATTGACTCTGATGCTCCCAGTGGATATTTTTGGTGGGAAAAAACCCTGGATTATCAGAAGAGTTCTCTGTATGAGCAGAAATTTGGGCATTGGACAGCTCAAACCAAAGGCAACAAAACAAGAGAAGCAACGGGTGAAAATAAAACCCATGACTGAGTTTGTGCTTTTTTGTCCCTCCAGGGATGATGCTGGATAATTATGAGGAGTTTTAACCAGATATTTTTGGGTATTAAAGGTGGAAATTAAAGCTCATAAAACTCCCTGCAATCATCAGTTCCTGACTTCATCTCTGCTGGATCTCTCTTCCTGTGGGAAATGGGAGAATGTGGGGAAGGAGAAATGAAGATCCCTCTTCTTCTCTGTCCGCCATCGCCTTCACTCACTGGCAGCACCCACTGCGGTAATCCAGTCAGAAGATTTGGGATGCTTGAGAAACCAACCCTGAGGTCGTTATTTCTAAGCAGTTGGAGCTGGCCATGTTGTGGGCAGCCAAAACATTGTGTGAGAATCTTCCCTGGATCTGTGTGGGAACCTTCAATGGTCTGTGTGAGAACCTTCAATGGTCTGTGTAAGAACCTTCCCTGGATCTGTGTGAGAAACTTCACTGGATCTGTGTGAGAACCTTCCCTGGATCTGTGTGAGAAACTTCACTGGATCTGTGTGAGAACCTTCCCTGGATCTGTGTGAGAACCTTCACTGGATCCTGTGAGAACCTTCCCTGATCTGTGTGAGAGCCTTCCCTGGATGTGTGTAGAGAACCTCCACTGGATCCATGTGAGAACCTTCAGTGGATCCCTGTGAGAACCTTTGCTGGATCTGTGTGAGAACCTTCAATGGATCCGTGTGAGAACCTTCAATGGATCCATGTGAGAACCATCCCTGGATCTGTGTGAGAACCTTCAGTGGATCTGTGTGAGAACCTTCAATGGATCCATATGAGAACATTCTCTGGATCCATGTCAGAACCTTCTCCGGATCCATGTGAGAACCTTCTCTGGATCCATGTGAGAACCTTCCCTGGATCCATGTGAGAACCTTCCCTGGACCTGTGTGAGAACCTTCCCTGGATCCTTGTTAGAATCTTCAGTGTCTCTGTGTGAGACCCATCCCTGGATCCGTGTGAGAACCTTCTCTAGATCCACGTGAGAAGCTTCCCTGGATCTGTGTGAGAACCTTTAGTGGATCTGTGTGAGAACCTTCACTGCCTGTGGATCTGTTGTAATGAATCCCAAGGAGGCCCCAGAGCTGCTCCAAGGGCTGGAGCCCCAAGCTGGGAGAGCTGGGAATGTTCCCCTGGAGAGGAGAAGGATCCAGGGAGAGCTCAGAGCCCCTTGCAGGGCCTGAAGGGGCTCCAGGAGAGCTGGAGAGGGACTGGGGACAAGGCCTGGAGGGACAGGACACAGGGAATGGCTCCCAGTGCCAGAGGGCAGGGCTGGATGGGATCTTGGAAATTGGGAATTCCTGGCTGGGATGGAATTCCCAGAGCAGCTGTGGCTGCCCCTGGATCCCTGGAAGTGTCCAAGACCAGGTTGGATGGGGCTTGGAGCAGCCTGGGGTGGTGGGAGGTGTCCCTGCCATGGCAGGGGTGGAAAAAGATTATCTTTAAGGTCCCTTCCAACGAAAATCATTCCATGACTCCATGATCCAGGTGGCCACATGAGCTATAGTGGATAAACTTCATCACAGTGGGAGAGAGAAAATATAAAAATCTTGAAGTAGGAGCAAATTTTGGCTGTCAAGGACACACAGAGTGTGTGAGGGGGGCTGTTGCAAAAGGAATCATTGTTGATGGTGTGCGGGGAATTCTCCTCCTAATAAAAGGTGATCCAATAAAACCTGCCAGCCTGTTTGCATTCCCACTCCAGTGTCCCACGTGGAGAAATGGATCAAGTTGGAACTGCATGGAGCAAAGCATAAACAGCATTCTTCAGGAAGAGGCTCGGCTGCTTTAAGAGCATTTGGAGGTCTCCAAAGGAAAATATAAGGAGGGATTTGAATATAGCAGATGGAATGTTGGATTTTTCATGGCAGCACTAAAAGTCTCACTTAGAGGAGGGCTGAGCCATGAAATTCAGATCCAGACTATCCATATCTACAAATTCAGGAGCTTGGAGCTGGGTGTTTGCCTTGGTCCCTTGCAGAGACATTGGATCCCACTTGAAAATAAAACCCAGTGTTTTCCTTTGGATCTCCTGTCCTGCTGGGAAAGCTCTGAGGTTTGGCATCAGAACTGTGGGAGGTGCTGTCGTGAAAATTCATCCTTTGTGTCCCAAGTCAACAGGATGAGGGGATCTTTGGAAATGCTGCCACCGAAGGTGAAGATGATCAGAGGGAATGAGAGCAGCCATGAGGAAAGGCTGGGAGAGATGAGATTGTTCAGCCTGGAGAAAAGAAGGCTCAGAGTGAATTTAGCTCCCAAAGGAGCTCCAGGAGAGCTGGAGAGGGACTGGGGACAAGGCATGGAGGGACAGGACACAGGGAATGGCTCCCACTGCCAGAGGGCAGGGATGGATGGGAGATTGGGAATTAGGAATTCCTGGCTGGGAGGGTGGGCAGGAGATGGAATGGAATTCCCAGAACAGCTGTGGCTGCCCCTGGATCCCTGGAAGTGTCCAAGGCCAGGATGGGGCTTGGAGCACCCTGGGATAGTGGGAGGTGTCCCTATGGCTGGATGATCCTTACATTCCCTTCCAAACAAAACCATTCTGGGAGTCTCCAAGGAAAAAAGGACAGGACCTGCTATTCCTAAGTCGTTCCTAAGAGATATTGGTCCGCACATCCCCAGATGCTCTTTTCCTTTGGCCACAGGCAGAGGAAGTTGGTTTTCACTCAGTTCTAACCCACCAGAATGCCCAAAATCTTCCCTGCAGGAGTTCAGGGGAGCCGATTTCTGAGCATCTCATATTTTGTAGAGATTTGTATCCTCACATCACCACACCCCCTTCTATTGGTCCTTCCTGACTATGATCCTACTTTTTTTTTTTTTTTTTTTTTTTGATAAACAATCCGATCATGGAAATTTTGTGTTGGTCCATCCTTTTTTTTACTACTTTCAAAAATCTGAACTCTTTCCCTCTCTCCTACACTCTGAATCCTCCACAACGATGACAATGATGATGACAATGATGACAATGATGATGATGATGGTTCATCACCTCCCCTTATTCATTGTCGGACATTTCCCTCGCAGAACTCACTCACTGTAGATTTCCACGTGTACCTATTTTCCCACCAGGTTTTCCAGCATTTTTTTTGCCTCCAACCCATGGTATTTAATCCATTCTATGTTTATTTCTGAGAATGTCATGTGAGACAGTGTTAAAAGCTCCAATAAAATCGATGTGTGCATTGGCAGCTCCTGCTGTGGCTACAAACTCGCTACTGTCTGTAGTGAGACATTTAATTGGTTTTATGTCAGTTTTGTTTATTTTATATTTTTGTTTTTTTTTTTTTTTTTCCCATGGTCTTTCTGGGCATCTGGGCTCTTTTTTGGTCTGAATTCCCCTTGTTTCTGTTTGAAACAAATAAATAGTCCATGATTTACCCACTTTTCTCCCTCTTTAAACATCTTAACTTTCTTCTTCCATAGCATAATTTGTTTTTTAGTCTTGTCTCTTTAAGGAATGGTTTCCTTTTATTCCCTTTGCTTGTAGATCACCTCAAAGATGATTTTATTACCAAATTCTCTTGGTGTCTTCACAGGTATTTATAAAAATAATCTGACACCACTCTGGAAGAACTCAGGGATAGCTGAGATAATAGAGGAAAACTCCAGGAATGTTGTTCCAACTGATCTTTGGGAAACCTGGCCATTTATTAATAATCTGTACTGGGCGGTGGGAAAAGGCATTGACAGGTTGGGAATTCTTTTTCCTGCCAGCTGGGAAGGAAAATGAGGGACTTGAAGAAATTAAAATATAACAAAAATGATGAACAGAGAGGGAAAAAGAGAAAAGAGAAAATAATGGATCCTAAAGAGCCAGGGGATTTTGACACTCATAGGAATTGGAGATCAGGCTCAAATCCTTGGTTTTCCTGAATAAATCTGGAGAAGATTCAAGATTTTTTTTCAAGGAATTAACATCTTCTCAGACAAATGAACAAAATATATTTGAGAATACCTTTAATCCCTCGAGGTTTTAATTCAAGATCTGTTTAAGAGTGATAAAGTTTTATTTCTTGCATCATTCTTCTGTTTGGTCCTGAAAACTCTCCTGGGTAAAAAAATCTTTCCTGTGTCTTTCCTAAATTTTCAGCCTCTGTAATTCTCAGAGCTTGATTTTTTAGTAATGAAAAGCTCGTAATGAAATCATGCAGGGTACAACCAAGTCATATTTTGATTATTCATTTCAAAAATAAAAAAAAATTAAATAATCAAAATAAAAGCTTGCAATGAAATCATGCAGGGTACAACCAAGTAATATTTCGATTATTCAGTTCAAAAATCAAAAAAAATTTCAATAATCAAAATAAAAGCTTGTAATGAAATCATGCAGGGTACAACCAAGTAATATTTCGATTATTCAGTTCAAAAATCAAAAAAAATTTCAATAATCAAAATAAAAGCTTGTAACGAAATCATGCAGGGTACAACCAAGTCATATTTTGATTATTCAGTTCAAAAATCAAAAAAAATTTCAATAATCAAAATAAAAGCTTGTAACGAAATCATGCAGGGTACAACCAAGTCATATTTTGATTATTCAGTTCAAAAATCAAAAAAAATTTCAATAATCAAAATAAAAGCTTGTAACGAAATCATGCAGGGTACAACCAAGTCATATTTTGATTATTCAGTTCAAAAATCAAAAAAAATTTCAATAATCAAAATAAAAGCTTGTAACGAAATCATGCAGGGTACAACCAAGTCATATTTTGATTATTCATTTCAAAAAATCCAAATAATTTCGATAATCAAAATAATTTCTTTTATTCCTCAGTTCATTCTGACAAATCCCTCCCTCTCCTGAAAATGGTCTGAATGTGAAATCAGTTCAGTCACTGGGTTTTCTCATTATTCCATTTTTTAAATTCAGTTTTTAATGCTGAAGGCCCGGTATACAGAATTTAACACCAGAATGGCCCCTGGAGCCCAAATTTACTTTCCTGCCTGAAGCGTTCCAATAAATCCACTGATTTTTATCTCACTGCTATCTTTTTATTTCTCCAAACACTACAGATGGAATTCTCCCATGAAGTCCACACACCTCGAGTTCTCTTCAAATCCCGTTTTCCAAGAACTCACAGTCCTGGGTCTTTCTGGAACTTAAAGAAACCGCATTATCCTGAAAAATTTGCTTTCTTTTCCATGCCAAAATTTGTAAGTGGTTGATTGACAGGAGACTATAAATATATATAAATTATGTAGCCATGGATAGCACCTGGGGGTTTTGAAGGAAATGGAATAACGCGTTGACATTGGATATAGGTGGGGTTTAGGCTCGTGCTTTTCTAGGATTAATGGAAAATCTCTCCCGAATTCCACAGGTCCAGTGGGTGGGATTTTCACAAGAACCTGTGGAAGTCACAAAACCAAAGAGAGGAGCTGAAGTCTTCTCGCATCTATTAAAAAAAAAATCAGAGTAATTTCTTCAGGACTCCTTGCAAAAATAATTTTCTTTCCTTGTGCCTCCTTAGTTTTGGAATTGTAGAATTGGTTGGAAGGTACCAGTAGAGTTCTCTGGTCCAAACTTCAATTCCTTGTAGCATCCAAGTGATGAGCAGTGCTAGACCAGGTCAGGCTTTATGGTCTTGGTAAAAATAATAATTGAAATAATAATAAAAGAAGAAACACACACAAACACAACATTTTTCACTGAAATATGATATCGAACTAAGAAAAAAAAAGTAAATTCAGGGTAGAGCATCAATTTTTCACCAGAAAATGTTTTCAGAAAGGGAAAGAAACACTGAGTTCTTTATTTTTATGTTTTCCCTAAGAAATCTGTTCTCCTTTTTCCAGCAGCTCTTCCCAGATGGTTTAATGACAACAAATGTCAGGGGTTTCCAGTTAGGTCACCACCAGGATTATCCACGAAAAAGAGACATAAAGGGAGAAGCATGGAATAAATCCCAGAGGAGTGATTGTATCAGCTAACCCACTTTAAATACTGTATTTTTCCTTGCCCTGGAAAGATTCCACTCCGGGGCCAGAAGGGAATATTTGGATAATTGGGTCTTGTCTCCTGGAGCAACTCCTTCCTTTCAGCTCCTCTTCTCGCGGCTCCCGTTCCCAGCCCTTCTCTCCTTCTGTGACATTCCCTGGAAAGACACACCCGAGATTAGTTAATCTCCATCAAAACTCCATTATTCAGAAAAAAACCACACACATCCCGTGTCAGGATCCATGGAAAGTCTGACCGAGGTGGCCGTGACCACCCACGAGCCTCCAGGGCTCGCCCAGAAACACCTCCAGGCTTGTTTTTGTTGTTATCTTGGAAACCAACCCCAAACTTCTTTCTGGGACACCTTTTGTTGTATTTTCCCACTCAGGGGAGCCCTGGGATTGATGCTGGGGAGGGATTTATCCCACGTGGCTGTTCCTCGTGGCATCTTCCCAGGAAAAACCCAACGGCGTTGTTCAATCACTCCTTGTTTGGGTTGCAATTGGACCTGAGGGTTTAAGCAGGAGAAGGGGCTCCTTTTGGATAGGTGTGAAACAAAAAAACGAAAAAAAACCCCAAAAAACCCCAAATACAACAAAAAAAAAACCAACCAAAAAACCCAAAAAACAAACAAAAAAAATTCCTGTTGGGAATAATTTACAGTTTAATAATAAATGTTGGGGAATGCGGTTTAAAATCAGAAAACTTTCCAAGTTTTTTAATCAAAACTATTTATTGCAGAGCTGACTGAAGTTTAGGAACCGCTTCCCTCATTTTTAGCTGGTTCGTGGCAGCAAATCCCAATTTTTATCCCTTTCCTAAAGGAATGAGTTTGTGTTGTGCATCTTTTGCGCATGTTTGACTATGAAAATATTAAATATGCAACCATTGTGTGACAAATGTGCCTTGTGGGTTTTTTTTTATTTCATGGAAATGTCCAGGATAACATGGACAAAATTCTGGGAAAAATATTGCAGGTGAGGCTTTAAATTACTCCCAGGAATATAGATTTTTTTATTATAAAATGAATTATTTTAGGGATAAATGAGGCATCAGACAGATTAAGATAAGCTCAAGTGCCTGATTCAGGCCCACGCTACGTGTGGCAATGGGTAAAATGCTAATTTTTCAAAGATCCTGTCAGAAATTTGGGATAATGATAGATTTTTTTTATCTGTTTTGCCTATTTACAATCTTGGTTTTCTGAAAAAAATTCAGTGAATGAGTTAAATCATTGAGTCTTATTTTTATCAAGGTGATAAATTTGAAAATATTCAGTTGGCCTCGAAAAAAAAAAAGAAATTTATAAATTTTGTTTCCATGCAATTTGAGAATATATAAATAAAAATATTCTGAGAAACTTTGGGATGAATCCCATGAATATTTTGTCTATTGGGATTTCTTTGGTGCCATTCCATGAACCTGTGGGGATGAAAACCACAGGAAAGGCAGCAAAAGGAACAGGGATTATTCATGATGGATTATAAATCCTGCTGATTTCTGCCCTTCAGGCAGGGGGAGTTCTGTGGATGGAGCAGCTCCATGAGTTTCATGGAAAAGTGGAATTCTTGGGCAGAGGAACTTCTTAATTTCTAATGTGATGAAGAAGAAAAAGAAATCCCAGAATCCCAGAATGGTTTGGGACCTTCAAGATCACATCGTTCCAACCCCTGCCAGGGACAGGGATGTCATTCCCTGGATCAGGTTGTTCCAAGCCCTGTTCAACCTGGTCCTGAGAACTTCCAGGGATGGGGCTTCCACAACCTCTTTGGAAACTTCCTGCTGCCTTCCTTTCCTTTGGGAAAAGGGCTTCCCAAAATTTTACTACAGAGGCAGAACATTCAGAGGATAATCACAATAATTCCACCTCCATAAATCCCTAATTTTCCGCAGCAATTCCTGTGTTTGCCCTGCTGTCCAAGCACAAAATGCCCGGCTCAGCTCTGCTTTGGAATTTTCCAGTGAGACATGAGCTGAGCCATCCATTTCCTTGGACAAGCAGGGACAGAAGGAGGCAACTAGGAGGGCTGGAAGGACCAAATCCTGAAGGGTCCCTGGTGTGTGCTCCAGCTCGGCTAAAAGGGTTCTGTCCTTAAAATCCATGGAATTGCTGGATCCCGATGGAGCAGTGACGTAACATAACATCATCCCACTAAAAAGTCATGGGAATACGGCTCCAGTCTTTTGATCCTGAGCTGAAAAAGCAACGGCTCCTCACCAAATATTTATGGTGGGAAATTTGAAAATTTCCCTTTCCAGGCAACAGCCTGAAATTGAATAGGAGTTTTTACTCTAATTACAAACATTTGCCTCTTTTAGAAGTTTCTTTATAAAAGGAAATCAAGGGAAATATTCCTTAAAAATAAAATGCTGCTATGAAATATTATTTCCCACCCAACTTTTTAAGTCAAAGTGAAAGAAAGTCCATTCTTTAGCTTCAAAATCCAATTTTTTTAGGGATCATTTTAGCTTAGATTAAGGAAAACTGACTTGTCGTGCTTAAAACTCCAACACTCTTCCAGGCCATGGTGAATGGTCAGACGTTGTCACTCATTTTTCCTTCCTCAGTGATATTTTTCCCAACTAAATGTTGGTTAAAATGATGTCTGGGAATCAAATAGGAATTCTGAACACTGTCAGCAGCAGGAAAAGTTTGGGATTTGTTGGACAGATGGTGATGTAACACTTGGTGTGTGGATAAATTCATTTCATGAATAAAAATATACAAATAAACAAAAAACATTAATCCTTTCAATGAATTTTATTTTAAAAAAGCCCAGTGTTACCCTGACTTGGAAAAAAGGACTGCCTTGCCTTATTCCCATTCTGGAAGTTATTCCCATAATTTATTCCCTAACTCTCCAAAATGTACAATGAATTTTATACAACTGTAGATCCATCCCAGGTGCCATCTTTAAGCTAAAAAAAACATTTTTACAACATTTTCAAAACATTTTATTTTTCATCAGAATATGTTGCTGACAGTCTGTTTTAAGAATGGCCACTAAGGAACATGAAATCTTTGGGAACAGGGGGAATGCATGGAATGGCAAATATTTCATGCACAGAGTTATATTTTTATAAAATTGTGAGTATATAAATTAAAAATTTTAGCTGGAAGCTGCAGATCCCTTCCTTAAAATCTGCAGAGTGGATGCGACAAGCCTTGGGAGCAACAGAAAAATCAGATGATTTCAATGGTCAAAAAAAGGTTTCAATGGTCAGTAAAGAACACAAAATCTTTGGGAACAAGGGCAATGCATGAAATGGCAAATATTTCATACGCAGAGTTATATTTTTATAAAATTGTGAGTGTTTAAATTAAAAATTTTAGCTGGAAGCTGCAGACCCTTCCTTAAAATCTGCAGAGTGGGTGCGACAAGCCTTGGGAATGACAGAAAAATCGAGGCGAGCTCAACCTAAACTTGTTCCACATTTATCCATATTAAATATTTTGTGTGCCTGACTTGGAAAAAAAGCATTGCCTTGCCTTATTCCCATTCTGAGAATTATTCCCATAATTCCTTATGGGAATTATGCAGAGTGGATGCAACAGACCTTGGGAGCAACAGAAAAATTGGGTGGTTTCAATGGTCAAGAAAAGGTTTCAATGGTCAGTAAAGAATATGAAATCCTTGGGAGCAGGTGGAATGCACAGAATGGGAAATATTTCATACACACAGTTATATTTTTATAAAATTGTGAGTATTTAAATCAGAATTTTAGCTGCAAGCTGCAGATCCCTTCCTTAAAATCTGCAGAGTGGATGCGACAAGCCTTGGGAATGACAGAAAAATCAAGGCGAGCTCAACCTAAACTTGTTCCACCTTTATCCATATTAAATATTTTGTGTGCCTGACTTGGAAAAAAAGCATTGCCTTGCCTTATTCCCATTCTGAGAATTATTCCCATAATTCCTTATGGGAATTATGCAGAGTGGATGCAACAGACCTTGGGAGCAACAGAAAAATTGGGTGGTTTCAATGGTCAAGAAAAGGTTTCAATGGTCAGTAAAGAATATGAAATCCTTGGGAGCAGGTGGAATGCACAGAATGGGAAATATTTCATACACACAGTTATATTTTTATAAAATTGTGAGTATTTAAATCAGAATTTTAGCTGCAAGCTGCAGATCCCTTCCTTAAAATCTGCAGAGTGGATGCGACAAGCCTTGGGAGCAACAGAAAAATCGAGGCGAGCTCATCCTAAACTTGTTCCGATTTCATCCATATTAAATATTTTGTGTCCTGCAGCTCCAGACAAACACGGACACAATTCCAGCTCTTCCCTGGCTGGGTTGTGAGGCTGAGCTACACCAAGAGTGGTGTCAAAATTGCCAAGGTACACCCAAACCCCCGCGATCCAACGGGAGACACGGGAATGAGCCTTCCTGCTCTGGTCTGGGCTGCATCCATCACACACAAAGCGTCAGGAAAAGAGGTCTAAAAAAAAATAAAGGAAGAACGAGAGGGGATCTTGCAGGCAACAGAGAACTCACACCAAATAATTATGGATGATATTTAAGGAAAACACAGCTCCTATTTAACGCTGTGCGAGGAATATTCCAGCATGGGTGGGATACTGGAAAACCCCTGCCTAGGATTAGATACTTTAAACCAGAGTGAATTAATCAAGCAATTAGTCTGAAAGAGTCTTAAAACGTCCTGCTGTGACGGGGACCATCTGGATTGAGGCATCAAGGAGCAAAGTGGAGAAGCTGCAATTTAAAAATGCAGAAAGCAGCTCCTAAATTTTGCAAAACATAAGCAATGTAGAATCCCAGAAGGGTTTGGGTTGGGAGGGACCTTGAAAATCATCTCATTCCAAGCCCCTGCCATGAGCAGGGACAGCTCTCTGGTGGAGGTGTAAAAAATACCCCAGAAATCACAGCTCCATGAAAAAAAACCACCAAATCCAGGTGCTCATGGAGATTTATGTCTGGGAATCTGCTCTTTGTGGGACCAGCTCCAAGGCTTTAGTCATTAGGAATGACTAAATTAAAATGTGGTCTTAGTTTGAGAGGCTTCAGAGGAGCTGGAGATGAGGATTTATCGTTGCTAATTGCAAGAGTTTAAAATTAAGACTTTTAAGCTGAATTTGGGCACAGATTTGTTCTTCTCTCTAGTGATCACCTCAGTTAAAATGTTTAAAACACAGCTGGTTAGGATGAGAATTACCCCACCTGAAGAGCCCTAAACTTGGAATTTTGGCCCAGTTCTAAACCTTGTTCTTTGAATAATCCACATTAAAGCTTTTATTGCTTCGAGACTCATTGCAGGGAAATATTGTTTGCACTTTGTGTTGGGGTTGAGAATTTCTCATCAGCAATTTGGAGTTCTGTAATCTCTGCCCCAGAGAAAGCTCACCCCCACCCAGCAGGACATTTAAACCCCTGGCTGAATTGAAACACTTGAGAAGTCAAAAAAAATCCCACTGGAAAATTGAAACATTTCATCATTCATTTTCCTTGTCAGTTTAGATAAAAGCCACACTTCCTCTAAGGGACAGGTTTCATCAGGGGTAGGTTTTGACCAGCTGTGTGAAAAGGAGTCATCAAAGGGAGCAGAAGCTCAAAAGAAAAAAAACAGATTATTGCAACCTGATTTTATCTGTTATTCAACGAAATTGTAAATTTCCTTCTCCGAAGGTCAGAACTGATCAGTTTAACTGATCTGGAGCTTTAAAACAGCAAAACATGAGGGGGTTTTTGTCGGCTTTTTTGTTTCATTTTGACTTTTCATCAACACTGCTCTAATTGGCACTTCAAGGCATGATGTGATCATGACTTGCATCTCCTGACATGATCCTGCCTCCAGCTCTAAATCCTTGTGGCTGCATAAAAACAACAGGAAATGGTCCCTGGATCTTGATCCCTTTTGAACCATGACCAGGAGTGGGTTTGTAAAGTGAAAGCTGGGCTAAAATCACACCAAGATCTTTTTCCTAAAAGTTCAAATTGTTGTGTTCCAGGGCATGAAAACTTCTCGTTCAGTTTTAACTTTCATGCTCACAACAGCTGCGACTTCATCAGGCTTAGAATAAAGCCCTGATTAGCCTTGACCTGATCCCATTGATGATGTCCCTGCTCATTTCATTGTGTTTGGACTAAAAGACCTTTACAGGTCCCTTCCAACCCAAACCATTCCATCAATCTGTTTCCAAAGGATTCCACAATTCAATGATTCCCGGCACCAGCACTGATTGCCAGGCTGAGATAATTAAATTAGGAAAATTAAATGAGGGAAAGCAACTTTACATCAGCACAGAGGGGGCAAAGCAGAGCCATTGGAACATCCCCAAAAGTCCCACCTTGTCCCTCTGAAGCAAGTTTTGTTTTCCCCTGGATTTTCACCCTGCCATTATCTCTTGGCTGTTTCTGTGAAGAAAATGTCCCTGTTAAAGGCACTTTGTTTCTGTGGAGCTGAAAGAAGGTGATGGTTCTCAGCCTGGAAAAAATTCCACGAAGCCAATGATTCTATTCCCAAAATAGCCCCCAGGAGCTGCTGCGCAATGGATTACTCAGCGTTTTAGACAGAATCCTTTTCACTGCAAAGGAAGCTCCAGTAAATCCAGCAGCCCCTCTTCCCTGAAAGTTTATGCTAAACCAAACTCCCTGCTGCACACACCACAATTCCTAGGATTGCCTCTTGCAGGGGATCAGACACTTTGGGAGATAAAATTCCCGGAGCTGCAGTCTCTGATACAATCAAGCCTTTTTCCATGAGTTTCTTGGTACAGAAGAGCTGAGTCTTGGCTGTACTGACCCATCCAAGAATAGCTTCCAGAGGATGGGAGGAGTGAAAACCTGGCAAAAATGGCTTTTATGTCACTCATCCCCCATGGCTGTGGCAGCGAGGGACATGTCAGGACAAATGCCAAGCACCACAAACCTGCTCACGGCTCTGTCTGGGTGAAAATCTATTTTTTGCTGCAGATGAGAGATGTTAGGGCAGGCCTGGGATCCAGGGATGTGTTAGCACAGAGTCAGGAATAGGATCCACTATTTTTTTTTTAAATTTTTTTTTTTAATTTTATTTTTTTTAAATTTTTTTTTTTTTTTTGCCACATCGTCATTACAGGCTGCTGGAAAGGGGCTGGAATGTGCCCAGTGGGAAAGGAGTTCGGGGTTTTGGTCAACAGAGACTGAACACGAGCCCAGGTGTGCCCAGGTGGCCAAAAATGCCAAGGATATTCTGGTTTGTATGAGAAGCAGCAGGAGAAGGGATTTTCCCCCTGTGCTGGGCAGTGCTGAGGCCACAGCTAAAATTCTGGGGTCAGTTTTGGGCCCCTCATGACCAGAAGGACATTGAGAGACTGTCCAGAGAAGGGAACAGAGTTGGGAAGGGGCTGGAGAACTCCTGAGGGAGCTGGGAAAGGGGTTCAGGGGGTCCTTGCGGCTCTCACAACCCCTGACAGGAGGGTGGAGCTGCAGGTTGGGCTCTTTTCCCAAGGAACGAGGGACAGGATGAGAGGAAATGGCCTTAATTTGTACCAGGTGATATTTAGGTTGGACATTAAGGAAAATTTCTTCATGGAAAGGGTTCTTCAGCCCTGGCACAGCTGCCCAGTGAAATGGTGGAGTCCCCAGTCCTGGAAGTGTTCGAAAACGTGTTGATGTGGCACTTGAGGAAATGGATTAGCGGTGACCATGGTGGCGGTGGCCGATGGTCGGATTTGGTGATCCTAAAGGTCTTTTCCAACCTAAAAGATTCCATGATTCCGTGTGCTGGGTATGGATGGGATGAACACTCACCTCAGCTGCTTCCAGAGTGTTTTTGAGGATAAGCACCAAACTCATAAACATGAGACCAAACAATATCTATGATTTTCTTCACGTGCATCCCATTTTCCATGTTTCCTTCACAGTGAGCTACTGCAAATATACTCTGTTCACATTTGCAGACATTTTAACACAATATCCATTTATCCAAACATTTTAAGAGAGTATTTTTATAGTTCTTGTGGCAAACAAGGACAGAATTATATAATGGGGAATGGAGAAAAAAAAGGAAACGGGACACTTAAGTTACCACCAAGTTTGGAGTTTGGATTGAGGGCCCCAGGACCCAAATTAACCTATCTTGAATGATTTTGCCTAAATTAGGAACTTGGTGGCTTCTCCACAGATGGATTTGGGGATACATGTCCTGATTAATCCGGAGATCTGTGTGTCTTTACTTTGACTCAAGAGAAATTCTGACACAACTTGAGGAATTTAATTCAGGTGAGACTGGTCTGATTCTCGTGGGGCGATTTTTCATAAGTTTTGTCATTTTTCAGCACTGTTTCAAGAAAATCTCTACTCAACTTCAACATCTCTAGGAGTTCTTGGAGTAAATCCAAGATCTTCTGCAAGAATTCACCTTTGAGGAAAAAAATAAATGTTTGAAGTCATACATCAACGTAGAATTCTGGGCATAAATGGGAGTAAAATCCAACTTCTCCACAGCTGCAATATTAAATTATTTTCTCTTTTCTTTCCATGTTTTTAACTCAGTCTGATTTTTAATTCTGCCTAAAAAAGACACCACAAATATTGGTTTTAATAACAGAAATCTTCATCAACCAACTCTATATGTGATTCAGTCCTGCTGCCTGAATGAGTCAGAAATCCTGTGAGCAAGGAGGGAATGATCACATAATAAATGAATTAATGATACTACATAAACATAACCCCCAAATCAACCCCAATGAACATATTTATTAACCCTTGAAATGTAAATAACCATCCTTTCTCTGGGCTTTACCGAGCTGCTCACCCTGGTCAGGCCAAAAATGTGAGACTGGCCCAGCCCAAGGTGCGAGCTGAAGCCCTGGTGCGCAGATCACACTCCATGAGCTGGGTGTTCCCATTTCCCTTGGACAAAAATGAGGGAAGGAATTGTCCAGAGCTGCATTCCACCCCAGCAGGGAGCAGGGATGTAGTCATGGGATGGAATCAGGCACAGAACCCAGTGCTGGAGGCCAGGGCGAGTGCCGTGGACCATTGCAGAGCCCTCTGTCAGGAGATGGAATCGAGGGCTTTGCCTTTCCAGGCCTGACTGACTCATTGCATCTGGAAAATGCAGTTCTTGTTCCTGTGGCTGTGTTTGCAGCCTTTATTTTGGAGCTCCAGGCTTGGTTCTCCTGCTTTTTCATGGTCCTGTCCCAGCAAATCAAGCTGGAATTCACTCTGGTGGAGCGGCCTGGGAGAGAGAAACGTCAGCCCTCACTTTTTGGGTGGGCTTAGGCTGGCACATTTTGGGGTTTTCTTGCATAATTCTGGCCCTAAGAGATTCAGACAGTCTGATGAGTGTCACTGGAGAACGGGGAAAATGAAAACCTTACACAGATCCTTAAAAACCTTCATTTTCAGAGGAATATTGGCCTGCACGGGCAGTGTAACGCGAGGTGGGTGTGACACGGAGGGAGAGAGAGGGAGGAATGAAAACGAGCTCAGATGGGTGTGCTGGTCCCAAACCTTAAACAAACACCAGGAGCTGATGGAATGCAGTCACCTTTCATGTTCCTACAGCGCAGGATCTTTGGGATCTCGAAGCCAAGAAGACACACAACAAGCTTTGCTCTGCGTGAAGAAACTCCAGGGAAACTTTCCAGAAATTTGCTTCATGTCTCTCAACAGGTTTGGGAGCAATATCCAGGAATAACAAGCCCTACAAAATACGAAGCACTTAAAACTTTAATGCTTACATAAAACCCTCTGAGCCCATTAATTGCTGGTTCCTTCATGACAGTGGAGCTGTTCTTCATCTTCTCCACACAGAGAAAACGCTTGTGCTTCTCCACTTTAATCCCTGAAACATGGCAAAAGAAAACGTTCCCCATTTTCCCTTCTGAGATCTCGCTGGAAATTGTGTCCTACACCTCTTTGCTCAGAGAACTTGTGCTCCTTCCAATGCTACCTGGGGAGAACAAGCTCAGCTTGAGGCAATTCCTGGCTTTGATTCCAGAGGTTCTTCTCCAGTTCCCAGAGCTCCAGCAGGAACGGTGGCTGTTGGTGTTATGCCAAGCTGGAAGATAATTCCAGGAAGGCAGCAAAGAAGCAGCTCCCTGGTTCACCAGATGTCCTCAGCCCAAAAAATGAACTGCCCATCGTGATGTACAAATTAATTAAACTGCAGAAGCCAATTAATTTTTGCCTGGGGTCTTGAGAAGATGTTAAGCAAAATGTGAAATCTCACAAAGATTTGGGGTATGATGTTGAGCAGAATATGGGAATTCGTAAGCTTGGCAAGAACTTTTTTCTTTTTTTGGAAAACTGGGAACTTCAGGGAAATTTTAAGTCTCATTTGCTGCTTTAGATCACACAATCATGGGGTACAACAAAAAAAGAAAAAAGGAAAGGAAAGGAAAGGAAAGGAAAGGAAAGGAAAGGAAAGGAAAGGAAAGGAAAGGAAAGGAAAGGAAAGGAAAGGAAAGGAAAGGAAAGGAAAGGAAAGGAAAGGAAAGGAAAGGAAAGGAAAGGAAAGGAAAGGAAAGGAAAGGAAAGGAAAGGAAAGGAAAGGAAAGGAAAGGAAAGGAAAGGAAAGGAAAGGAAAGGAAAGGAAAGGAAAGGAAAGGAAAGGAAAGGAAAGGAAAGGAAAGGAAAGGAAAGGAAAGGAAAGGAAAAAGGAAAGGAAAGGAAAGGAAAGGAAAGGAAAGGAAAGGAAAGGAAAGGAAAGGAAAGGAAAGGAAAGGAAAGGAAAGGAAAGGAAAGGAAAGGAAAGGAAAGGAAAGGAAAGGAAAGGAAAGAAAGGAAAGAAAAGAAAAGAAAAGAAAAGAAAAGAAAGAAAAGAAAAGAAAAGAAAAGAAAAGAAAAGAAAGAAAAGAAAAGAAAAGAAAAGAAAAGAAAGAAAAGAAAAGAAGAGAAGAGAAAAGAAGAGAAAAGAAAATGAAATGAAATGATTACATACAGGATTTAGAGAAGGGTATCCTTAGGCTTTAGTGAGCATCAGGTTTTGTAGAACATCCTTGTGAATTCCTAAGAATATTAAATAACAAGAATTCATAGAATCATGGAATGGTTCGGGTTGGAAGGGGCCTTGAAGATCCTCCAGTTCCACCCCTGCTGTGGACAGGGACACCTCCCACCACACCAGCTCCCCTGTGGATTTTCCCCCAGGCTAATCCACAACCACACTGCAGGTCCTGCTCCATCCCTTGCCCTGGGGAGCAGAGCCAGAAAAACAGGATGGACAGAAGGAGCCCGGAAAAAGCTCTGGAATCACAAATATCTGCTATCCCACGGTTTCAAACCACCCTTCTGCTGGGGAAGAACAGAGTTTGGCTTGTCTGCGCTTCTTCACGGGCAACTTCAGAAGCCTGACATCATTTGACTTTCCATGAAATCCACGGACCATGGGATCACTCTCCTTTCTTGCAGGTGACAACAGACATATTCCTGGTGGGTAATGTGTTTCATTAATATATCTGTCATTACAGCCAGACATTCTTCTGGGTTTGGCTCTTGGGAGGTTCAGGATTGGGGAGGTTTTAAAAATACCTGGGAACTCCTGACCCCTGGAGATGTTGCCTCCAGGGATTTGGGGAGTGTGGTTTTTCTGGAGCCATCTCTGAACCATTTAACATTTAAATCTGCTGATTTTCCTCTGGCATAAATAATCAGGGAGACAAAAAGGCAGTGTTCAATCCTGCCTCTGGAGAAGGCTTTCTCAAAATACATGAAATAAAGGGTTTCATTTCTTCTGACTTTTAATCCAGACCCAATCAATTTATACTAAAAGAAAATAAAAGTGAAAGATGAAAGAGAAAAAAAAAATAGTCTGTGGATGTTTAACTGGGGAAAAGCAGCAACCTGCTGCCATTTGGTAGAGAAGGACACAGGGAAGATTTGGAACTTAAATTATTTTTGACTTTCACAGATCTCAGCTCATTTCCTATGGACCCTAGTAAGCCAAAATCTGAAACTCTGTAAAATGGGAATTTTCTCCTTCTCACACTGTAGCAAAAGGGAGATGATTTTGGGAAGATGGCTTTGCAGCATTGAGATTTGAACAACTCCCACTCATTCACCGCCTGGATATCATAATATCCCGAGATATGGAATAAAAGGGGAAAATATAGGAAAGGTTTGGCCGTTCCCCTTAATGCCCCCGGGCACTATGGAAGGTCTGCTTGTGTAAATCCAGCCTCAAAGCTGCTCCTTCTCACGGTGAGGTCACGGAGTGCTCCACATCCTCAGAGAGGAAGTGACACAGCCAGTGCCAACCAGGGAGTTTCATCCAGGATTCGTGCTCTGGCCAGGGGAAAAAAGAGATGACTTGGGGACAGCCTGAAGCCACCATTGTCTTAAGAGCAGAAGAAAAGGAACATCAGGGGATAAAAGGCCAAGGAAAGATGTGGAAAGAAATAGAAAATGTGGGAACTGGACAGAAATAAGCTCAAGATCTACATCCAGGGTCAGACCAGTCTTATTCCATGTTTCCCTGTCTCTGGTCCTTCTCTTTGCTTTTTTAGATCAATCACCTAAAATTATGTGAGACATAGATATGAAAATCCATCATCCTCTGTGTCCTTGTCATCTGTGTGTGTAAAGAATTCCAAAATGTTTTTGGGTTGGAAGGGACCTTCAAGATCATCCAGTGGCACCCCTGCCATGGGCAGGGACACCTTCCCATTGTCCCAGGCTGCTCCAAGCCCTGTCCAACCTGGCCTGGGGATTCCGCAACCTCTCTGGACAACCTGTGGTACCAGGAATGTTCAAATGCTCAAATCATCTCTAAATCGGGACGATACTTAAAGCCTGAAGTTCCTGTTACAGACTGTTCCAACCACTCAATAAATTCCAGCACAGATGTGGTCCCACAGATTAATTATTTAACAAATATATTTGGGTCACATATTTGGACAAGAAAACCATTTTTGAGGACATGCTACAAACCACCAAGGCTTTAATTTCAGCCTACAGCAGTCTTAGATTTCTTTAGCTGTCGGAACCCAAGGTGTCCCTCAGACACTCTTGGATGTTCCAGGTCCAGGGCAGAAGCCTTTGAGACCCTGGCAGGCAGCCAGAAACCCCTGTGGTCTTGAGTTTGATCCATGGAACAATTTACCAACTTTGCAGGAAGAACAAGAAATCACAAAAGTTTAGATATTATAATAGAAGTAATCACAAAGTGAAAGGAAGGATTTTTGAGTGCTGTACAGGGGGGTTTTAGGCCTTGTACAGAGGGGTCTGAGTTTTGTACATGGGGGTCAGAGGTTCTAAGATGGAGGGATTTGGGCGTGCCCTGTCCTCCTTCTTTCTCCTTCCTATTCCCCATGTTCTTGGTGGTGTTGGCACTCACAGATTGGTTTAGAGTAGAAAGTCACTGTTCAACATAGGTGATAGGCATTGGGGAAAAAACATAAACACATAATACGTAATGTGTGATATAAAAGATGGCACCAGCCCCTTGGGCAGGGGAGACAGAGACAGAGACGGAGACAGAGACAGAGACAGAGAAGAAGACAAAGGAAGACGAAGACAGACGGAGACGGAGAGAGATGCAGAGGGAGAAGGAGTCAGGGACAATGTCAGGGAGTCTGTGTGCCTTGAGATTATTGCAATAAACTGCCTTGAGACCAGACCACTGAAGACTGCTGAGTCTTTCTTTGAAGGCACGGGTTGGAGGAGAGACTTTGCCACCACCCGGAGTCACCCCAATCTGGGGGAAGGCTCCAGCATTTAGCCTTCCATGAAATATCCCTCATTAATGACTGCTCAGATCAACAGCCTGGTGTGACTCAGTTCTAAAGAAACACGGATTAAATTCCAGGCTGGCTCAAGGAATACACAAAGCAAGGTGTTGTTTCAAGCAGCAAAATTGTCCTGGTGAAGTTGCCCATGGGCTGTGCCAAGTTTGGATCTCCCCAGGCTATGGAAAGGAAAGTTGGTTGTGGTTGTTGCCACCAACGTGATCTGTTTTTCCCAGCAACACTTGGCACTCCCAAGAGCAGTAATAATAATAATGGTGATAATAATAATAATAATAATAATAATAATAATAATAATAATAATAATTTTTTTTCTCCCTCTCCTCACAAATGCCCAGAAAACCAGCACAATGCAGGAGAAATTCTGGAACTTGGCTATGTATGTTGTGTGTAAAATCTGGGCTCTGAGAGGAGCTGGGGAATGAAATGCCCAAAAAACATTGGGAATCTTAATTCTCCCATAAATGGCCATCCTCCTGAAGGTCGTGTAAATTATTGCATTGAGCAGAAAGAGTAATTAGCAACAAACAACACTTTGTGGGTCCTTTTGGTGGGGTGTGGACCCACCCAGGATCCTTTGGAAGCTGCAAAACTGGTAGAAAGCCCCAACAAAGCCACAAACATTGAGTTCCCACTTTTCTGAACAAAATGCTGTTCCCTGCGGATCTCCCATGGATTCAGACAACTCCAAAGGCACCACATGGAAAGACATGGAAAAAAACCACTCAAACCTGTCCCCACCTCCTGGCTCTTCCCTCTTTCCCTGCAGGTGGGTTGGAATGTCTGACTCTATAATTACAGTCAGAAGCTGTTCCCGAGGGGGCTCTAGGATAAATCTGGGATGTGGGTGAGGATATCAGGGAATGCTGCTGGTGGGAAGCTGGACTAGAACCTTGGACAGGGCCCGCTGAGCTCTTCCTGCTGGAAGGATCCTTCCCTTTCCCAACTCGCTTGGAGACAAGCTGGGAAGCAATTGAAATGGAAAAGTGAGATTGCTCAGATTAATCACCACTGTGTTGGTGTTGGATTTTCATGGACTGGCTAAAGGAAAAATTGTTTTTCCTTTATTTTCAGTATTACTGGGGGAAACAAAAGGAAGAAAGAAAAATATTAATATACTGGAAAATAAAAAAGTGTCAGAGATATTGTTTTTCTTTTTCATTTTCCTTCTCTCTCCTGTCCTTTCCTCTCTCCTCCTTCCCCTCCTTCCTTCTCCCTAAAAATTTCAGATACAATTCTCCCAGCGGGAAAATTTATGGCTCAACAACGGCACAGCTCAGCGAGACAAAATAATTCAGGTTCAGCACCAAGTCAAGTGCAGCTACACAGCTTCCATATCCAAATCAGCTGCTCCATGGGGAAAGCAGCACAAAATCCAGTGGGCTGCAATATTCCCACTTCCAGTGGGAAAAAGGGAGAAGTGATGAAAGGTTGTTACCCCTTGCAGGTTGTCTGGAGGTCTGGGTGACCTGAAATAAGTGCTCAGATCTGTTCTGCTGCTCCAGGTCACGACATAATTCACATTTGAGGGCACTTTAAGTGAGAAAAGAAAGGCATGAACACTCCCCCGAGCTTAAAAAATTAAAGCTGTGGGACTTAAAAATAATTGGAAATTCAAGCCTTGAGGCCAGTCCAAGCTTTGATGTCTCTGACTTTAGGTCTAGGGAGAGGTTTTGGGGTAGCAGATCACTAAATTTCCTCAAGCCATTCCTAATTCTGAGCGGTTTGATATTTTTGTCTGCCTAGAGGAAGCATTTGGAAGCTGCTTTTTCATGGATCACTGGAAGACAGTAGTAGTTTGGGAATCTCCATGCGTTTGGCAGGCGTTTCCAGCTCAGGCAGCCATGGGAAGGGATTATTCCAGCTCTTGGCAGCAGAGATAAAAAGGGAGCCTTCATCTGAATTACATGAAAACACTGGAGTTTTATCCCTCTCAATGCTGTAATAAATCAATATTTTAATCCCGTTTTAATAATTGGGACTGTGAGGAAGAAACAAAGAAAATGCTCTACTTTCTTCTTGAAATATTTACAGCAGAACCAAAAGCAAGATATCCCAGTTTTGGAAGTGGGAATCCACATGAGCTGGATTTTTTTAAACTTGTCTGTTCAAATTAATCTGGTTTTCCAAAGGCACTTCAACTGAGCTGCCAAAAATCCTTTAGGACATTATTTTATGACATTTAAATATAGATTTATTGAAACAATTATATATTTTTAATGGATATTTATTTAAATCTGAGGGTAGTGGATCCTTCTGGCCACTTCTAGATCACAAAACAAGGAACAAGAGAAGAGGAAAAGGCCTCAAGTTGCACCAGGGGAGGTTTAGATTGGATATTAGGAAAAAAAAAATTCCACTGAAAGTGTTGTCAAGCATTGGAACAGGATGCCAGGGAAGTGGTGGAATCATTATCCCTGTCCGAGGAGGGTTAGGTCGGATTTAGGGAAGGGTTCTTCCCCCAGAGGGTGCTGGGCACTGCCCAGGCTCCCCAGGGAATGGGCACATTCCCAACTCCAGGAGCGTTTGGACAGCTCTCAGGGCTGCCCAGGGTGGGATTGTTGGGGTGCCTGTGCATCAGTCCAGGGGTTGGATTGATGGTCCTGATGGATCCCTTCCAACTCAGGATATTCCATGTTTCTAGGATGGTTGACCTGGAAACACCCTAAGGGCCGTCAGCAACTCTCCAGCATTGTCCCACCAGCGTCTCCCAGTTTTTTCTCGTTAAAATTCGGGACTGATGTGCTGCAAGTTTGGTGAGAAGGGCAGAAAAGTAAAAAAAAAAAAAAAAATGGGAGTAGTGGAGTTCCCTCTCCTTCTTCACCCACACAACATCCTCCCGTCCCTCTGTGTCCTGGTCTGAGAGCAAGAATCCACCTCTGTGTCCCAAACCCAGCCTTGAGCGTCGGATCCCGGCACTGCTGCCTTGTCCTCTATTTCCCTGGTTTTCCTTTTTTATTCCCATTTTATTCCTTTTTTATTCCTTTCCCCTCCCATGTTTTGAAAGCCCTCTGGTGCCTGTTTTGCTGGTTGGGAGAGAAGAACTCCAAATCACGGCGGTGATCCCCCCACACCAGGTTGGTGATTCCATGAATTCCACTAGGACAGGAGACTTCCCAAACTTCCAGGCACAGGATCTGGGCTTATCCCTGGATACCAGCAAACACTGTCTGATATCGTGCACTTCTGCCATTCCAGAGCCTCTCCTGTGGTTTGGGAATCTGTGGGATTTTCTGTTTTTTTGGGAAGTTGAGGCTGATTCTAAACTGGTCCATGAGAGATCTCTATAGGGATACTGAATCCCATGGATTTCAGCTAAAAGAAAAGAGCAGGCTTTGCTCTTCAGACCTTTTATGCCACTGTTTCCTCCTGCTTCTTCTTTTCCTCTCACTCCTAACCCTGAAAAAGATCTCCCACTCCATAATTATCCATCCCGTTTCTCCAGAGCCATTTTCCCAGCGCATTTAAGTCCACAGTTTGGAGTTTTCTGACTGTCTGTTCTTAGGGCAGAAACCTGAGCTCAGCCAAAGTCAACGGGAGTTTCCTCAAGCAAAAACAAACAAATTATTTGTTAAAACAAATAAAAAATTACCTGGTCCCTGTGGATGCTCACTTTCAAAGAACCCAGATTAATTTTACTGGGGCCTGAATTGACCTTTTATGACATCTGGTCACATGGAATATTTTTCCATTGGAAAACACTTCCTCACCTCGATGAGAGTGAAGTGCTCTGGGGAAATGTTGGTTTTGGTGGAGCACTGGCAGGATATGAAACTTGTTGGGATATTTCCAGCTTCCAGCTCTCCTGCCACCTCACCCATCTGATGCTTCTCTTGGAGCTGCCTTATCCTAAACTCCAGGGTGTAAGGATTGGGAGTTCCTGGACAACTGAAATCACCAGCAACTCCCTCAGGAAGAGCTCCCTGATGCCAGTCAGTCAAAAAGCAGTAAAAACATTAAATTAAACACTCACTCCTTTATCCCTTCCCTACAGAGAGCACAATTTTTATGAAATCCACCTGATTTTTACACATATAAAGCTTTAGGATATTGAATCATAGAATATCCTGAGTTAGAAGGGAGCCACAAAGATCACTGAATCCAATTCTGGCCCTCCATAGGACAACCCCAGCATTCCCAAATTCCTACCATGTCCTTCACTGATGATCACTGGAGCAGGATATTAAATCTGCAGACCAATGATATCAAATCTTTGCCCAAATTCCTGTGACAAGTCCCTCTTTTGAACTAATTTCTAATATTTTGTAATTGTTATAGGCAAAAAGGATCATTATGCCCACATTTAATTAAAAAAAATAAGTAAAAGAGGGAAATTTCTTTCACGCCAGTTTTTCCAACAAGACTTGGAGACGATGAACAGGATATGAAAAATCCTGAAGCACCTTCATCTCCAAATCTTTCCAATCCCTTAACTTGAAAAAAAAAAACTTTTTGGATGCTTTTCCAGCCTAAGTTAAGCATCTAAGCTTAGGCTTCACTTGCTGGAGTTGAAAAAATGAAGGACATGATATGGAATGGTGCTCAGATCCATAAATCCAGGGGAACTGGGAACAGCAGGTTAATCCAGGGCTCATCCACTCTGGATCCTGACCCTCAGCAGAGCCAGTCGAGGGGTTCCATTTTCCTTAGGACCTCTCATGTCGGGCTTCTGCAAAAGCAGGAATTTCAGTGTATTTTCTATCCGCCAGAAGAGACAGAATTCCTCTCTCTTGCAACGTAATTCCTATGAAACTCCAGTTGTTGGGATTACACCCAGTAAAGGCAGGAGCTGCGCCGTTCTTCCACATATTCTGCCTTCATTTTGGCTGCCAATCCGCCACAGAGCCAGGGACTGCTCTCCCGACCTCCCACGCAGAAGAGAAGCCATATTCCCATCTTCCTGCTGTTCCCAGGAGATGACATGTCCCTGCCCTCCTGCATCTGCACAAGCCCGTGGTTGTATGGAATATGTGCGAGCATCTGATACTCTGCTAAGAGCCTGAAGTGTTTTACACCACATTTTAGGTGATTTATTGCGCTTTAGCACGTTCATAAAACACATCGCGTTAAGCATATGCATAAAAATAATATATAGGTTACCACAAAATTTTTATGGCCTTCACCAGATCCGCCTTGGAATGTCGGCTCAAATGTTTCACTCCTGCAGGTGAAAAAACAGATTATTTCAACGGAGCTTAGGGAAAGTTGTTTAGTCAAGACAACAATATTGTGGAGAGGGCCGTTACCTTGGCAGCGCTTTGCTAATTTAAGGACTAACGAGCGTGGCGGGTTCCTGTCCTCCGTCCAACACGAGGTGTCCATGACTCCCGGCTCTCCAGGCTGCATTCCCGTTCTCCTACTGTTTGCAGACAATACAGAGACAGGGATTACAGGAATGTGGTGATATGAACACCCTCTGCAATCCCTGGAGACGCTGGAGGTTCCTTCCAAGGGATGTGACGTCAGTGAGGCGCTGGGAAAAGCGAGCAGGCTACGGATGTGACAGGAATCCCAGAATCCCAGGAGGGCTTGGGTTGGAAGGGACCTTCAATATCATCCAGTGCCACCCTTGGATGGGCAGGGACATCTCCCACTATCCCAGGTTGCTCCAAGCCCCATCCAGCCTGGCCTTGGACACTTCCAGTGATCCAGGGCAGCCACAGCTTCTCTGGGAATTCCATCCCAGCCCTTCCCCACCCTCCCAGCCAGGAATTCCTAATTCCCAATCTCCCATCCATCCCTGCCCTCTGGCAGTGGGAGCCATTCCCTGGGTCCTGTCCCTCCAGGCCTTGTCCCCAGTCCCTCTCCAGCTCTCCTGGAGCCCCTTCAGGCCCTGCCAGGGGCTCTGAGCTCTCCCTGGAGCTTCTCGTCTCCAGGGCAACATTCCCAGCTCTCCCAGCCTCGCTCCAGTTCTGGGATCACCTTCCTGGCTGGCGTCATTCCAACATCTTAGGGGTGGGAATTTCTCTCTGGTGATGGCAGGAATGTCACCCCAGCTGCCTGCAGTGCTGGGAACTCCACCGAAGCCCATCACTTCAGGCCCTGATTATCATGAGCATAGTGATGCCTCAGGTTTGAGCTTTTATATTTTCAGATTCTGTGCTGCTTTAGTGTGTAGTTCTGAGCTTCACATCAGGGCATGGTGAGCTCTGTGCACAGAGCAGGGAGACAAAACAATTCCTGCTCCAGCTGGGCACCAAGGACAAATGATCCAAAGCTCAGGCCCAGGAGCACAAACAGTGTGGGCTGGAGAGAGAAAAACAAGCAGGATGGGAGTGCCTGGGCTAAAGCTGGAATGGGACAATGAACTGCAAGGTGCAAATGGAGCAGAGCTGATCCCAGTGAGAGCCCCCGGGAGCGCTCGTGCATTTTGGGACCATTTTGGTTCCTCTTGGCTGCAGCCCTGGCTGGGCTCTGGTGCTGCCCAAGGTGGATCCATGGAGGAGATCCTTTGAATAAATCCCTGCTTTATTCTTTAACTCTGTCCAGTCTCTGCTCTAGATCAGCCTCTCAAGGCATCAGTAGGGCAGTGCACGTTCTGTAAAGGGAAACCATCCTAATTTAATTCAATCATCCTAAAATAAAGTAATTGGCACCCTCAATTCCATTTTCTGTCTTGGAATTTAGCAAATTTTTAATTTCTGTGTCTCCAAAGGCAGTTTAGGCTCTACACGGAGTTTGTACTTAAGAAAGGCAGGAAAATGGAATTAAATGAATTCTTGATAGTTTTATTTTTAATGCCTTTGTTATAAATGTCTGAGATCCTGTTTTGAGGATGGTATTCCAAACAAATTTAATTTTGTCTTCATTAATAGGTATAGAAGAAATCTGTTTAAATTGGTGTGAATGAATAATAGCATTTTAATTGATTAATCCTCTCAGAAAGCACAGAAAAGCTGGGAGAAATAAGAGATATAAAAGAAGGAGGAAGACCTTAAATTCTGATTTAAAAATTCAGTGAACAGGATGATATTTATTTTTCTTTTAAAGTTGACTTCCTCAGGATTTGTTTGAACACTAAGAAGGCAAAAAAAAAAAGTTGAAAATTGGTTTGTTTTTTGTTTTGTTTTAAAAGAGCTCATTTCCCCATATAATGACTAATTCCTTCAAGCTGAAACTGCAACAAAAATATCAAATATTGTGAAAATTGGCAAAAGTGTTTTATCAACTTATTCCATCATCCCTTCCTCCATAAATAAGGACGGAAGTCTCAGATTTCACTATTCCTTTTTTATAATCCAACCTGTACGGGTTTAATTATTAATATTTCTAATATTATATTGTAAGTTAATTATTAATATATTGTTTGCCTTAATTTATTTCATATTTCTTCTGAATTGTGCATTTGTATTTTGGGAGGGAATAACTTTTTTTCCCTTTTTTTTTTTTTTTTTGAGGATTTGGGGAAGATGATTAAAAATCTATTTTTCTTTTCTTCTTAATGGATGTTTTTCCCCAAAGGAAAAGGAAAATCAACAGTTCAGGTAATGAGGCTTTAATTAATTAATTAAATTAATTAATTTAATTAATTTAATTAATTAATGTTTGAGATTAGCAGCCACCTGATGAAGCTAAATTATAATATGGCCCCGGATATTTCCTCCAGAATCCCAGAGTGGGTTTGGTTGGAAGGAACCTTGAAAATGATCTTGTTCCAATCCCCCTGCCAGGAGCAGGGACACCTTCGACCATCCCAGGGTGCTCCAAGCCCCTCCAACCTGGCCTTGGACACTTCCAGGGATCCAGGGGAATATTTCCCCTGATCCCTTTTCCACCCTCACCTTCCTCCACCTCCGCTTGACCGCTCTGGTTACAGCTGACCACAGCCCATTGCCCAGGAGACTCCGGACAGGAGCAGAAACCCAAAGCTGTGGTTTCTCCACCCATCTGGGATCAGAAGGAGTCTCTCAGTTGCTTTTGGCTGCTCCATGTGCAGCTTGGCTGCGGCCACATTTCCGTGGCTTGTTCTCACCCACCTCTCTCAGCTCTGACGCCTTTTCTTTTTTTTTTTTTTTGCTTCTTCCCAGCCCACCTGACTTTGTTTTTGCCTTGTGGGATCCTTGCCCTGTTTGGACATGCAGAGGAGACGCTGTGGCTTCCCACTCTCTTGTCTTGCACTTGTTCTGAATCATTCCCTGGCTTCTCTGGTTCCTCATTTTGGCTTTTCTCAAGTGTCTGACTTGGCGGCCGTGTCCTAAAAATCCAAGAGCCAGAATGCCTCGCTCACCCTCAGCATTGGCCAGAGACACAAACCCTGAAACAGAGGTTTTGTGCTCCCCAAATGAAGGTGAGGTGAATTTGATAAGGAATTTTAGATGATCCTCATGACTCAGGTTTTAGCTTTTATATTTTCACATTCTCTGCTGCTTTAGTGTGTGGGTCTGAGCTTCACATCAGGGCATGGTGAGCTCTGTGCACAGAGCAGGGAGAGAAAACAATTTCTGCTCCAGCTGGGCACCAAGGACAAATGATCCAAATCTCAGGCCCAGGAGCACAAACAAGGTGGGCTGGAGAGAGAAAAACAAGCAGGATGGGAGTGCCTGGGCTAAAGCTGGAATGGGACAATGAACTGCAAGGTGCAAATGGAGCAGAGCTGATCCCAGTGAGAGCCCCGGGAGCGCTCGTGCATTTTGGGAACATTTTGGTTGATCTTGGGTGCAGCCCTGGCTGGGCTCTGGTGCTGCCCAAGGTGGATCCATGGAGGAGATCCTTTTCAGAAATCCCTGGTTTATTCTTTAGCTCTGTCTGGGCTCTGTTCCAGGTCAGCCTTCTCAAGGCACCAATCCGGCCTCCCACACGTGACCTCGGGATGTCACGAGGTCATTGCATGGATGAGGTTCTGTACAAACCTTTTCCAAGCAGTGACACGCACAAGAGGAGACTAAAAGAGAGAGAAATATTTTGGGTGACCACAGGCTCAGGTCAGTCCCTCCTCAAAATTACTGTAAAATTTTATACAAGAGAAAAGATCCTTGGATTTCTTCTGACTTCTGAAGGTGGAACCCTGTGGTGAAAAGTATTCTTGACCTTCTTAGGCAATAAATCAGAGACTTAGAGAGGGACTCCCACATCTCTCATTGGTTTGATCGTAGAATCATGGAATATCTAGAGCTGGAAGGGACCCACAAAGATCATGGAAGTCCAACTCCTGGCCCATTTGGACTTTATTTGGTTCCACTGTAATTTAGCATGTTGATACTCTCACATTCCCTCATCCATAACCTTCCCAAGAGCTCTGAGTGCTGCCTGGATCCCAGAGAGGCCGGGAGCGCCTCTGGAGCTGGGGACACCTCGCACCTCTCCTTTCCTCATCCCAATCCATGAGCTTTCCATTACATCTTAGAATTCCTTTCCTCCCCACATGACCTGCTGTGGAGATGCCATGCAAAGCACACCAGAAGTGGAGAATCCCATTCTCTGGCCCCTCATCCAGCATGGATGTGATGAGATCCAGGAGTCAGGGAGAAGTGTGAGTAGGGCTTTACATCATTCCTGGTTTTCCAGTCTGCACGAAACCCGTCCCGCTGGGCTCATGAACCGCAGGTGTAGGTGTGAGCACAAACTCTGACTGCAGTTCCTGTAATTCCCAAAGTTCCTGATTCAGTTTCCTTCGCGTTGATTTTGATGAAGAGGCTGAAAATCTGGAATTCCTTGGCTTTGCTCACACTCCACGTCACAACAAAGCAGGTGTTCCCTGAAATTCCAGCTTTGCCTCGGAAATGGGAATCCTGGTTCTTACCCTGTACTGCAACCCCCAATTTCCACAGCATCCAACTGTTCCTTTTTTTCCTATTTTGAACCTTCTGGGTGTGGGGCACCAGTTCTGACTTCATGGAAAACTCCATGGCATGGAGGAGAAGAAAATGAAGAGGAAGAAAAGCAATCCTTGGGTTCCTCCTATCCCACCTGGACAGGTGTGAGCAAGACACAAAAACTTTTTGTTCTGGGGACTGGGGTAGGATCAAGAGAGGAAGAAGAGGGACAGGAGAAAGATGGGAAAGGTAAAAGAGTGGAAAGCTAAGAGCTACAGTTGCAAGGGGTTTGTGATGGAGATAATTCTAAAAAGGACATGAAATTAGGGGGTTAATGAATTATACCTGTAAATTGGAGTGTTCATTCCATTAAAATATTCCATAGATTTTCAGGTTTTCCTGCTCATAACAACACGAAGATCAGACTGGAGATTCCTCCCTGTGTCAGCCAGACCATTAACTCCTGATTTCAAGATTTTAAGATTTTTCTTTGTTTGTTTGTTTTTCGTAGGATTTTTTTTGGTTGTTTTTTGTTTTCGTTTTTTCTGTTTCCCTTTATGACTTATCTAAAACCCTCTCCTAATAACTGATGTTTTTCTCAAATCTCAAAGGAGGGGATGTGTGCCGAAAACCTGCTGGAGGAAAGTTTGAATTCCTCAGATGTCAGGAAAAAAAAATCTTGAAAATGCGAGTCTAAGTGTTAAAGACCAAATAAACAATATTAATAGCAAGATGCCGCTCATCTACAGCTAAATTCTTATTTTTATATGCAAGTTATTTATGTTATTATCCTTATTATTTTAGACCATGGACATATATTAGGGAGAAAGCTCCTGGGAATATTCCAACACCACTGAGGAGGTTCCTGGTGTGAAGAGAGAAGGTGTGGACTGAGAGAGAGAGGGGACACAAACAGGTGACACTGAGAGAGCCCCACAGGGGATACTTGGAATAGGAGAAGGGGCCGTCTCATGGTCTCCTCCAGACATCATTTCCCTCTGGCAGGTGGATTCAGGCTCTGTTTTCATGGATGATGAGCACTCAGAGGGCTAAAATAGGTGGCAGGGCCCCTGATTCTGTCTGGTGGCCCCAAGGTGGGACAGGGATCTGCTCCTCTCTGCTGGTGCTGTTTGGTCCTTGCTGTGTTCCTCCAGCAGCAGCTCCATGCCCATGGCAGGAGTTTTGTCAGTTTTTCTCAGGAACAGCCATTCTTCTCCTGGATGGTGCTTCAGGTTTCAGCTTTTATATTTTCAGATTCTGAGCTGCTTTAGTGTGTGGGTCTGAGCTTCACATCAGGGCATGGTGAGCTCTCTGCACAGAGCAGGAAGATAAAACAATTCCTGCTCCAGCTGGGCACCAAGGACAAATGATCCAAATCTCAGGCCCAGGAGCACAAACAGCGTGGGCTGGAGAGAGAAAAACAAGCAGGATGGGAGTGCCTGGGCTAAAGCTGGAATGGGACAATGAACTGCAAGGTGCAAATGGAGCAGAGCTGATCCCAGTGAGAGCCCCCGGGAGCGCTCGTGCATTTTGGGACCATTTTGGTTCCTCTTGGGTGCAGCCCTGGCTGAGCTCTGGTGCTGCCCAAGGTGGATCCATGGAGGAGATCCTTTGAATAAATCCCTGCTTTATTCTTTAGCTCTGTCCAGTCTCTGTTCTAAGTCAGCTTGCACAAGGCATCATGGAGATATTTTTTGGGAGGTGTTGAATAGGTGCAGCTTCCTCCCACCCCTCTCACTTGCCCTCTGCTGTGGAGCTGCTGTGGTCCACGAGCAGCCTCCAGCTCTGGCCTACAGCATCCTACGGAGGTGAGGGATCCCATTCAGAGGCACAGCTTTGGTTGTGCCACCACCTTTGGCATCACAACACAGCTCTGGGTACTCCCCTGCAAGGAGATCCTAGCTCCAAGGACTGCAGCTCAAAGAATCCAAGGATGGACAAAGATCATGGGAAGCTCAATCAAGAAAAAAGCTCATTGAAGCTCATGGGAACAGAGTAGTGAGGGAATCAGAAACCATGGGATCCACTTCACCTCATGGAAACTCATGGGATCAGAGCAGTGAGGTGATGCCTTGTGAAGGCTGACCTAGAACAGAAACCAGACAGAGCTAAAGAATAAAGCAGGGATTTCTGAAAAGGATCTCCTCCATGGATCCACCTTGGGCAGCACCAGAGCCCAGCCAGGGCTGCACCCAAGATGAACCAAAATGGTCCCAAAATGCACGAGCGCTCCCGGGGGCTCTCACTGGGATCAGCTCTGCTCCATTTGCACCTTGCAGTTCATTGTCCCATTCCAGCTTTAGCCCAGGCACTCCCATCCTGCTTGTTTTTCTCTCTCCAGCCCACGCTGTTTGTGCTCCTGGGCCTGAGGTTTGGATCATTTGTCCTTGGTGCCCAGCTGGAGCAGGAATTGTTTTGTCTCCCTGCTCTGTGCAGAGAGCTCAGCATCCCCTGATGTGAAGCTCAGACCCACACACTAAAGCAGCACAGAATCTGAAAAATAAAAAAGCTCAAACCTGAGGCATATCAGAGGGAATCAGACACCATCAGATCCACTTCACCTCCGGCAATCTGAGCCCTCAGGTGACCCCTGCTGCCCTCACACGAACCGCGCTCAACATCCCCGCTCTGGCTGTTTATCCACCAATTCCCAGAGGCCCCATCCCTCACTTTTCTCCTCGGAATCCTCCACATCCACATCGGTGCTTTGGCAGCAGAGGGCACTGCCCCCTTGGCCATGTTTTCCCCCTCCCCGCCGCCGCTCCAGGGCTGGGCTCGCTCTCTAATGAGCGGTTGCTGTCTGTCTGTCTGTCCGCGGGCTCGGGAGACTTGGATTTGTCTTGGCTGCCGGCTCTGACATGCCTGGGAAGGGCAAGGAAAGGAAATGGGTGGGAGCTCCCATCTAACCACGAACTTGTCTTGCCCCCTCCTCCTTTTCTCTCTCTCCCCATCCCCTTCCCTCCGCCACCCCAACCAGAGGGAGGATTGTGCTGCATCGCTCAGAATTGCTCCGGAACTTGGGGTTGGGATTTTTTTTTTTTTTTTCCCCTTTTTCTTCTCTTTCAGACGTGACACGCTGGGAGTTTCTCCCGTTTCCATGTGCTCCCAGCCAAAGCGGGTTGTTGTTACAAGAGCGTGTAAGTGCGGTGCAATGTGTGTGTGGGGGTGTCGTGAGAGGTGCTTTGCACTCGGAGCAGGCAGGAATCACACAGCTTTTGGAAGTATTCCTGCGTTTTATTTCATGTTCCTGAAGATTTAATCTCAATGTTGTTGTTCATGATTTAAAAACTAATTTCTTTTGCTGTCCCTGAGCAATTTGGCCCAGTGGGAGGCTGCCCTGCCACTCCAGATGAGGTGATTTGTCAGGTCCCTTCCAACCAAAGCTCTTTTATGACTCTGGAATTTATTTTCCACACTTTCCAAGTTTCAGGTCCATCTTGACAAGTGATGATCCCATTCTAAGTATTACTATAAACACCTTTTAAATCTGTTTTACCTTTCATTTGCCTGCTTCCAAAACCTCGAGAGAGAAAACCCCATGGGGATGTGATCCAGTGGCATCTCTCCCTTTATCTGAATAAAGTTGCAGGACTCCTCTGTCTCCTTTGTGGACATTGGGTTTCCCAGTGGGATTCTCTGTACAGGAGAGTACAGCCTCCTTTTATCCCAAACTCCAGGCCCTCTTCCTTTCCCTGTGGAAAATCCGACCCATGGAATTGTGAAGGTACCAACGCACATCTTCCTTATCAGTCCCTTCCAACCCAACCCATTCTGGGGTTCTGTGAGAACAGGGATTCCTGTTTGAAGGAGAAAACCCTTGACTGCCCCATTTTGCTTTGAAATCTCTCCACAGCCAAGAGTTTTTATTTTTCACCTTGGCTCTGTGGCAGCGTTTGACAGCCAGTGCTGCTCTGCTGTCCTTCCTGCTCCCTTTGAAGCCACCTCAGCACACAAGGAAATCTGGGAAGCAGCTGGGCTGTGGATTTTATTTTGCCAAAGGTGGTATCCTGATAAAGGATGGCAAATGATGGGATGGGAATTTGGTCCTGCACTCCCAAACCAAACCAAGCCAAACCAAACCAAACCAAAATGAGACATGGGGAAGGAAGAACCAAACATACAAAATAATTTCCCCTGGTTTGGGAAAGGAAACGTGGAAAATTCACAGCCCAGGCTGTGGCTTTGGGGAGAAGAATGCGAGCAGTCACTTTCTCATCCTGTTTCTGTCCTTCCAAGGCTTGTGTGAAAAGGCTGATGCTGAGTCCCAGTCAGCCATAAAATAACAACAACAACTCTGCCCAGTGGCTGGGATTTGCCAATCCTGAGCTTTCCTCACCTACCCCGGGACTGGGAAGGACGGAAGTCTGCAAACCATCCCGGCTCCGAGTGCGGAATCCTCGCCGAATGTGATCTCACCCGCGGGGACAATCTGATGAACGGAGTGTTACTTGTTGTTCCAACACCATGGCAATGTCTCCAGGAGGAATACAAATCACTTGGAGCAGGGAGGCAGAGCCAGCTGAGCAGGTACCAGGAATGTGGGAGTTGCTTATTACTCACCCAGGGGGGAAGAGCTGCTGCTTGTTTTTTTAATTATATTTTTACTCGCCTCTACTCATCACCCCCACGCAGCACCAGCACTTTTTGTAATGAAAATAATAAGATAGAGCCTGATCCAGGGAGTACTGAGCACATCCTGATTTTCCATTGGATGTGTGAACCAGGTGGGACTTTTGTACTGGCAGATCTCCGGCCTCGTCAAATCTCAGTGGGTGCAAATCTGCTGAAGTCAGTGAGGGCTTCTCATCTATCACTTGTTTTATTAATATTGCTCTGTCTGCAAGTCCAGGCTCTCCAAGAACACATCTTTTATTTCATTGCCTCTCATCGAAGGCAACGTGTGAGTGCTGATTTTCCCGGGCTCAGGATCAGCTCCAGCTCTTTCATTGTTGCTTTTTTTCCCTCTCTCTCCCGCTCTCATTTTTTATGGCAGCGTTGGAATTGCTGTCAGGTTTACAGTGCAGTAATAATCACCTCATTATTATTAATAACCATGGCAACAGAATGGAAATTAATCACTCCACTTCTGTTTATCCCCATGGAAACAGAGCCAAAACAAACAAGCCTTATCCACAATGCCCATTCCTAGAAATCAGACATCCTGCAAAATTCCCAACTAAACAAACCAGCAGCTCCAACCGCCTGGGTTAGCCAGTAGCACCTATGGAGAGGGCAAGAATATTCTGTCATGGGTGCTTCCTCAGGTTCAAATTAGCAGGGGACAAATATTTTTTAGGAATTTTGCTTGGTTTACTGGTTGGTTTTACTCTCCGGATTTTGTCCCGGTGGCTGAGCGCTGAGACGCAGTGACAGGGATCCTTCTGCTTCCCATAAAAAAAACCTGGGCTTCCTAAAAGGATGGAAAGAGAATTTGGATGAGGGTCTGGAGGGATAGGACAGGGCGAATGTTCTTAAGGTGAAGGAGAGCAGGGTTAGTTGGGAGGCTGGGAAGGAATTCCTGGCTGGGAGGGTGGGGAGGGGCTGGGATGGATTTCCCAGAGCAGCTGTGGCTGCCCCTGGATCCCTGGAAGTGCCCAAGGCCAGGCTGGACAGGAGCACCCTGGGACACTGGGGGGTTAAAACCACATCATCTTTAAGGTCCTTTCCCAAGCCAAACCATCCCGTGAGTCCACCACAAGTAGGATTAAAATTGTCAGGGGTTGGAAGGGATGCTTCAGAGAAATATTCATCGCTGAAGAAACTCGGGAGATAACACTTCTTCCCAGGTGCCAAGCACTGAAATAAAGTTCCAGTCCATCAGAGAGGAAAATATTTAGGCAGAAAGTGAACGCAGAGCCAATATTTTCTCTCTGTGGTGTCACCATCTTTGTTTGTAGGAGGAATGGAGGATGTCACACTCACTCCCTATGCACAGAAGTGATTTTTTTTCCAAGGAAAATCCCTGTTTCTCCCCAGCCATTCCTCATTCGGATTCAACAGCACAGCAGTCGCTGCCTGTCCCCCTCCCTGCCCTGCCAATTACTGTGTTTTATTTCGGCTGTCACCAACAGATAATCTGAGCTTGCATCTGCTTTTTCCTGCGGCTTAATGACACACCCAGGGGACCACTTCCCAGGCTTTCAAAGGAAAGAATTCCTCCCTCAGACGATCCTTCAATCCCAGTGATTCTGCTGACTCTTATCTGCAGATGCAGCAGCGCAGATTAGGGGTGGTGAGGAAAGATGAGAGAGGCAGGGAAAGTAATGATGATTAAACCCACAACCCTCCCGGGAGCCTCTTTCTTTTGCAGCAGGATCTGCTCAGGCTGAAGCCCTCGGAGTAGCTGAAATCAGCTGCGTGCTGGAAACGTTTATTTTCCATTAAAAAAAAAAAAAAAAAAAAAAAAGTAGAACTCGACCACGTGGAGCAGGAAAATGAAGTTGCCACGTCTTCCAAAGCCTCGAGAGGTTTTGATGGATCTTCTCGCTGGGCTATGGCATCTCCTACAACTCTGGAAAATCATAAAATCAGCTTCTTACCTCTCTCTCTCACCTAAAAAATGGGGATAAACCCCCTCTTGTTTTCCTAGATAGCCCTTTAAAAATTATCTACACACTGTGTACATTTTTTGGACGCATTATATTCATTTTGGGATTCTCTTGTTGCCTCGCTGTCCTGTGGATTTGTACAGAGATCCTGAATCCTGTTCAAATGGAGGAATTAAACCTGGAAATGACAGAGGGAACAGAATGCTTTGATATTTAACTGACCTTTTAAGCTTCCCAAAAAGGCAGAGTATAATTAACTGGGATGAATCCCATCTGAACTTCCTCCAGCCAGTCCTCCTGAATCCAATTAAACACAACTTTTCCATGTGGAGGTACAGTTGAGGAGAGATGGATGTTGCTGTTGGGTTTTCTGCCTGTTTTATATGATCCCCTCCCAGAATTAGGATTTTTTAAATCCGGGAGCCACCAGCACTGACAGATCCCTGAAATTCCTGGTCCTGCATCTCCCAAGCCACCAAACAAGCAGGAATATGCCAAAGGAATCCGCGCATTTGCAGTTCTGCATCATAAAATACTGACGTGGTCTCTCCTGTCTGTAGAAAAAAACCCAAAATTCCCATGAATAGAGACGTGGGATGTGGTTTGACAGGTTATTTGACTAAAAATTAATACATTAATTGGTGTGGATTGGGAATGCGTGGGCACTCTTTGACATGATCCAATGTTTGAACATGGATATTTGATTTCCATGAGTCCTCCCAAGCCTTTCTCTGTCCCACCTGGGCTGCCTGAAGGTTCCCTTGGATTGTATCTGCCCATCCCAAATGTCTGCAGGAAATTTCAAATGGCAGGAGAAACCCAGTTCGAGATGGCTGATTGACACTCTTAACCACACAGATTATTATTATTATTATTATTATTATTATTATTATTATTATTATTATTATTATTATTCCAGTCTGACGTGTCTCATCAACAGGACCATAAAATGAGGATTAATTGTCTTTTAACATTCACATCAAGATTTTCCAGAGAGGAGACAGTGAAACTTCCCCACATTTATAAGGGGAGCTCCAAGAGAATTGGAAGGAGACTTTGGAAGAAGGGATGGAGAGAAAGGACACAGGGAACGGCTTCGAGCTGAAAGAGGGAAGGTTTGGATGGGATATTGGGAATTAGGAATTCCTGGCTGGGAGGGTGAGGAGGGGCTGGGATGGAATTCCCAGAGCACCTGGATCCCTGGAAGTGTCCAAGGCCAGGCTGGACATTGGGGCTTGGAGCAGCCTGGGGTGGTGGGAGGTGTCCCTGCCATGGCAGGGGTGGCACTGGATGGGCTTTAAGGTCCCTTCCAATCCAAACAATCCCATGGTGCTATGAAATAAATCTTTGGGAAGCTTGGAAGAAGAACCCCTCTCTAAAATCCTCTTTTTTACCCCACAGGAAAATAAAAGGAATCCATTCTGGGAAACTCCACCAGTTTTGCCAGTGAAAGCTGTGATTTTGTGTACAAAAAGATTATTAAATTCCAAGGTGAGACAAGCAGGTGCCTGTTCATTTAGGAATTCCCAAATACATTGTTGACCCTACAGCAATGTTCTTACAGTGGGTGTAGCATGAGATCCACAACAAATTCCATGCCTTAGGGCCTGAATTCTTCCTGAAAACCTCACTAAGCTTTTCCTGGGATAAACAGAACTGGCAGGCAGTGCCTGTGTTATCCCAGCTTCCAAGAGGGAAGATTCCAATAAGATCATGAGAACAGTAGGGACAGAACAGTGCTGGAGTTGCCTGGGAAGGCTGTGGGAATTCCTTCAGTGGAGAGGTTGGAAAAATCACAGGCAGTTGTATGGCAGAGTGGTTTGTTTCCTCTTGGAAGCCTGGTTCCTGAGAATTTTGGGCTTTCTGTACTGCCAGGCAGTGACCCCCAGGAGAACACTGCATTGACCTGAGGCCGTGGAGAAGCTTCCAAAATGGAATGACAGAGCTGGGATTGTGGGGGTGGAGTTTGGATAGAAGTGTGTGATATCACAGGCTGGGAAACTCAGAGTTTAAGGGTTTAGAATACAGGAATAGATAGAAAGCAAGATGGAGGTTTTGGGGTGGAGGCTGCTCCTCCTCCTTCTCCTTCTCCTTCTCCTTCTCCTTCTCCTTCTCCTTCTCCTTCTCCTTCTCCTTCTCCTTCTCCTTCTCCTTCTCCTTCTCCTTCTCCTTCTCCTTCTCCTTCTCCTTCTCCTTCTCCTTCTCCTCCTCCTTCTCCATGGGTTTGGGTGGTTTTGTGTAATTGGATAAAAAGTCCCCATTGTGGGCACGGGTGGTTGGTTATTGGGTTAAAAGTGAAAATAATTCAGGTGTCATTTCTCAATGGGACAGTTGATCCTTGAAAGGCCTTGCAGGGAGAGAGATGGGCTCCATTTTTAGTTTGTTGGAGTGAAGGGCTGCAGAACTCAGGGTTTGTGAGGCTGTGACAGAGATAAGAACTGATAAACATCTCAGTCCCAACAAGAAATTCCATCTCACACATTTAATCCCGACCTTGGCAGAAAAGAAGATGAAAACTCAACAATTTCCCAGAGATGGAATTTGGTGTTGGTGACCTTATTCCATCTTCCTCATCCCATTTTCCTGTGTTTCTTTGGCAGCTCTCTTTGAAAACTGATGCACACTGAGCCAGTATTTTGTCCATTAATTCCAATTTACTTCCCTAAAATTGATAATAGCAGTGGGGAGGACACATCTGGAGCTCCCCAGACCAGGAGAAACATGGAAAAGCTGGAGCAAGTCCAGCAAAGGTCCACAAAAATGATTCAGGGAGCATCTGTCATATGAAAAGAAGCTGTAAAAACTGGGAATCCAGCCTGGAGAAGGGAAAGCTCATGTGGTTCTTTTCCGTGAGAAAAATTAATTATAAAGAAGGAATAAAGGATCTGGAGTAAAATTTTATTCCATCGTGAGCGATGAGAGGACAAGAGGCATGAACTGGAAAACAGAATTCCATCTGAACTTGGAATTTATTTTTTTTTCTGGTAATGTGGTTGGACACTGGGCCAGTCTGTCCAGAGAGGTTCTGGAATCTCCATCCCCGGAGATATCAAAACTCAGCTGGACACGGCCTTGAACAACCTGCTCTAAACAGGGGTTTGGGGTTGATAATCCCTTCCAAGAATTCCATAATATTGGGGTTGTGTGCTGAGCAAGGGTGGCTTGGACTTGGAAATTAGAGGGATGTCTAAGTAAATTCTCAGGTTTCTAGACGACCGTAATCCTGTTTGTTAATTCCTGTTTATGTGTGTTCACTGCTCCTCCTAAAATTGGATTTGCTTACAGAAGTCCTGGATTTTACAGATTCCTGTCCCTGTTAACAGAACCACTTCTAATAATTGATAATTTGAAATGTTTTCCGTAAATTATTTTAATGCAACTGATGTTTTTCCTGTTTAATGTTTAGGATAGCTCAGCTTTGACTTTTTCCCCTTAGCAGAACCTTTCCAGATGCTTGTCTGTCCTTTGTTCCAGGACATTGTTGTTCCTGCTGGGATTTCACTCTGGTTCATCACTTCCCATATTCACGGACAAATATCTTCTATTATTCCCCCTTTTTAATCTCAAACTCTTCCCAGTAAAGCTCCATGGAAAATGCTTCAAAACCCATCACCAGACCTGGATGAATTCAGGAACAAGGAGTATAAAACCTCCAGGAAAACAGAATTATTTGGCTCTGGAATAATCTGGGGTTCTTCAATTGCTGTGTTTGAACAGCACAATTCTCCTTATGATGGGAAAGTCTTGACCTCCCATTTTTTGAATTGAAAATAAATCATCAGGGTTTGCATCCTGGAAGAAAATGAAATTGTAGAGCACTTAAAAAGGTGAATTTGTCAATCAGCTGAGTGAAACGAGTCACAAGTTTTGCAAAAAGTGGGATGGGGATTATTAGTTTTAAATCCAAAGCAGGATCCAGCCCTAATGTCCTTCCTGCTCCTTAGTGGAGTTACAGGAAAACTGTAACGTTTTTCAGGATAGAGCTGCCAACACAAAGTCATATTTTATACAAAAGGCGTCCACCGACAAACTGTGACCTTTAAAATGTTATATAAGATTTTACCAAGAGATGCAAACAGTTTTTAAACGTTAGCAGGGACAGTGAAGGAAGGAAAATTATTTTCTTCCCATTAATTGGAGGCAGAGGTTGTCCAAATGTTATCTGGGGAGGACTGAGGATTTCAGAGCCTGTAGAGGCATCCAGGGAGTTTGACACACTTGATATGAAAGATTCAAACTTCCGAGTACTGATAATGCTGAGTTTATCCTGACTAGACATCCGTTCCTCAAAGTACCCAACCAATTCTTGCTCTTGGAGTTTTGATGATTGAGAATTTGATCATTCTCTGATGAGATAATTATAGAATCATGAAGGTGGGAAAAGACCTCCAAGATCAAGCCCAGCCTCTGACCAAGTCCCACCACTAAGCCAGAATGTTCCTAAAATCCACTGCGGAGCCTTGTCTTTCACTTTGTTCTGGAATATTTGCTGGACAATTGTCTCCAGAGCAGGTCCTGAGGCTTTCCCTGCTTCTGTATTGCCAAGTCAGTGTTTGGATTTATGGAAGTCAGAGTGGATAACTCAAAAAAAAAAAAAAAAAGATAAAAGACCTGCCTTGTTTCCTTGCAGGTTTTCTTTGGGTTGGAATTCTTTAGGCTGTGTTGGAGAGCCAATGACCAGGAATGAGATTAAATTCTTTTTTTTTTTTTTTTTTTTTTTTGAAGGGAAGGTTTTTTATCTGCTCTCTTCCCTGATTCCTTGTCCTGAACATTCCCACAAACACAATTCTCAGGCAGTGTCTCCAGACTGACAGAGGGACACTGAGCGCTCCCAAATCCTTGTTTCCCAGAATGGGACTGAACTGGAGCTTCTTCCCACTGACAGAGAGGAGGTTTAGATGGGATTTTGGGAAGGACTTCCTGGCTCTCAGAGTGCTGAGGCCCTGGCACAGGGTGCCCAGAAGAGCTGTGGCTGCTCCTGGATCCCTGGAAGTGTCCAAGGTCAGGCTGGACAGGGCTTGGAGCATCCTTAAGAGGTCCCTTCCAGCTCAACCCATTCCATGATTCCATGATCCTTTGACCTCCTCATCCCCTTTTTGGATTTCCAAGGATTTTATTTTTTTTTTTTTAATTCCAATCTGAAGAGACAAACGAATTCCTTCTCTTCTCATTCTGCATGATTTTGCCATTCCCAGCGTTTGGGTGCACTCCAGATGTTTCCATGGATTCAGTAGCAAAGTTCAGTGCTCCCACAAGGATGGAAGGATCTCGTAAAGAGCTGGAGCAAAGAAAACAAAAAACGTGGCAGAGGAATTCCAAGTATGATTCCTAAACCGTTTCCCAAAAAAAAGCCACATTGTCCAGATAAAACTTGGGTTTATATCCCTGAAGCTCTGGAGCAAACCCTGGATCACCCTGATTGTGATCCCAGCTTATCAAAAGATCCTTGTGCTCAGTCCATGGTCTAATGCTGACCCAACAGAACATTCCCAAAGTCAGGGATGAGGGAGATTTCCCGACTTATTTTCCACTCAGCATTTTTATTTGTGGATAAATGTGAGGTCAAATCCTATAACCATGTTTTTTTTTTCCTTGGATATTTTTGCCCCAAACTGTGGATAATAAGGCAGGTTCTGAGTGTGCTGGGTGCTGCTCAGACACAGAGTTAAGACAATTCTACTCCTTAGACTTTCCGTAGGAAATCTCAGCTTCCCGCCTGGAAAATATGGAAATATAATTTGCAGGCCAAAGTTTTTATATAATTAAAATAATGTAATTAAATCCCAGTGACTTTTGTTTCAATAAATAGAAGAGTTTAATTTTATAAATGTCTCATTCCAGTGTTGTTAACGGAAGGTTTTCTATTTCCAGCTCCAAAAATATGTTTTAAAAATATATTTTCAGTTTAAAATAATCCTTTAGAATTAGAGCAACATCACCTTTGTCTCAAACCAAATAAGGTTTTTCTGTTCATTAAGGATATTTTGGGATTTTTGGGATGCCTTCAGAGAAGGAAATATTTTCATGTCTCATTTTCATCAGATGGAAAAACATAATGTTCTTTTTCCCTCATTTATTCTAAATAGGAATATGCTGAATTTCTTCATTGAATTAACTCTGTTGATAATTGATTTAATGGAGGAATTACCTCTAATTAAAATTGATTTGTTGCTTAAAAATCCTTTATTCCAACATAATATAACCTCCTCCAGTGCAATGGATCCCTGTCCATGGCAGGGGGTTGGAATGAGATGATCCTTAAAGTCTCTCCCAGTCCAAACAATTTTAGGATTCTCTGTTGGTAGGATAAGCAAAGGAACGGGAATTCTGTCTGGAAATTTTAACAGGAAGATAAATCAGACAACTGGACTTTTTTAGCTCTTCCCAATAAAATATTGGGAATATTTGTTCTCTAGTGATACAGCTTGGGAATGATCTCTGAAAATGGGGAGGCTCCATGAAAACCTGGCTGCTTCTTGCTGGAGAAAAAAGGGCTCAAACTTGGCATGGACTGGTGGGCTGGAAATTGGGCAACTGGGAGTTTTCAGGAATACAGCAGGATTTGGATGGGGTGGGAGTGCCAGGGAAGGGTTGGCAGAGGAGGAGAGGATCAGGGCGTGCACAGGAGGATGAGCGAGGCTGGGGTTTGGCTGCTCTGAAGGTACCAATGGATTGGGCGGAGCGTGGGGAGTTTGGGATATGGCTGGGAATGGGTGTGGGAGTGGAGATCATCCCAAACTCAGGAATTAGACTTGTGTTATTGACTGAGGGTGAAATGGGCCTGTCCATTTCCTTTTTCTGCGGGAACCTGCTTTCTTAGGTTGTAGGGATCCCAGAATTCCAGAATGGTTTGGGTTGGAAGGGACCGTAAGGATCATGCAGTCCCTCTCTCTGCCATGGGCAGGGACACCTTCCGCTATCCCAGGCTGCTCCAAGCCCCCTCCAACCTGACCCTGGACACTTCCAGGAATGCCACATCCAGAACTTCTCTGGGCAGAGCTGTGGAATGCCATCCAGATTGGAGGCCCATGGATTTTCTCCAGGACACAGAGTTCATCCTACTGCTCCTTCAGGCATGGAAATGCTCCCAAACCCTCAGGGATAATCCTGATAGGTTACAGCATTCCAGCTTTTCCTCTTCAAGTTTGGTTCCCTCTGATGCTATTCCATGTCTTGTCTTCAGCTTTAGTCAGCTGCAAGCAATCAAAGCGTTGCTCCAGGATCAAGGAAAAGAGTTAAAATGTTCTGGGAGGAATTCCAGATGGAAATGAAAGGTTGGAGGGGAGGAAGAATTGTGGGACTGACGCTGTACCTGCAGACCATGGGCGGGTTTAGCTGGGCGGGTACTACAAGAAGCTGAACTTTCATGTAGTGATTGAAATGACTTTTTGAAACTCATTTTCCTTTTATTCCTCTTGCTGTTACTCCACAAAAAGTTCAGGGAACGTTTCAAAGAGTAAAGTGTGTTTCAGCTTTGCTTATTTATCCATCTATTTATTTTTTTCAACATACAACTCTTTCCCCATTACAAATCAAAACAAAAATGTCCTTTTAGTTAATTTTATTTTATGTATTTCTGGATATCCCTACATAAGTAAACCAATGTCGAATAAAGGAAAAAATATCCATAAAAATAAACAACATTGGCTCTTGTTGAGTGAAATCAAGATAATTATTTCCCAAAAGATATTTTGAAGATTCCAAAGTTTCCTCAGTGTTCCAGTGTTTATTTATCAGTGAAAAACCTGTGAGAATAAAAAGAAACTCTGTGTGACATGTTTGGGGAAAAAAAAATAATGTCTTCTAAAAATATGTACATGTTCTATAAGTTCTGTAAAACTTATATCGCCCAAATCTGATTCTTGATGTTCTAATCCCTTGTGTTCAAGAGCTACAAACAAGAAAGCTGATGGAAAACCAGTGTATTTCAAAGAGATTCTGGAAAGCATTCCAGAATGGAGAATGTGCAATCAAATATGGACTTTTTTTTCCATCAGATATCAATCCTGCTCATAAAACAATAACAGACTTTTTTTAGAGGGGAATAAAACTCTTTACATTCCTACAGGAAAATTTTTCCAGCCTGGATTAAAAAAAAAAAAAACCAACCCAACTTTTGGGTGACCTCATTGTGATATTCCAGGATCTGAAGGAGCCAACAGGGAAGATGGAGAGAGGCTGTGGACAAGGGATGGAGTGACAGGATGAGAGGGAATGGCTTTAAACTAAAAGAGGGAATTTCAGATGGGTTATTGGGAAAGAATTCCTGGCTGGGAGAGTGGGGAAAGACTGGGATGGATTTCCCAGAGAAGCTGTGGTTGCGCCTGGATCCCCAAGGCCAGGCTGGATGGGGCTTGGAGCACCCTGGGATAGTGGAAGGTGTCCCTGCCTGTGGAACAAGATGATCCTTAAATTCCCTTCCAAGCCAAAGCATCCTGGGATGCTCTGAAATTGGTCCTGTGCTGCCACATCTCCGTCACCACAATGGAACGGGGACACGCAGCTCAGGAGACTGGGAAATCTGGGATGGAAGAGGGTGAATAATGACTGCATTTAGGTTTTGATGGAATTTTCTTCCTCTTCCAAGGTGCACAGTGAGAGAAACCACCCTCACAAGTCCTTTTAGCAAAGCATCAGAGCAATTCCTTAAGCTCGGGGAAGACTTGGGATGCTCTGGAAAAATTCTCCTGAAATGATGGAGCACGGACAAAAACAACCAAGGAAATTGGATCTTATTTCTCCTGAGTCAGCATCAAAAAGGGACTTTTTGGACCACCTACAATGATGCCTAAGACAACCCCACAGTTCCAGGGTGTAGGAAGTGATTCCCATCTCATCCTGCCCCACGTTCAAGGCATTACAGGGTGATACAGCCCAGGAAGGGGAATAAATTCCTTACAAAAATCCCGTTACAGGTCCCAGCGCTGGTGTCCATCCATGTAAAACATCCCATCTGAAGTGTGGCTCTTGATTTTTATGGGGATCCTGTTGAGTCACCAGAGGATAAAAGCAATTCCTTGAGGTATTTATGAGAGGTTTTTTGGAACCAAAGTGGGAAAGGCCTCGTGATTTGCCATTCAAGTTTCGTTCCCTTTAATTGGATCAGATTGGAAATAGGCTGGAAATTCACTATATCCCAAAGAATAATACAATGGTCTGTTAAAAGGATCAATGGAATTCTTGTATTTATTTTGTCAACTAAAATTGAAGGCAAAGATATTTCATTTTTCTAATTGTTAACACTCTCGCAATGTTTGCCAGATGTGACCTTTCACTGAAGAAGTGGAAAATTTTCCTTTAAAAATTAAAGGCTGCAGTTATCCAACGTTCTGCAGAGCTGGCTCCTCTGCTCCCACTTCTGTTTAGTTTGGATCTTCCCGTGTTTCTTCATCAGGTGCTTCCCAGTGTCCTCCGTGCTGATGGGATAATCACCGAACATGCACAGAAACCTTTTCCAAAGGGGAGCTGGAGATCTGGGGAAGCAGAACTGAGAGTCTCTATTTTCTCCTTCCTAAAGGAAACCAATTATCCCATCGTTTTCTGATCCTGATACCTTACGGAAAAAAAGTGCCTCTTTATTTTAACAATTTTTTTTTTTTGCTGCTTTGAGTATAGCAAAGGAGACCCGGCTGCCGCTGAATTCCCACTTGGGGGTTTTTAGTCTCTTGCCTTAAATCTCTCTTTTTTCACAAAGCAAAATTATTTCAATTATTAATTAAATCAAGGAGATAAGTGCAGTGATTTAAAGTGAGCTTTCACTTAGACATGGACAGCCCAAATGGAGATGGATTTGGCTCTTTGGAGACATTGAGATTCAGGTTCTGGCTGATCCATACAAACAGAAAAGGAGTCGATGCTCTGCTGAGTACATCAGAGTAAATCCAGCCTTAATTTACACCAATTAAAGAGCTATCCCAGACCTTCATCAAGGGCCCCTGAGCTCACCCAGTTGCCCAGACAGAAACCCCACAGACACATCTGTTTCCTGCCCTCCCTCCTTCCACCACCACACCCGCTTTTATCTGCAGCGAGCTCTGACTCACTGCGAATCCAGAGGACAGATTTTCTGTTAGGCTTCAAATTAAGAAGCAAGAAGTAAATTGTTTTCAGGGCTCCCTGGTGGAATTTTGGGTGGAGAATCGAAGTTCCTTATAATTTATTTTTCCCACAGTATATTGCAGGGATGGTGGAGGAAAGTTGTTTATGAATTGTGTCTATTTCACGTCTCGAAACAGCGTCAAGGGCGCTCGTCAGAGGGGAAGGACGAGCTTTTGATGTGGCCCAAGGAATAATAAACCAGGATAAATAATCCCAGCTACGTTCGCTCTGGATCAGCCAAGGGGAGGAGATCATGGGATTTGCCTGAATTTCTATAGTACTTTTGCGTGGTCACAGAACAAACAAAGGAAACATCCATCAGACCCTTTGAGATGTCAAAGCCATCGGAAAACCTGCGGCTCTCTCGCTTAGACTTTTGAACCCGACCTTTTACATTTTTCACTTGGCTGGATCCGTTGGATTTGGCAGCCTCCGGAGCACACACTGCTCCTGCCCCAGTCCCCACACAATTAATGCTCAGGAACAAGCAGAGGAAAGAGGGAAGAATTGAATAAATTAGGCCACACCCCTGGCTTTGAGGCCCGACGTCACGGTCCTTGCCAGGGCAGAGAAATGGTGTGGGGAGGGCCAATCTTTTCCTGAGCGCCAAGAGGAAAAATCAGGGCACTCAGGGAAAAAAAAAAAATCACGATCCATAGAAGCAGCATCAGTTATGCATCGAGGGAAATTCTCAGCCAATGGAAATTTGGAGATTGCCCCAGTTGGGAATGATCAGTGTCACCCTATGGGCAAAGCTAAATCTGTAAACTGTCATACGAGGAAAAATAAATTCAAAATTAAAAAACCCATTAAAAATCCTTCTCCAAAAATGAATGAGTTGCTCTGGCAAGCTGAAATCTCTTGTTTTACAGTAACTTCTGCCTGAAGTTGTTTCCACAGTTCGGATACCAGAAACATCCCTGCTTGATCCACCCCAGCATCCAACCTTGGCATAAACCAGGACAACCAGTGACACTTTTACAGCATCCCCTGCACATCCTGACCTAAGTGTGCTCGTTCCCAAGCTTCCACTCAGTAAAGAAGATACCTTTCTGCTTTTTCCTTACTTCTGGCATTATTATCCTTCCCTCCTCTCCAGATTCCATGTTACATCACCACCAGCCTTCCCTGCTCTAAGGGAACCACCCCGCATTAGGATTTTTTCCAATCTCCTTGAAGTATTGAGAAGGAATTTAACAACCTTTCCATATTATAACAAAATGGAGGAATAACGGATGGATTTGAGGCCAGGGAAGAGCCATGGTTAGAACTTTAACAAGGAGCTGGCGTCTGGACCCTGTGCATGTGGACAGAGCAGAACACAAGAAATTTTAACTCCAATTGCTGCTTTTCTGTTTTCCAGGCTGTAAGAGGCAGGATATTCTGCAGGGAACAGAAGAAGTTTATGGTTTCAGGGTTTAGAAGCTGATTAATTCAGAGACATCCCACTGGAGGAATGTTCTGCTCTACATGTATGGATACAACATCCATGAAAAACCCCAAACTCCTAAACCCAAAGCCTAATCAATCCCTGATATATTTTCTCCTTTACAGCTTTCATTACATACATCCTACACATTTCATACAGGACGAGGGGGAATGGCTTCCCAGTGCCAGAGGGCAGGGTTAGCTGGGATATTGGGAAGGAATTCTTCCCTGTCAGGGTGGTGGGGGCCAGGAATGGATTTCCCAGAGAAGCTGTGGCTGCCCCACCCCTGGAAGTGTCCCAGGCCAGGTTGGAGGGGACTTGGAGCAACCTGGATAGTGGAAGGGGAAGAAGTTGGAAAAGAGGACATTAAGGTCCCTTCCAACCAAAATCATTCTGGGATTCTGTGATTACCTTGAACACTTTTATTTCTTGAAAATGGTATAAGATCATATGACAAGGATTTGGGATGGAATCCATCTTACAGACCCCATAGGAATTTTCTCCCCAGCTGTGAATAAATAATTTAATGCTCCTGTTTCCCTCCCCAGTATGACAGTGACATTCTGCCATTCTTTTTTTTTTTTTTTTTTAGCATACAAATCCAAAAAAAAATGTTCTTTCAGTTAATTTTATTTTATGTATTTCTGGATATTCCTACATAAGTAAACCAATGTCAACTGAAGAAAAAAAATCCATTAAAAAATGGGTCTTATGTCCATCACACCAAGGCTGAAAGCAGCTGCAGGATGCTGAAGATGTCTGATCAAAATTCTAATTATAGTTATAATCATAATTATAGTTCTGGTGTCACAGAAATTTTATCTGGGTTTGGATGACACATTCATGGGAGTTTTCCTGCTCTCTGCCTCTCCTTTTCCTCTCTGCTATCTCAGGCCTGGAAAAGTCTATTTTGGCCAAAAATCCATGTATGAGCTCTATACCAATGTTGAGGGAAGGAAGCAGAATATGGAATTTTTACACGTGTGCTTCCAGATCCTTGGAGAGATCCATGGATTGCTGTTGTGTACCTGCTCAGTCGTTAAAGACTGAATTAATTGCATTACCACAGCCTTCCTTCCTGACTGGACCTTCCCTGGCAATGTCCTGATCTCCCAACCTTTAGTTCCTTAGGGAATGTTTCTAAAGCTGCCTAAATCAGGCTTAGGCTGGGAATTGCTGGGCAAGGAGAGTCCTGGAGTTTGTCTTTGGATAAATGGGATGTTTAAAGAGGAGTTTTTCATGGGAATGAGACAAAAACCTGCAGAGATTCAGGTTACTCCCCTTACTAATTGAGCTAATTAATTTTTCATGCACAGATGTTGTAACTGCAGTAACACTTGATAATTATTGATTGCTTGTTCCTAATTCAAAAATTATTTAATTTCCACTTTCTGTACAGTAAAAACAGTTGAAAGAACTCCTCATCTTGCCTTTAATCACAGCCTGGTTCTCATTCTTTATAATTACTAATTTTGTTTTTAATAATTTCTCTTTTTTTTCCTACACATTTTCTGTCCTGTGAGGTGTTAATTTTCAGCCCAACTTTTTCCACTGCTCTCCTCAGATTCCTCTCCCACCTGGAATGTCATTATTTAGGGATGGACAACCCAATATCTGGTTCCAGAGGAAAATGCAAAATGTCTTGATGACTTCAGTGATTCGTCAGCAGATCTTCCGAAGGATTTAGTTCGGAGTGAAAAAGAATTCCCTAATTTATTCCCTTCTTTCCCAGTATAGACAGATATTCATTCCAGGAGAGGGTGTCTGACACGTAACATTGCTTCCATAATAATCTCTTATATATATATAATCTATATAATTCTATATAATCTCTCCTGGCCCATAGTTAGGTTGGATTTTGGAAAAAATTTCTTTATGGAAAGGCTTGTCCAGCCCTGGCACTGCTACACATCCTAAAAATCCCTAAAAATCATCCCATCCCTAAAAGTCGTGTGGATGTGGCCCTTGTGGACAGGGGGCAGTGATGGCCTTGGGTTAATGGTTGATCCTTGATTTTAGGTGCTTTTCCCAACCTAAACAATTCCATGTTCCTACAGCTGGTCAACTCAGACAACTCCTTGTTGGGGTGAAGCTTTTCGAGGTCTTTTGGATTTGGTGTCAATCCCAGTTTAAACTTCCCTCCCCTCCTGCTTCCCTCTCTCCTGCCCTCACGTCAATCCCAGAGCTCTTCCGACCCTCCAGCTTTCCTGACCAGGCAGCGAACTCCTCCAAGGAGCTGATCAGGAGGCAAAAACAAATTCTGATTTTCTTTTCTCCCAGGTTCTTTTTTCAGCTGGATCAGTTCCTTGGTCAGGTTCAAGGAGCAGCCACACAAACTTTTGTGTCAGAGGGGGACCAGAGGAGGTTAGGGATGAAAGGGGCAGAAATGCAAAGATTTGGCTTTGCAGGAACACCAAAATTATAACCACAGCTTCCCTCACTTATCCGGGTGGCTTTTCCATGAATGACTGGAGAACAGGAAGGCTCCAAAGCCACTCTGAAATCCTGGATTCAGGATGACAGCGCCTACAATCAAGGCACAATATACACAAATATGCACAGCGTGAGCCTTTGTTTCCACTGAAATAATGCAGTGCAGAAATGATGAATATTTCCTTATCTTGGCTGCCTTCCTGAAACTAAGGAAAAATTGGCTGGTACAGAAGGGAACACCCAGGAAAACATTTCGTGGATAGACTGGTTATTCACTCGTATTCATTACGTGGTTGTTGAGATCACAAAGGGTTTTTTTTTTTTTTCAAAGGTAAAAAATACAAGGATGAAGTCAAAATTAAAAAAATAAAAGACTAAAAAGTCTCATTTATTTCCCCCCACATTCTTGGGGTGGAAAAAGCCCCAACAAACAAAAGGCAACACGTCATAACCACCAACAGAAAACCAAATAATTGAACAATGAATTATTTCACTTTCCATATATGTTTTGTGAGCCAGTGCTGAGGATGAGGGAGCAGTCACTTTAAATTGAGTGGGAAAGGAGGGAAAAATAAATAAATCAGTTTAATAAAAGCCAGTGGGGTTGGAGAAATTACTGAGAAAAGGGAGAGGCAATTTTTGTCTGTTTTAACACCCACGTGCAAGAGGGAATAAGTGAAAATCAGCCCTAGGGATAATTTATGGATCCTTTTTGAATCTCCACTCAGGCCCAGAATCCATATATTAGAAAGTTAAACAATAACAAACAAACTCCCAGGGAAATATTGCAGAAGAGATGGAAAGAACCAGCTTGGGAAGGAAAAAAAAGATGTTGGAAAGCACTGCTGTTCCCTGCTGGCATTCCATGGAAGCTGGAGGTCCCATTGCAAAGATGTTCCCATGGACACAAATCCAACCCCTGTCCAAGCCATTCCTGCTTATCAACACATAGTGGCCAAGGATTCCCTCGGCAGGGAAGACTGGCATGTTCCTCATGGAGTTACTGGTGGGTCTGAGCCTCTCGGTCCATATAAACATTCCTTGCACTCCAGGAAGCCACCTCCAGATCTTCCATGAAAACTGGCTCCAAGCAAAATTGATGCCGCAATCCAAACTCTCATATTTTGGGTTTATTTGGCCAGAGCAGAACAAAATCCTCAGTGACCAAGTGCAGGACCAAATTCCCAGGGTCTGGCTGTTCCTAAGGATAGTGTGAATTCTGGATCCTAGAAAAGTCCCTCCTGAATGAGGAATTCAGCTCCACATTTCCATCTCCAAGGAAGTATTGAGTCACCATCATCGGGTCTCCAACGTCTCCATTGAGGGTTAACTCTGCTGCCTAAATGGAGATGTGGAAGCCACCTGAGATGCAGAAGTCTCACCTTTCCCAAAATCCAGAAGCTGAGAAGGAATTCTGGAGCTCCAACATCCAGCCATGGACCACAGCCATGGGATTCACCTCTTTTAAGGCCATGGTTCATCCTTCTTTTCTGAAATCTGACTGATTCTGTCATCCTGAGTGGACGCCTCCATCTGCTCACGGGATGTGTCAGCACAGTCACTGACAGAACCTCCTGGTCCATGTGTGAGCCTCTCCGTGTCTCCACTTTTCCAGATCTGAGTTTTCCACAGCTCTTGATGTTGATTCTGGCTCCACATCAACAAATCCAGGTTTTAACTTTGATTAATTTGAAAGCCCTCATACAGGTGAGGATCTTCTCCATGTTCCTTGACGACTTCTTTGCTTGGGTTAGTCAAGAGGATTTGCTCTTCCAAATTTGTCATTCTGGTGGTTTTACCAGCACTAAATCCCTAAAATATTGGGAACAGCCGTGTTCTGTAGGAGTCAAGAGACTTTATCATCCATTATGTCCATAAATGGGCCTTTCCAAGGACCACAGTGAGGGTGGATTTTGTAACACAGGGACAACTTGAAAACAGCACAGCTAAAAAAACAGAAATGTAGGAGAGACACAGATTAGGATTTCCTCAGATCGGATACTGGTTTTGTTCCGTGCTCTTAATTTTCCAGGCAGCTGTTCATGTAAAGGCACGTCTTTGAAATTCCCCTACTTTCCCAAAAATATCCCTAATACTCATAATTTATCAGTGCAAGATTTCAAACAATCTCTGGTCCAGACACAGGATGCAGGGCTTGGCACATGGACAAAATGGAAAATGTGAGGGTTTCCCAAAATTTTATTGTTTTAAGCTTTGGTAGTGGGGTTAGATCACAGCGGGAGAGCAAGGGAGGAAATGGGATCTTCCAGTGGAATGAGGGGCAGCTCTTTTAGGAGATTTGGGATTGAAGAGGGGGATGAAAGGGGTGGGATTTCGTTTGTTCCTCTCCAAAAGGGAGCACCAGGAGCTCTTTCCAGCAAAGAGTGGTTGAATCAGCTCTTTGCAGCAATGCTCAGATTTCTCTTGAGAGCCAAGGGAAAAAAAAAATCAAAGAAGTCCAGACTGTTTTCCGGAAATGTTGTGTCTGACCTTTCATTCCCATCCCCTTCAGCTAAGGATTAGCCAATAGCTTTCCCAGCCCTGGCCCAAACAGGAGCAGCAGGGCAGGAGTGTGTTTCCCTCCCTGGAAGTGCTGGCATTGGGATGGACCTGTTGCATTTCTCCACCAGAACAGAGCTGCCATAAATCCCACCATGGGGTGATTATTGGAAAATCCAGGTAATAACACTCATCCCCAAAGTGAGCTGGATATTTCTCTGCCTCCAAAAACCTCTGAGCCAATGGAAATAAATCCACCTGAATCTCAGCAGCAGATTTGCATCCTTTAGATCTGGATTCAGGTTGGAAAAGCTCTTGGAGAGCATCGAGTCCAATCCTTAACCCAGCAGTGCCAAATCCACCATTAAATCACATCTCTAAGTGTCACCTTTCCACATCCTTTAAGCCTCTCCAGGGATGATGTATCCACCTTTTATATATTCGACAGTAGGTACCATAAATTAAACCCAATGTTGTCACTCTGGATGTCGCATCTCTTAAATTCTCTTAAAATTCTCTTCAGGTTTTCCAAGGAAGATGAATGGTTTGGAGTGAAGTGCTCGTGGCTTTTGGAAAATCAGAGATCTTACAAATTTATGTTGATTTCAGGATCCTAAATTGCTGAGGTGACCATGTCATCTGGCCTTCCTGGAATTATGAAGAGTTCATGCAATGATTTAAAAAGCAAAAAAGAAATAATTTAAGATGTTCCTTCTTTTGCTTTTATAACTTGAGAAAGGATTTCTTTGACTCATTTCAAGTCTATATTTCCTATTTGGGTTAAATCAGCTTTCCAGAACCTTGATAAACCATTTAATAACCATAAAACGCGAGGATTCTCTATCTTTTGACACAAATTTTTCCTTTTTCTCTTCTATCTGCAGACACTAATTGATGACTTTAAACTTTTCATGGTCAGATGTTCAGTTTTCTTTATCAACAGCTTTGCCAGACTGGGATTTTTCTTGGAATCTTTGAAGTTTTTTCATGCCCATGTTTCGAATTATTCTTCATGGCTTAAAATGAAATCACCATGACCTTCCCATGACTTTCCTTTACAAAGTTACCTGTCCTGTCACTCCATCCTCTTGTACATCTTGGAAAATGCTTTGATTTAAAAATCCCCTTCCTTCCTTCCTTCCTTCCTTCCTTCCTTCCTTCCTTCCTTCCTTCCTTCCTTCCTTCCTTCCTTCCTTCCTTCCTTCCTTCCTTCCTTCCTTCCTTCCTTCCTTCCTTCCTTCCTTCCTTCCTTCCTTCCTTCCCTTCCTTCCTTCCTTCCTTCCTTCCTTCCTTCCTTCCTTCCTTCCTTCCTTCCTCCTTCCTTCCTTCCTTCCTTCCTTCCCTTCCTTCCTTCCTTCCTTCCTTCCTTCCTTCCTTCCTTCTTCCTTCCTTCCTTCCTTCCTTCCTTCCTTCCCTTCCTTCCTTCCTTCCTTCCTTCCTTCCTTCCTTCCTTCCTTCCTTCCTTCCTTCCTTCCTTCCTTCCTTCCTTCCTTCCTTCCTTCCTTCCTTCCTTCCTTCCTTCCTTCCTTCCTTCCTTCCTTCCTTCCTTCCTTCCTTCCTTCCCTTCCTTCCTTCCTTCCTTCCTTCCTTCCTTCCTTCCTTCCTTCCTTCCTTCCTTCCTTCCTTCCTTCCTTCCTTCCTTCCTTCCTTCCTTCCTTCCTTCCTTCCTTCCCTGAATGAAAAAATCTCTCCCCCAAAATTCCTCGTTTCTGAACATCAAGAATTTAAATATATAAAAATTGTTTTGTCAGGGAATTGTGCAGAGCCACAAGTTCCCCCCTCCTTTTCTCTGGGCTCAGCCCCTTTCCCAGCTCCCTCAGGAGTTTTCCAGCCCGTTCCTCAGCTCCATTCCCCTCCCTGATCACGTTCCACCTCTTTTGTGGCACATGAATTCCATGGGGTAAATGGAAATTGAGTATAAAAAAATTTAATTTTTAGCAATATTTTAATTTGCTGTTCTGTGTTTTCCCAAAATAGCCATGACCCCCCAAAATTAATACCTGCTTCAGTTTGTGCTCTGTGTGTTTGTACCCTTTGGGATGAGTTCAAGCAATTTTTTCCAACACAATAAATCTACTAAATAAATATATCCTTTCTTCCACCTGATTTCTTTGGGAAAAAAAAAAAAAAGAAAAAAATCCTGATCTATGGAATAAATATTTTGGCCCATAAGGTTTTGCCATGGAAACTTGAAGTGCTCCCTGCGAGGTTTTGGCACTGCAAGGACTGATGAGGCCACACCAACTCATTTTCTCTTTTTTTCTTAGGGAATAACTGAAGCTTTTCAGCAGGAAAACGGGGAAGGATTAAGGTTAATAACACCCTGTGATTGAATTTTTGAATCACAAATACTCCCCTGGATGGTTGGTGCCGCTCATCCAGTTGTAAATATGGAGTATGACAACATAATGAAGAGCAGTGAAGGATTTGCAGAAACAGGACCCCAAATCTGCTCTGGGTTGTGGTTTTGGGGTGGGATTTTTAAAAATTTGTTAGATTTTATACATTATTTATATATTTAGATATTATTTATATATATATTTGTAGATTTATATATTTATATAGGAATATTATTTAAATATAAATATAATTATAAATATAAAAATATAGAAGTATGATTATTTTATACATTATTTATATGGTTAGATATTATTTATTTTTATATTATTTATATATTTATATTCTATGTGTCTACTTGTGTGTTTACCACCTTTTATACATCTTTGACCAGGGAGGTTGGACCAGGTGACCCCGCTCTGATTTCTCTGATCTGGGCTGGTTTATTTGCTCTAATAATCACTCTCCTCAATTAATGGACAACAGATTAATTATTTCTGTTATTAATTGTGATTTTAGTGGTATAACTACAACAGAAATGGTATAATGACCTCACTCATCATGAAGTCATTGTGTAATTGTCTGGAAATTGTGTGGGGAGAAAAGAGTGAGAATTTTATGGAGCAAAGAAATGTGATTTTATGGGAGAAAAAAAACAGATTGAAAATCTGAATTTCTACACATTTATTTTGAAAAATATTATATCTATCTCTTTGTCAATCTAAATATTCTTTAAATAAGAAGCAAAATCCTTCTTCAAGCTTACAAAGAGAGTAAAAAAAGACCCAACAGCCCAAAAATGGTCCCTGTACCCCCTCCGACCCTCCCCTTTTAACCTCTGTGTTATGAGCACAATGCAACCGCTCTAAGAATAACAAAAAGCAGGAAAATCCCAATTTTTCCTGGAGTTTTATTACTTGAATTCCTATTTTGGTCTGTCTGCAGGGCTCTGTCAACACATGCTGAGTAAATCCTACATTAGAAGCAGCAGGGAGGGGCAAATTCCCTTATTTTATTATTCCTGATATTATTTTTGACCACAGCCGTCAGAGGGAAATCATTAAAGGAAATCAATCCAGGATGTGACCAAAGCAAACTTTTTTAATTCCAGCCTTTTTCTGACTCATTGTTCTCGCTGGTTGCTGTGGCTGCAGGGGCTGTTTGTCCAAGGAAAGTTCACCTGGAAATGTAAAAAATTCCAAAGTTTTCACAGCAAAGGTCCAAGAAGATGAAGCAGTGAGTGCTGATGTTCTGGAACATCCTTTGGCTCCCGGAGTTCTCACCTCTCTTATCCAGCCCCACCATCCCAAGGCAGATCCCGAGCTGCTGGAGGCAGGGAAATCCTTGGGAATGATTCCCTACCCCACCTCACTGGGCTTTTCAGGGTGGAGAGGAAAAGGACACAGAGCCAGGGCCTGCCTGGTTTGGAGCTGAACTGGAAAATGCTCCCACCTCCTCCAGTGACATCACCATTTTTACCTTTTTTTATTCCTTTCCCTTTTTGCCTTTTATTCTCTGCCATCCATCAGCTTCCATTATCTCCTCAGCATTCCCTGTTCTCTGCTGAGTGTCCTTGCTGCCGTGGCTTTGATTTTCCAGGGACTCATCCTTGACCCCAAAAGAGGAGTGGGAATAAACCAAACACCGGATTTGGCTCCGTGCTGGGATCTTTCTGCTCAGGGATGTTGGACTGTCCATTCTTCATCCCTTGGGAATGATCAAAGTGATAAAGTTTATCAGGGAAGCCAGGATTCCTCGAGAGTCCTCTGAGAACGATAATGAGGAAGCCAGAAGGAAATCCAGAAATTCTGGAGGAGCCTTCCTGAGCACACAGAGAAAGATCCAAGGCTGAGTTTTTAGGATTTATGAACAACAAATGAAGAGAGGCTGCCAGGGATGGTTTTGCCAGGAGATCTTCCCTGGACATCCTTTGAATCCGATACAGGACTGGAAGGGAGCCGCTGCTGCTCCCTTTGGTGCCGGGCAGGCAGTAAATATCCCTGGAAATCTGGGTTTTATTCCAAGCAGCTGAAGGCTGAGGGAGAGTTTATGGAGCACAGCATGGAAAGAGCAGATTGATGAGGCCTGGAATGCAAAACTTTCCTAATTAATGTGGGAAGGAATTCCTGAGGAAACACCTCTGCTGATGTTGTTTCTAAATCCACTCTGGATAGACCAAGGTGTATTTACCTGAATCTTCCCAGAATTCCTGAGTGCAGGGAATACTGAAGGGGAGTAAAATTTCCCTGGATCTGGCACAGGCAGAAATGTGGAAAGGAAAAGGGGAAAAGGGGAAAAGGGGAAAAGGGGAAAAGGGGAAAAGGGGAAAAGGGGAAAAGGGGAAAAGGGGAGGGGAGGGGAGGGGAGGGGAGGGGAGGGGAGGGGAGGGGAGGGGAGGAAAGGAAAGGAAAGGAAAGGAAAGGAAAGGAAAGGAAAGGAAAGGAAAGGAAAGGAAAGGAAAGGAAAGGAAAGGAAAGGAAAGGAAAGGAAAGGAAAGGAAAGGAAAGGAAAGGAAAGGAAAGGAAAGGAAAGGAAAGGAAAGGAAAGGAAAGGAAAGGAAAGGAAAGGAAAGGAAAGGAAAGGAAAGGAAAGGAAAGGAAAGGAAAGGAAAGGAAAGGAAAGGAAAGGAAAGGAAAGGAAAGGAAAGGAAAAAAGGAAAGGAAAGGAAAGGAAAGGAAAGGAAAGGAAAGGAAAGGAAAGGACATGTAGTCCCTTTCTTTTTCCGTTCTTTTTCCCTTTTTTCTCTTCTCATTCTTATTTTTCTTTTATTTCTTCTGCTTTTTTATTAATTTTTCTTTTCCTTTTTTATTCCTTGCTCTCTTTCTCCCTTCCTCATTTCTATCTTTCCTTCTTTCTTATCATATGGAGCAAACCTTAATAATTTTTTTCCCTCTTTGGTATTTATTGAATACCCAGATGCCCAAAAACAATTTTTAAATATTAAATTCCAAATATGTATGATTTTTTTTTCATATTAAGTCTCACTGGTAGAACAGGGGAAGAAACTCAAATGATATTTTCTGGGAAGGGACATGTTCCACTATCCCAGGTTGCTCCAAGCCCTGTCCAACCTAGCCTTGGACACTTCCAGGGATGGGGAATCTATAACATCTCTGGAGTAATTAACTCCCTTTTTGTTGTTAGCAAACCGCGGCTCGTTACCAGAGTGCTGACAGCTAAATAATCCCACATAATGCCATAAATATCTATTTTAAGGCCAATTTTCATATTCCAAGCATCGTGAAAATGGGAAACTGGGCAATCTTTAGCCAAAAGAGCTAAAAATCCCCTACAGTGACACCAGTCCAAGGCACTGTGATACAAATTAATTAATATTATTGCTCTTTTCATTACTCCATCACCAGCTCCGTGCCTCTGTATTCCAAGCAGGCTTTGGCACATGTGGAATACAGTAGCACTTCGGAGCTTGACAGGTTCCTCCCTTTTTTCCACAGCAATTCCATGACGGAGCATGACTGGACTCTGATCAACAGGACAGATTTAATTGGAGCTTAATTTGTTCTCCTGACAAGCTCTTAGATACAGCGCTGGAAACAGAAAAGAAAATAGAATTTCTTTGGTTCTGACCTCCACCCTCCCAGGAGATAGAAGGGGAAAAAAATCCTGGCTTTTCTGTCTGCTGGAGATCCAAATCTTCAGGGAACAATTGGGTGGAAAATAACAGGAATAAATGAGAGTAAAGCAGGTGGTGCCAAAGCCCAGCCATGCACTTCTCCCTCGTTTCCATGGGAGGGAATTCGAGTGGAGAACATTTCCTTGTCTCCCCACCCTCCTCATAAAGCAGCCAACAAGCCAAGAGGGACCAGTTAAGGGACTCAAATCCCAATCCATCAGGTTTTCCAGGTTAATTCTTTGCCACTTAAGCCTCGGGGAGGGCTCAAAGCTGACCCAATGAAAACCAAACCACGGCAAAGAAATGCGTGGAACAATCATTCCTTGCACGGCATCTTCTGTCCCCAAGGATTTCAGGGCACTTTATGGAGTGGGGAAAGTGAAGTTCTGCCACCTGCTCTGCAGGACCCAGCGGTCGTTAAATGTGCTGGAATTTTCTTCCCTGGATGGGGACATGAAACGGGGTCTGGCTGAACCTGATAATCTTGGGCTGTCAGCTCCTTTCCTGAGATTTATTTGCCTGGGACGGGTTGCCTCCATTTGGAGAAACCCTAGGAATCAGTGTCTATACATGGAAATATCCAGGACCGAAATTCCTAACACTGCCTGCATAAACCCCTCTTTCTCCATCCTTTTTTTTCCATGTCTGGTCCAAAACCTGCTTATCTGAAAAGCTCTGCTTTTAGGAGTTATGGAAACAGATAAGGAACGGCTTTCCCTGACTTCTCCTTCTCCTTCTCCTTCTCCTTCTCTTCTCCTTCTCCTTCTCCTTCTCCTTCTCCTTCTCCTTCTCCTTCTCCTTCTCCTTCTCTTTTCCACATTTCTGCCTGTGCCAGATCCAGGGAAATTTTACTCCCCTTCAGTATTCCCTGCACTCAGGAATTCTGGGAAGATTCAGGTAAATACACCTTGGTCTATCCAGAGTGGATTTAGAAACAGCACCAGCAGGATTCTTTTGGAGTCTCCCACCAAACCAATGGTTGGATCCAACCGCGTTTGGCTGGAAAGGAGCAGAAGAATGACATCACTGAGCAGCAGAGCTCCAGTTTTCCTCGTCATTCCCAGGCTCCATCCAGACTTTTACAGGAAGAGCCCCTGTCCCGCCAGTGACCTTCACGCTGTTCCAGAAGATAAAGCTTTCCTAGGGGTGAGGAATCCTGACGTAGCCAGTTTAGGTCAGCCCTGGAACTGCCAGATGTCTGCTCTGGAGTAATTAATGAGGCTGCGGGTCCTGCCAAAGCCAGGACTTGCTCTCCTGAGAGGGATAACTCAGAGCTGAGCACCAGCCATGGGCTGCAGAACCTACTGAGCAAGAAGATGGGCTTGGGAACAAGCAAAAATCGCCTTCCAGCCCCCAGTCCAGAATGAGGTGAGCCTCAAACGTTACCTTTTTGTCTGATTATTCCTTTGGAAAAGAAAATTGGATGGAAAAGCCCTTAAGATCATCAAGGAGTAACAGCATCCCTGCAATGTGTTCTTTGGTCTCTGTCACATGAATTGAACCTTTCCACTCCAGAAACAGGAAAACGACTTCATTTGGCCCACAAAAGTTTTGTCTGCTGGGAACCCTAAAATGGCACCGTGAAGCTCACTTTTCAGTTCCCAGAAAGAAAGAGAGAAAGAAGGGAAGAAAAAAAAAGGGGGAAAAAAAAAAAAAAAAAAAAAAAAAAAGGGATGTGTCTTTGCCAGACAGGAAAGTATAAAAGTCAACATTTCCATGAAGACTAAACAGGTGGGAAGTAATCAAGGGAGCGGGAGAAGGGAAGGGAAAGCTGAGGTTCAGAGCTGATTCTGCTCAGTTTCAGGTTGTGCAGCTGCCTCAGTAGTGGGGTTTACGAGCGAGGTCAAGCTGCTCGTTCCGTCTGCCTTGGATCCCAAACAGCCCCGTAATGAAGGGCCGTGTGTGTGAGGAATAAAGTCATCATAAAATAAAAGTGAAACCTGACAGCTCTGAAGATTAATTCTGTTAATCGACTTGGCCTGCAGCTCTCCTTCTGTTCAGCCTCAAGTCCAGCCTAACTCCTGCCTTTCCCTGGCTTGCAGGGTGTGTGGAATCCTGTGCACGTGGAATTCTCTCTCCTCATTCCCTCCTTCTCTTATTTGGATTAAAACCCAGCTGAAAGGAATCTTGCAGCAAAGTGGCTGCCTCAAATCAAACTGGAACAGGCTGGGGGTTCAATTCCTGAATTAATTCAGTGATGGGGATGTGCTGATAAATGAGGGGGTGGATTATTAGGGTTTAATTGGTATTGAAAGGAGGGATAAAGAGGTCACGAAACGTGAGAGATCTGAGAACAATTAATAAATAATTGAATTGATGGAGACCAAAGTTAGTTAGTAGAAAAATGTAGAAAAAGTAGAAAAATGCATCCCCAGTGTCCAAGTGTGGCATCAAAAGCTGTTCTTCAGAAAAGAAGGAATTCCAATTAAATAAGCCAGAGATGGGAAGGGAAGGGAAGGGAAGGGAAGGGAAGGGAAGGGAAGGGAAGGGAAAAAGGAAAAGGAAAAGGAAAAGGAAAGGAAAAGGAAAAGGAAAAGGAAAGGAAAAGGAAAAGGAAAAGGAAAAGGAAAGGAAAGGGAAAGGGAAAGGGAAAGGGAAAGGAAAGGAAAAGGAAAAGGAAAAGGAAAAGGGAAAGGGAAAGGGAAAGGAAAAGGGAAAAGGAAAAGGAAAAGGAAAAGGGAAAGGGAAAGGAAAAGGAAAAGGAAAGGAAAAGGAAAAGGAAAAGGAAAAGGAAAAGGAAAAGGAAAAGGAAAAGGAAAATGGAAGTGTGTGGTTTGTTTGAGTCTGCTTTTAGATAAAATCAGTCTCAGGGTATTAATCACGGTAACACCAGGAGAATATTTGTAGCAGCATCTCCATTTTCCTGTGGTGGTGTGGAGATTGTGTCCATAAAACCCACAACAAACAAAAAGAATAGAAAATCATGGAAGCCAAGGGAGAGAAGGCCTGGCAACCATGGGAAGAGGGATAAAGATTAAATTCTTTCAGCAAATTATTTTGGAGATGTCCCCAGAAAGATTAAATACCTTCTGTCAAACAGCAAAGCTGAAATGGGGGAACATTGTACAAGTCTGGGAAGGAGGAAGGAATGGAATAGCTCTGTTTTTATTACAAGCCACGTGGTAAGAAGTTCACAATCCTGGCAGAAAAAAAGAGCCAGATTATAAAACTTTAAACTCCACGGGCTTGGAGCCTGAGTTTTGAGTGGCTCCTGAGAGACACTTGGGGGCTTTGACTCCAGAGTGACCTCGGAGTGGCTCCTCAAGCCAACAGAGAAGGACTGGGCTGAGCTGAACCAGGTTTATCTTTGGCACCGTTTCCAGTCTCGGAGCAGTCAAGATTTAATCACTGATAGTGAATGTTGATAGCTGAAGTGGCAGGTTAAGGACTTCCAGACTGAAAGCCCTTGTAAAATAATCCATAACATGTTGGCAAGGGGACAAGTCCTCTTTATGTCTGGGCTCTCTGCTTAGTTTTACTGTGACTTTTCAGAAAGGAGCTGAAAACTCACCTTTATGAGCTGTTGGGTAACACTTGTGGTAGCTTGGTTGTCAATCTGATTTAAAAAAAATAGAATAACAGAACATTTTCATGCGTGCAATCCATTCTGTGCATTAAAGGCAACACAGGAATGTCCCCAAGAAGTGTCAGTTGAACTTCTTGGTGGGTAGGGATGAGTTCCTTAAAATAGAATTGAAGAATTGAAGAGAGAAGAATCACAGAAAAAAAAAAAAAAGTTCAAAGGATTTGAAGTCCAGAGCTATGAGTTTGAATAACCAGAGTCTTCCAAAATTGCCCCATGGGCTTGTTTCTAGGTGGGTTTCTTGTTCTAACTCCCCAAATTTCATAGAATCACAGAATTATAACTGGGTTGGAAGGACCTTAAAGATCATCCTGTCCACTCCTGCCATGGCCAGGGACACCTTCCAGTGTCCCAGGCTGCTCCAAGCCCTGTCCAAGCTGGCCTTGGGCACTTCCTGCGATGGGAAATCCACAAGTTCTCCAGGCAACCTGAGAAATTTGCTGGGAGATGATTAAACCCAACACCAGTCTTGCCTAAACCCAACACCAGTTTTGCCTAAATTTTACTCCCCTGCCTTGGCTTTCTTGGCCTGCAACCACCCTGATTTGACACCATGTCCAAAATGACTTTTTTTGGTGTTTCTCTGCCAGGTGCCTTTGCCAATGCTCCCAATTCCATCCCTATATTTGGGAGAACAGGAGCTTGTTTCCCACCTGCTGCATCCTTTGTTTTGGGACTCTTTTACTGCCAGGAGGATTTCATTTGGTGAAATCCATGAAAAAGGAGGGAGAGGGACTTTTTCTACAGACAATGGTCATAAACTGATAGACAGAGAGGGTGGATCAGATGTTGGGAAGGAATTCTTTATTCAGGGGGTGGGGAGACTCTGGAATAGAATTCCCAGGGAAGCTGTGGCTGCCCCTGGATCCCTGGAAGTGCCCGAGGCCAGGTTGGATGGGGCTTGGAGCCACCTGGGATAATGGAAGGTGTCCTTGTCCATGGCTGGATGATTTTTAAGTTTCCATTCCAACCCAACCCAGTCTATGCAAAAAAATCCAAAAAACCAAAAAACCAAAAAACAAAAACCAAAAAAACAAACAAAAAAAAAAAAACCAAAAAACCAAACAAACAAAAAACACCAAAAGAAAAACAAAAACAAACGAACAAAACCCCAAAAAAACACAACCCAAAAGGACAGATGGGGTAAAGCACCCACAGACATTTATGTGATCGATTTTGGCTGCTCCACTGATTCCCTTTGTCTTTCTTATTCTCTCAGCCAAAGTTTATTAAGGCAAAAATTCATATAATTTTTTTCCTTAATTTCCTGCTTGTTGACTGCCCCAAGACAGGCACCAGCACCTTCTCTGTCACCTCCTTTGTCACCTCCTGTCCTCCTCAGCCCAGCTATGTTTAACAAACTGCGGTGCTCAACTTCCCCTGCCCGGTACAACCCCCAACCTGAGAATTCCCAAACATCTCCCAAGCTCAAATCTCCATCCTCTCCACCATCAGGGTGACCTCACCCAAAACTTTCCAAGGAAAACCCTCTCCCAGATCACACGTGTCAATCAAATCTCTGATGCCCAGTGCTGTAATTCCAGGTTATTTATCGCTCTGCTGGACTGCTGGGAATCTCCGGCTCCGGGCAACTTTATCCCAGGGAGTTGCTGATCCCGCTGATCCAATTGGGTCAATGTGCATGAAAAATCCATCTGCAATTCCTTGTGGATGTTCCTTTTGCAATTCCTTCCTCCAGCATCAGCTGTCAGCCTGCCTGGCACATGGACAGGCCAAAGGAACTCGTGTCACTCAGGGAACTTCCTGCTGGTGCGTGTGACACATGGAATTCCACGGGCATGGACATTAATCACTCCCCACTGGAAGGATCCAAATATTTTGGCAGTTCAGGAGCAAGGCTCGATGTTTGGGAGAGGTGAGAGAAATTCGTGGCATCCACAGCCAAGGATTCCAGTGTGGGAGGCTGAAAAAACAATCAAGTCATGCACTAGCATGGATATCTGTGGAAAACAAATGCTGAGAATGAGAAATTAGGGAGAAATGCTTCCCGTGAGGGAGAGGAGGCACAGGAAAAGCTTGTCCAGAGAAATTGTGGATTTCCCATCCGTTGGAAATGTCCAAGGCCATGTGTGATGCCACTTGGAGCAGCCTGGGATAGTGGAAGGTGTCTCTGCCCGTGGCAGGGGGTGGAACTGGATGGGATTTAAGGTCTTTCCCAACCCAAAATCATTTGGGAATTCCGTGATTCCATATCAGGTGGGATACTTCCCTCAGGCAAGGGGCTCGGCCAGGAGACTACAGAGCCAAACTTGCCCCTCCCTGAATTCTCTATTTATGGTTTCTGGCTGATTAAGAGTGAAAAGAAAAAGTGGAGAAGAATACTCCTTTTAGTGCCTCAGGATTTTAATTTTAGGATTTCATTTTTAACCATTCCACTAAAACCAGACACTCTCACTCACCACTGTGGCTTCCGGGAGGTTCTGTTCCCATCGGGAATGATGAATTCAGGCTCAGAGCTCAATCACTGCACCCTAATACTGCTCTGGATGTGTTTAGGGACTGATCAGATTCCAGCTGGGATGGGATATATCTCATATAACAAAAATCATCTCAGAATGAGACATTTCAGGCCACTCCAGCCAGCCCAAGGTCCCTTTACAGCAACGGAGGAGAAACAGAAGATCCAGAAAGACCAAACTAAAATGTCAGATCTGCTGCTGGAATCACCTGTCTTTAAGGGAAATTCAGACCTGGAAGTCAATATTTCACATTCCTCAGGTTATCTGTGATGATTCCTGTCCAAGGAGCTCACTGGCTCCAGCCAAGGACCTCTGGGTGTGTCCAGAAGTGGAATTTTATGGATTTTAGGGTCTAAACAGGAGGTGCCCAGCACTTGTTTAGTTAGGACAAGGAGGGACACTTGGATTAATTGGAAATTACTTGGAATGACTTTGGTCATTCATACCTGAAATCATTGTAAATCTTTCTTCCAGCTCCTAAGCCTGTCTTATTTTTCAGATGTCGAGAGTAATT